>NC_138125.1:114776649-115275805 GCF_964188305.1 Podarcis bocagei
ATTATGTAACTATACTCATCATAGAAAGATAGCAAGGATTCTCTATAAAAATGTTCCACACATAGCTGAGCAATTATGTTCACCCTTTCCTCTTGAATTATTTCACTGCCTTGGGAACTGTGAGTGGGAGAGGTTCAACTGGAAAGCCGAGAGAGCATGTTTGTGGGGTCTATGTCTTTCTCTCACTTTGGAGAAAAACTTACAAATGCCTAAGTCCTTTATGAACAGCAGTAAGATAAATGATATCTCAAGAATGTAGTGGCATCAGTAGCCAACAAACTGGGCCTCTCCTCTATTTTCATGCTTGAGAATTCCAAGCTTTCATCAGGAAGCCGGGCCATGCTGCAGGTTGGTCAGCATTTAGTTGGCAAGAAAGCTTCTCACCATCTACACCGCTGAAGGAATGCTGATTGTGTTGATGTATTATTGCACATTAAAAGGTCATTTTAAGCAGCTTGGGTCATCTCTTTCGATCTTCTTATTTTTATTTTTTTTAAAGTGACAGATTCGGAGTAGAGGCTAACCGCCAATGGCAGAGTGACATAGTTTGGTGCTTTCGTGGCTTCAAGAATAGCCACTGACCCCCTAAGATAGCAGGGAATGTTTTTTATGACCCATGATATCATTGATCTAAGGGGTGAGGGGCGGGCGGGCAGGGAATGCATCCTACTGTGAGAAGCACTTCAAGCACTGGAATGGAGATACTATGCACTGTCACTTTGACAGACACAAGTCACTTTCCTTTGTTCTGAAAACCAGATGCACACAGCAGCAGAACATGCATAGATCAGTTTGAAAGGGAATATATAGCCATATCAACACTGGATTAAAACTGAAGGGATCTGGAAAGAAAAGCTTTTTAAAAACCCCTTAGCAACAGAAATGATATTTTGCTTTTTAAAATACTTCTTATCCTGGGTGGAATCTTTTTACTGGTGGTAACTGTACATTATTTTTTCTACTTGATTTCCCCCCCCCCCAACATGATACCATTCTTAAATTGCACACCGTCCTTTGTCTGATTTATAAGGCGTGATTGGCAATTGCAGCCTTCTCTTTCTGCCAATTGGTTCTGCAGCAGGAAGAAAAGAGACAAAGGAAGATATTACTCCTGTGTTTTTAATAGCATGAGGAGATTGTCACATCCTCAGCTTAGTGGACGGAGCAGCTCTTTGCATGCAGAAGGTTGCAGGTTCAATTCCTAGTACTCCCTGGACTCCTGCTACCAGTAAGCATTGACAACATTGAGGTAGATGGATCAATGGTCTGACTCTGTATAAGGCAGCTGTGGGAATGTTGTAGATACTAGGAGAGGATATATTGATTTAATACTATCCTTTAGTTTAGCATTACAGAAAAGGGTTTCAGTTAATCCCGTATGGGAATGGGCCCATGTCCTGGTGGCTGAGAGCCAGCAAACCTCAAAATACATCAGTATCAAGAGAGCATGGCATCAAGAAGAAGAAAAAGAGGGAGGTGGCTGCATGACCAGCCCCTTTTATGGGGTCTCCCAGGGTCACGCCCATCTACCTGGTCACATGCAGGGGGAGGAAGCTCCAGACTAGGTATGGCAGGAAGTCTTCTCCTGGCTGGAGTAACACCCCCCTGCGTGTCCACTCTCGACAAACAGGAAATGATGTACTTGTTTGCTTATGTTACATTCCACAGCAGCTTCCTATGCTATGTGTGGCAAGCTGCACCTGCCAAGGTGCCCATTTCTACATAACTTTTTTTAAAAGTTGCATTTCCTGTACACGTGGTATAGGTATAAGAGTTTTACTATTTCCCCATCAACAGCTGTTGAGTACAGTGGTGCCCCGCAAGACGAATGCCTCGCAAGACGGAAAACTCGCTAGACGAAAGAGTTTTCCGTTTTGGAGGTGCCTCGCAAAACAAATTTCCTTTTGGCTTGCTTCGCAAGACGACAATGTCTTGCAAGTTCCTGCTGGTTTTTTCCCCTTTCCCCCACCTTTTTCTAAGCCGCTAATCAGCTGATCCGATCAGCAGATAAGCTGCTAAAAGCCGCTAATAGCGCTAATCCGCTAATCCTTCAATGGGCTTGCTTCGCAAGACGAAAAAACTGCTAGACAAAGAGAATCACAGAACGGATTCTTTTTGTCTTGTGAGGCACCACTGTATTGCTAAAGGTTTCCTAGAAATAACACATTGTTCTCCATGAGCAATGACAGGTATGAGAAAAGACGAGATGACATGCAACCAAATTTAAAAATCATTTTTGAAACAAATGAAATCAATATTGTCATTAAACCACCATCTCCAAATCTGAATTTTTCATGGTTGTAAAAAAAAGTTTATTACGGTGAAAGTGTATAAAATCATTGGAAGTCATTATATACACATTTGAGCCTGATACGTTTCCCCACATATGAATAATACAATATAGAGTCATCAGTTTATAAACTTGTAAACAAGCTTAAATCATGTTAGAACTTTTCAGGGTTGAATTGTGATGAGGCGATTAATCACAAATGCATGTTTGTGTAATGCACAGTGAATTTTTTTTGGGGGGGGGAAGCATTACATCTTCCTTACAGAAACAACAGTTTTATTTATTTATTTTTAGATGCAGTCATACCTCCGGTTAAAGTCGCTTCAGGTTGCGTTTTTTTGGGTTACGCACCCGCCGAAACCCGGAAGTACCGGAAAGGGTTACTTCTGGGTTTTGGCAGTCGTGCATGTGCAGAAGCGCTAAATTGCACTTTGCGCTGAATCGCAACCTGTGCGAGTGCAGACACGCCACTGCGGGTTGTGAACATGCATCCTGCATGGATCATGTTCACAACCCAGGCGTCCACTGTATACAGTTTAGATATACAGTAATATTTAGTAAATAGGCTAAGTCACAATCACAGTAACACTATTGAAATCAAAAACCTTTAAGTTTTTTTCCCCATGTGTAGACAACTTATACAAGTCAAAGCAATCAGAGAGTAATATTTGAAGAAGCCGAAAGTCTGGCTCAGGTGTCAGTCAAAAGGGCTGTCACCACTGTAAGTCAGGGATAGGTTCAGGTGGAGGTGAGTGATTGATTGGCAGTGGTAGCACTCAACACAATAGCAGAAGAAGTGGGTTTCAGATGGGGATTGCAGGGGTAGTGATGGACCCTTCAGAGTCTTTGCGGCAGTTGGTAGGTGCCCAACCATGCTCATCACTGATGTGGGCTTTATCTGGACATATGTTCATTCTCAGTGCTATTTTTGTAGAAAAAGAGGTGCCAGAACTCACTAGGAACTTCTCCCTTGTTCTCTTAGAATGGCAATAGTGCCCACCTGAGAGGTGCCGAGGCTCAGCTCCGGCTGAAAAAAAGCCCTGCTTATTCTTTGTCTTCAGAAATCCTGTAGACATGCTTGGCAAAATAGCGAGGCAAGAAGAAAATTGGGTTGCATTTAGAGCAGGGGAAAAGAACGGTCCCTCCACACATGATGGAAATGTAATAGACAGCTCGACTATCCTTGTTTTCAACATTCTCCCAGTCCTTTTCATGGTGAAACCAAAAACATTGGGTTGCTGCCACTGAAATAAATGAAGATGCCAGTTTGCATCCAGTCAATAGCAGCAACCCCACTTTCACTCCTGTTTCATTTTACTGTGTCCTTCATATCTCCCTTGCTGTCACCCAGAATGAAAACGGGACAAATAGTGTGCATTTGTAATTTTCTGCTACAGCTTTGAGATTCCCTCTGCCCTTTAAAGGTACTGTTTCTATGAATAATCTAAGTTGATTTCTTTAAAATAAATATTTGCACATGCTAAGTAGATATTTGCTCCTTAGAGACCTGTTTTTCAGGCTTTGAATAGTATGGTAGCTATTATCTTTAATAGTACCACTGCTACTACAATCTTTGTATCCCACTTTTCCTATAAAGAATTTAAAGTGGCATACATGGCTCACTTCTTCCTCTTCTTCATTTTATCCTCACAACAGCCCTGAGAAATTGCTTATTGTTATTACTGCAACTACTACTAATGCAACTAGGGGCTGATACTACCAGTACTACCCGCTTTCCCACTCACCAATTGCCCCTGTCAGGGCTTTAAAAATATAACTCCAGAGACAGTTTTATTTTGTGCCCCCAAGTGCTGAGTGTTCATAAAGGCTGACTTTTAGTTTTTACATAATAACTGTGCCATAAATCTGTCTAGAAAAAGCACACATATCACCCAGTTCATTATGCCTTTCTAGAATGGGTTTGCCTCTTCTGAGTAGCATAATGTAGGGAGGTGATGTGAGTCTATATAGCACTTCAGTTCACTTGGCAGCCTCTTCCTATCCGGAGAATGCTATCCAGCTCTTCCACCTCTTCCCCCCCAGGTTAATAGGCTTGACAATGTGGCGACAACGTGTGAAATTCTTACTGTAGTTTAGCATGTGTTGTGCCATGAGCTCTCAGCTTGTTACAAGGGAGAAAGGGAGTCATGTTGGTATTTTACCTTGAGTTCCTTGGAGGAAAGGTGGGATATAAATGTGATAAATAGATAAATACCGTCTAACTCTGTGTTCCCTTGTAGAAAGGGGACCTGCCTTTGGGGCTAAGAGGCTCTTTTTGTAGAAATCCTGGACTGTATCTGTCATTGGACTGTGGATCTTTATTTGTCACACTTATGCGCAAGCCAGGAGGTCCTGTGTTTCAGTGTAATGCTTTTGCGACCTCCTGAGCTCCTGTAGTTTGCGAGGCATGGAGTCCTTTCTTTTTCCATTCTTGCCATGTAGCAACAAAGAAAAGTTTTGCTTGAGAGGCTTGTTCCTTCCTGACTTGATTTCCTGCTACCCCCAACACAAGTCACCTACTCGTCTCAGGCATTCTGTTAGGGCAGCTTATCTAGAAAGCTTTCCTTGGCCCCGGACCGCAAGAAAGGCCTCAAAATTGCAGACCCTAAAGAAGAAACCTTGCCCTAGGTTGTTCGATTAAATCAATTTATTTCAGAATTTATAAACTGTTCCGCATTCAGGGAACACCTGAAGGGCATACAGAAATAAAAACAGAAAAGCAATAATAAAACAGAATTAAAACAGGAAAAACTAATAATCGGACTAGGCCTGAATATCAAGGTATTTGGAAGCCAATTAGGGTTATGGGAAAGAGACCCCCATACAGGCTTCCTAATGAGCTTTTCGGCCAGCCATGAATGCTGTTACTAATTGGGCTAACTATTTATAATGAGAGGGGTTGTCTTAAAGTCAACAAACGGAACAGTGCGGGAGAAGATGAATGGGAACGGAATGAGAGACAGAGACTACTGCTGGGGCAGATTGGAAATGACAAGACCAGCCAGAAACATCCAACTGTGGTGACAGCTTGACATCTATTGTTACCGTCCTTGTTCAGTGAAACCGCTTAGGATGCTGTTGGCTACTGGAACAGATTTGATAGCCAGGCTGTATCAAAAGTGCTGTAGCCATTTACATTAGTTAACAGGGCTGGTTATGAGACCATAAAGAGCTTCAGCCTCTGCCTTGGTGACTGCCGTTGGCATGTATGGAAATGTGACAGCAGCTTGGCGTGGCTTTGCATTTGCTGCCCTGAAGAGGCGAAAAGGGGGAAATATATATTTTAAAACCCTCCAATCTGATAAATGCCTTTCGGAAAGAAAAGCAGGTGGGGAAAACCAAAGAAAAGTCAGCTCTTTTTTATTTTTGCTCTGTAAAGGTTCATCCCTGAATCTTAGAATTCTGTCTTCTGACTGCTTTTAAAATACAATTAAAAGACAACTGTGGAGGTGCAGAAGGGGTTTTGAGAGGCATTGTATAAGAAAGAGATACATTTTGAGATACATTTGATGCCCCAGGTATTTATGCATTTATACCAGTCCAGATATTTCAATGAGAACAGGCTGATCCATCACCTTTTCAGGAAATGGCCGCTCTGTTCTTTATGCGTCTTTGGGAGTATAATTTTTTTAAATCAAATTTTATCGAAAGTTTTCCACATAAAATATAATGCTTCCTGTGTGTATCTTCATTAATCCAAAATAGGGAACTTCAAAAATCAGCATAAGTAAAGCATGAATTGGAAATCACAAAGAGATAAGATAAGAGAAATGAAATAAAGAAGGAAAAGAAAAAGAAGAAACTCCTGATTCTCTGGTTGCCAATTACATATATGATAGTCATTCAAAATATTCAAAGCTTGCACTCCAGAATGACATCTAGATATATTATTTAGCTGCTGCTTAGTCTGCTAAGCGTTGTTTTCTTGATCTTCCATCCAAAGCATCTCAGATTCACCTTTTTCCACTCAAAAAGTCCAAAAGTAGCTTTTGAATTATTATTATCCTTAAATGTCCAGGATAGACTTTATCTTTGAACTCCCTTGTCTCAAAAGGGAGTTTTGATAGCCAGGATATCTATCTTGGCTATCTTAATCACCATCGTTCCTCCCCAGAAGTCCAGAGAGTGAGTATAAATGCTGTACTCAAGTACAAATTCTCTCAAGTATATGTCCTGGCCTTCAGTGGAACACCCTGTTTAGGGGTGATAGGTATGAACCATATCTTTCTTGTTATGTTCTTTTTGTGTCACATGTGCTTTTTAAGTTATTATTATTATACCACTTGGAAAGGATGTCCAAGCACTGGAATGGATGAGACTGAGCCTCCTTGTCTTTGTTATGAAGTCATCAAGGAACTCACAGATTAATGCCATGCAGTCTTACATGCAGTGCTTTTTTTCTAAAAAAATGTTTTGGGGTACTCTCATTTTGACTCAAGAAAACCACCATTTTATAATTCAAATTGGGAAAAATAAATACAGGAAATGGACAAAAGATTCACAAAATGTTTAGGGTTAGGTGTACCCCTGCATACCCCCAGAAAAAAACACTGCTTACATGAATGCAAGTCCCACTGAGATCAATAGGACTGTCTCATAAGAATGTGTGGGTAGGATGGAAAACTTAAGACTTCTGGTAGCTGGTGAATTTCTGTGTTGGCAGAGCTGTGTGTTTTTGCAGAATCTGTGCTGCGTTAACACACTTTAGCATTTTTCTTGTGTCTGCATATGCCCTTGTATGAAAGAGCTGCAGATCTTACAGTGCCACTTTCCAGTTACTTCGTTTCTCTGAGCCATCTTGGCTTTCCACTTTGTTTCCAGAACGATGCATGTGGCTCGCCATACTGTTCTGTCTCCTGCTAAGTTAGTGGAATTGTTCTTTTGCTTAAGCAGTTTGTTTATAGTCATTACCAGGAGGAAAGGATCAGAAATGGAAATGCTGTCTTTTTTATTTTTTATTTGCAGGGCACAGTGAACTTTCTGCTGCTCCAAACTCTTTGAGCGAAAGTGGAAAGGCTTGCCACTTCTAAAGAGCACCTGAACCCCAGGACTCTATTGATTAAACATAATGGACCTTCACAAAAGATTGTGTTTGGTAGAGCACATACTGACATCATGAGAAATAGCCTACTTTGGTCTCCAGAAGTGGAGTTCACAGATTTTCATTTTTGGTTTATTGTGAGGCAAAAGAACATAAGAGAATAAGCATTAAAACAAATAATCTCAACAAGCAACAATTGTGCCCCTGGTGTGAGCATTTTCCACAGTCTTTTTAATGCTTTCGGCTGCAGCACTTCTAACAACAGCTTTAAAAGCCTCTCCCCCCTTCCGTTCCAACCTGCAGAACACATTTCTTCTGCTAACAAGTTAATTTAAACTTTCCTATTATTACTTCAACAAACCTGGGATAGCCAGCTTTCACTTCTGTCTGTGGGAAAGGAAAGGAATTTTCCTTTCTTCTTCCTGGGTGTGTTAGGGGTACTGTTGTGCCACCAGTGTGTGTTGAGCTTTACAAAGTATAAGAGGAAATGTCCCTGTCCCAAAGAACTTACAATCTAGAAACATATCTGAGAATGGAGGATAGTGGAGAGTGGAGGCAGGGGTAAACAAGGACAGCATACACCCCATAACCAAGAATCCTGGGAATTGTAGTTAAGGGTGCTTGAGATTGTACCTGTCCACCGCCTTACCCCTCTTAGTAAGTGGCAGTGACCCTGGGGCCAGGAAGCTGGTATTGTGGCTTCACTCCACAGAGCGAGCCACTTCTGTGTGTCTGTGCATGTGTGTGTGTACACACCAGAGCAGGATGCAATGCATATACCTCATTTTAAACATGTACACATTATAGTGTGACTTTGTATGCTACGTTGATGCTGGAAATGAAGAATTAAGTGCTTCCTGTTTGTTTTTTTGTTTTTGTTTTAAAATAGCTGGTGCAGCATTTGAATTGGACGAGGTGGGGTGGGGGCAGAGATGTCCTAGCATTATATGAGGAAACACCTTCAACATATTTCCCTGCAGAAATGGCTTTCCAAACTTTGCACTAGGTGTACAAAAAAGAAAAAGGGCAACACATGCACACTTCAAATGCAGGCAAAATGCAAAGCTACCCTTATAGCTCTCGTGTCCTCTTAATGAACACTTATTCTCCCTCACAGTCCAGTAGTTCACTTGTCCTCTCCGCATCTGGGAAACAGCACTTGTCAGTGCTGTAGATTGTGATAAAACATGTTTACATGAAAACTTGCTTTCTCTTCAAGCTATGGGTTTTATCTAAGTTTATAGATTTACTGAAATGGCATCCATTTGTAAGAAGGTAAACTGACATTTGCAAGAGAAGAACATTTAAAGGAGTACCTTATGTATCTTGGAAAAAGGACTTGACTTACCAAAACTGGTATTTTTTTTTACTGCAAGCACATCAAATTTATACACACAATACTGAGAAAGAACGTATTCCCTGAAGCTTGATTTTAACCGACACATTTTACACCCTTTTCTTGTATACTGTGGTTTACTGCAAAATTATGGTATATACCAGTTATTTAGTTTCCCCCCAACACATGCTTTGAAGGATTTTGTGGATTTTTGGTGAATATAAGGATTTTGGTGGATTTTCAAAAATAAAAACCCAGAATTCTGAGGTGCTGGTTGAATGTACCTTCCTTGGTAATCATTTGCTGCAATCCAGCTAGCAGCTATTCATGTCAAGTGCACATGAAGCAACAGAGTCGCTGTCTTGAGCCCAAGATTAGGGGAGGCTGGCACACATTGTGTGTGCACAAGTTCATGCACATGATATGCGCTGTGTGTGTGATGTCATGCACCCAGTGTGCATTGTGCGTACGTGACGTCCTGCGCACCATGCACGCCATCACATCATGAGAATGCCGAGCGTGGAGCAATGAGATTGTACCTGCCAGACTTCTCTCCTGCTCATGAGGAGCCAGCCATTGAACCACTCTCTGCTTGGCCCCTTCCACCCCCTCAACATTGAGGGGGCCCAGCCCTCTGCCAGCAAATACTGAGGGGGCCGAAGACCCCTCTGCCCCTAGGAGTTGGTGTGCCTGTGAAGCACAAAGACTCTTAGGTTACATACATCCCATGCCATGTAAGTGTGTGCATAGGATTGTAGACTTGGGCTGCATACACAACGTACCTTTAAAGATCCTCCCCCAAGAATCATGGGAACTGCAGTTTACCCCTCACAATTCCCAACATCCTTTACAAACTACAGTTCCCAGGGTTATAATTTTTTTGAGGGGATGTGCTTTTAAGGTATGGTCTGTACACAGTCCCAGGTTCAGATTCTTTCCTCAGTAAAGTGCAGAAAATATAGATTCCAAGCACTTATTAGTTTTAAAAATTGCAGGCACCAGACTGCAGATTTGGTTTAAGCACCAGTTGCGGTCTCTCACCCCCCCTCCAAGTACATATTAACATAACTTGGGAAATCAGTAAGAAACTTTCATTGGAAGCTCATATATAAAGATTAGTTCATGACTATGATCTAAATTCAAAGCACAGTCTTGACATTCTATGAATTCAGGAGCGCAATATAGATTTATGGTAATATTCTTGAGAGCACAAGTTTGCTGCAACTATTTTAAGCTCTTTTTGTTATGCCATTGTCTGGAGCTAACTACAGCAGTACAAAAAATAAAGGGGAAAAGGTGTGTGCATATAACAATTCTTTGGAGAGTTTATGTGTGTGTTGGATTAATTCATCATGGCCCACTTAATTGTGTCAGAATAAGGTTGTCTGATAACTATTGGGTATATATAGAAGAATTGCCCTTTTGGTTTGTAAATGATAAAGTTCCGAGCCCTTTAGCCAGAGAAAGAACTACATTGTGAAATGATCTTGTCCAAAGGTCAGAAGGATCATGGTTGTGGTGTGTGGGATGCATGTGTAAATATTCCTTGAGCTAGGATGGTTGAAAAATAGCAGTTTGGGAATTTGCTTAGCATTACAGGGCATTGGACAATGTTGCTTGGAGACTAGCATGGTTGCTTCTTCAGCCCCACAATGACTTTTATCAGCCTGTGGATTGTAAATAATAATAATAATAATAATAATAATAATAATAATAATAATAATAATAATAATAATTTGACTTTTCTGAGTGTGAAAGACATTATGTTGCATATTCAATTAAATATATATGTTGGTAAAACATTAATTTGCCCTTTCTGAGTATAAAGGATATTGAATTGTATCATTCTTGGAGTACACCCATTGAAATCAATGGACTTGGCCTGCTTATGTCATCTGATTCCAATGTTCCTGCTCTGATTATGAATTAGTAGGATATAATCCTTTGCATATTATAGCTTTGTTGCCTAAGGCTGCAATCCTATACATACTTACATGGGAGAAAGCTTGCTTGGAATCATTAAGACTTACTTCTTGGTAGACACATATGTGATTGTACTGTAAGTCACATACCCAGATGCAGTGTTGGAGCTTCATGGCTAATGACAATGAATGATGAGTCATTGGCTATATTATTTGACTATATCAGTATATTAGCCTTCCTTGTCTGTCTATATTGCACATTGTTCCACACTACCCCAATCTCCAAGTGGTGTGAGATTCCAGCGGTCTAGGCATTTACCCAGTGTTCTTGTTTCCTTTGGAAATGAGGCACAACAGAGATTGTGGTGTCTTTATGATAGATGGTTTATTTACACATCTATAAAAACCTGTGCCTACAGTGGAGGGGTTCAAAGCATTACACTACAAGAGGGTCTTGTTTCTCCCATTGCTGCAGCCTTGGATCCAAAAAGAAATCAAATATGGCACTCTGTCCCTCTGCTCAGCTTGCTGCCTTTAATAGACTGACACGCCTTTTCTGCTAACAATCTCTCAGTAGAAGGAGGGGCTCATACCTATCTGCTGTGCAGCACAGAGTATCTGCTTTGTTAATTGCCCATTACCTTCCTTTCCCCCCCATAATGGCTCTTTTCCCAGGTGATTGGGAGTGTCTGGCAGCCCATCTTAATACTCAAAGAGTTGTTTAAAGTCCAACACCTACTAGACCCAGGAATTTAGGGGAGGGTCTGGCACCCAGGAATTTAGGGAGGTCAAGGCACCCACAAACTCATAACAATATGCAAGTCTCTGAATTCATGACTAACTTAACTTTGTGGTCTCTACTATCCAGTTATACTGAAGTATTTGATGACCAGCAGTCAAGGAGGCGAGAAAGAAAACAAGCTATTTATACTTTACACAATGTGACATGTGGAATAACCTTTCAATAATGTCATGATGATCACAGCTCTAGTGTTGTCCAAATGAATGAAGTAGGAGGCAGATGCTGGGAATAATAAAAATGTTGAGGAAGAAATACTCATTTAAATATTCTCTGCCATGTCTGAAGCAAATATTATCTACAAAAAGCACATTACAGTAATAAAACATATGTTTTAGGTGAGTTCATATGGGCTACTTTTAATGACCAGTGACTAGTCTTTAAATTGAAGACATTCTTTCTTGTTTTTCTAAGGCTTAATCATCTGTACTTTTGAAGGAAGTTATTTCACTTTCAGCATTGTGTCAGTTGCCATGGCCTTTGTTTCAAAGTGTTAATAATTTTGAGTCAAAATTGGAAGTGGGGAAATGAATGCAGCTAGTAAAAGGGCAGGCAAAAAAGCGAGGGCTACTGCTTTTCATTGTGAAGCATCAAATCTGGATCGAATCTTGGTGGTGAGATCCTCCCTCTATTGTGTGGGCAGGTAATCCCTCCCCTACCTGGCCTGGTCTCCTTGGCAACGCTTCCCCCAGGTGGGATTGGACAACTGACTGAGGTAGGCGGAGACCTCCAGGTATCCCACCTGAGGGAAGGCAAAGCCAAGCCTATGCTGTTGGGGCCGCTCCAGATCTAGGGGCTGCACGCGTCCACGCAAAGGGCACCCCCCGTTTTAAGTGGGGAGCAGTCATTGTGAAGCATCAAATCTGGATCAAATCTTGGTGGTGGTGCACATACCTAATTAAAAGCACATTTAATTATTAGGTGCAATCATATCTGTACAATTGCATCCGTGATTACATGTGCTTTTGGAGTGTTTATGTGTTTTTTTCTTTGATGTTTTTCTTCCTGCCCCTCCCCCGTCAACCAGGAGACCCAATTTCATTGGCTGCTCTTGCTGGCTACCACTCCCACCCACCCCAAATGCCCCAGATGTTGGGCTGCATTTGCGGGGAAATGACAACCTCCCCTCAAAATGGTGACTGCTGTTGGCAGCCACCATTTCTCTCTAAGTGTGCTCTAGAATAATGCAACATCTAGAAGTTTCTTAGCATGAAAGGGATGGCGACCACTGCAGTCAGCTTCTCTGCTACCACTGGAGACAGGATATCCCCCTAATCTCAAACGGCAGTCATATTTGTGCCCTTTTGTTCCTAAATTGTTCAGAAGAAATGAGTGTCATTCAATTCAGCTTTTCACTCATTTCCAAAATAAATGCACATTCTCATTTCAAATTCATTTTTATACCCACAGTGTATATTCAGCCACAGGCGTTTACATATTTGGCCCAAAATGGGGTGGGGGAGAATCAGTGATAAATTCTGTAACCAGAAGGAAACCTTAAAATTAAGCAAACTTGGATAAATCATGTAAAACCACATACATTTCAAACATGGGTGCTGAAATTGTGACCTTTCTGGCATGATTTTTCAGACTCGATGTATGTAAAAAATGTATGTCCTTACACTGTTTTGGATTTTATGCCATAGCAGGTAAGGATGAATTTAGTGAGTTTGTAACAACAAGATGGAATGTGGAAGGGGGAGGAAAAGCTATTTTCTTTTGCTCCATAGAGACGAACAGCTGCAATAAGTGTTCATGCTTTAGTTCTATACTTCATATATTTTTCTTATTTTCAGCATCTTCGAAGTAATTTAAAAGATGGCATGTAGAGTACTACATTTTGGAAATGTAATCGTCCACTTTTTCTCCTTTAAAGGAACAGCTTATCTTCAGGAATCCCTCATTCACAATATTCATGGCTGTCACTGACTGATTTCTATCACTCCTGAATTAACGTCAATAAGTGTTCATGCTTCACCATCAGGGTTATATATACTTTTGTATTTTCTGCATCTTGGAAGTAATTTAAAGGATGGCATGCACTGCATTTCAGAATTGTAATTGCTCAGCCTCTTTCCTTTTAGAGGAATAGCTTATCTCCAAGAATCCTTCGTTCACAATATTCACGGCTGATTTCTATCAGCTGAATTAACGGGGCTTTCTCAAATTGTTTTTGGTATAAAAATTGTATTCTGATCAATTGTAATTTAAACTCCTACATTATCTTGGCTGCCCAGAGTATGGGAATTATGCTGGCACTCCATATTTGTAAAAGAGCACATTCTGAATTTTCAAAGAAAATCATGTTTCATGAGGAGAGGTTCAGAGAGAAATAACTATTTAAAACTCACACGGCAGTAGAGTTCTTTCCTAGTAAGTGTGCTGAAGAAACTATTCAAGCAAGAATGTTTTTTAATTTAGGTTCTGCTTCTGATATTAAAAATGCTTTCATGTCCGTCAAGGAAATTCATGTCCACTTTCCTTGATAGTGGCTTGCTTGAAGTATTTGCCCCCCCCCCCCACTGATACAGGAGATTATAACATAAAGCAGGAAATGTATGAAGCTTATATAACCATTAATACTGTGCTAGTGATGAAATAATAACAACTCAGAATAATGCTGCTGCTAAACGGTTTGGTTTCCATGATAAACAGAGGCCACAATCACACTATAGATTTAAAGCACTATGCTACCACTTTAACAGCCATGGCTTTCCTCAAAGAACCCTGGGATTTGTAGTTTGTTAAGGGTGCCAGAGTTGTTAGGAAACTGCTATTCCCCTCATTGAACTACAATTCTAGGAGTTATTTAACCAGGCATAGACAAACTCAGCCCTCTAGATGTTTTGAGACTACAACTCCCATTATTCCTAGCTAAGAGGACCAGTGGTAAGGGATGATGGGAGTTGTACTCCCAAAACATCTGGAGGGCCAAGTTTGCCTATGCATGTATTTAACAATCCCTCTTCCTGGAGAATTCTGGGAATTGTAGCTCTTTGAGGGGAATAGTGCTCTCCTAGTAATTCTAACTGGTATAAAACTGAAATCCCATGGCCTCATAGGTTCTGGAGCTATTCTAGAAATAAGATGGCAGAGTGGAGGTATTGGGACATGTCTGTTATTCACTATTCCTGACTTTGAGACCTTGGGATTTATGAGGCATAGGTTAAACATAGCCACTTCATATCCTAAAGGTCTCCAGTTTGGCTGAGGGCATGTACTTATATTCTCCTCCCTGAACTGGAGGGTTTCCATCCAGCTGTGAAGAAATTCTAGTCATTTTGTTTGCCTGAACATGCAGTGGTCAAAATGGGGATAGGAGGAAGCACATGCATGCAAGCCCCCACACCTTTGTGTGTACCATAGATTCCCTCAGTCCCTGATCTTTCCTGTGTTGTGTGAGGAGGATCTGCAAAAGGCTTCGACTTAGGCTTACTTGAACATGAGCAGAACTCTTTGTGCAATTGGGAACCATGATAAAGTTGAATCTCTGATTGATCTCATGAAGGAGCCTGCACATGTTCAAGTGCATGTCACTAGAAGTCCCCTGTGGATTTTCCCATGAAACATGAGAAAGGTCACGTATGCTGCATATTGAGGGTACGACTTACCTGCACCCTCTGCTCCCACTGTTAAGCATCACAAGTTAAAGTGAATCTTTGAATATGGGTTTCGTATTCTCAGCCAAAGCCCTCTGAATCCCGTGAGGGGAAGTGGAAAATGTTCATTTGCTGGAGCAGCGTGAATAAATGAGAAACTATTTGGAAAAGCAAAGTGTACTGGAAGATTATGTATTCCTAAACACACTTGGTCCCCAAAAGTTTCTTCTGTGTGGATTTAAAGGGAATACACTTGGCTTGTTAATTGGGGCTTGGAGAGTTGTAGGCCTGGTAATCTTTGTTCAGAGGCACTTGTTAACGAGAGTACTTTCTGTTAGTCTATAAGAGTTTGTAATAGAAATAGCCGTTGGCAATCTTTTTCCATTAAATGTTCTAAACCCCCAGATTAGTTATTTGGGAACAGTCACAGATGAAATAAAAGCATGAAGTAGAAATGTGCCAAACTGAATCCATTTGGTGCGAATTTATTTTATTTAGAGAAGACTTGGGGCAGAATTTGGGAGTGGACTATTCTTCATTCTGCAGAGAGTACCCCCTCTTTGCCATTTTTTTGGGCGGAAAGGTTTTCCAGTTGTTTTTCATGAGAGCACTGAAGACATGCCAAGATGCCCTCAGATGGCCCCCAAACTATATGTAGCCTCTTTACTACCCTAGTTGAATGGCTTTGGTTTTGTTTGTTTGTTATGAATGCAGGAAGTTTTCTGCTTCACAAGGTCCTCCTCATGAGTTGGGGGCCAACTGGAATGGTGACAAAAGGAAGCACACTCATCCCTACATGCATTATCGCTAACAAACTGAACACCTGTAGAGAGCTTCTGTTTTGGACTCTTAGCCTGAGGCTGTAACACAGACACATTAAAAATGCCCAGCTAGCCTACTAAGAAGAGTGAGCTTAAAAAAACAACCTGACCGTGGGACAGAAATTCAATTCAGTTCACAGTAAAAGGTGAATCTACTTAATCTGCACTTTCCACAACAAGATGAGGACAAAAACACAGCCATTCTTCAAAATTCCCACTTCTCTGAATTCTGTTCTCCAGTCATATAATGTGTATAAAATGCATATACTGTGGTAAAGTGAATATTAGTGAAAATAACAAAACAAACACATTAAACAATGGAAAATTGCTTTTCAAAACTGTTTATATTAGGCAAAATTGAACACAAATGTGTACATTAGGATGAATTTGCACTACAATATTGGTGGATTTTCATGAGGACATTTTTTAAAATATAAAAAATTGCAATCTTATGTGGAGAATTGAATTTAAAATTGAAAAAAATGAGAAGCTGAGAGAAACAGAAACTGGCAGATGAGCATGCCACTTCTGTGGAATTAATTACCTGGAGTGATTTCTTGTTTCCATGGCCTTTGCCATGGTGACCAAATACAAATAACTACATTATTGGCCTCTAATTTTCGAGGATGCACTACACATGTTAGTCAAGCTTAATTAATGGAGGATGGAGAAGGCTTACAGCAGCTCTCAGATTATTTCAAATATCCTACCCTGCAAACACTTGTAGAATGAATGGTTTTGGTGCACGATTGGCATAAGAATTGGACCTGTTCCTCTGCTAGTGTTCAAAGCGCTTGAAAACGACTTTGCTCCCAGTGAAGTGATTTTATTTTGTACTTCATTGTGGAGCATCAGGGATAAACAAAACCAGGATCTCTGCCACTTCCTGTAAGCAATTGCCTGTCTGATTCAACATTACAGGGAGACAGAAACATCCATTTTGGGGCACACAATTCCCATTGTTAACAAGATTCAACGAGACACCGAGGCTCATGTGGTGCAGCTGGAGTTAGGTCTTGGCAATTATGTAGCTATTTACCCCACACTGACAACTCGGGAGCCAGGGCTGCAACACATTTTGGGTGTTGGATTTCCTACAGGGATGTGTTTATGTTCTGTAGGTTGTGTGCAGGCTGCTATGAAGACACCAAATGGTTGTATTGGGTTGAGGATTAATGAGGTTGAATTAGCTCAGTCATTTACTGTGCATTTTATTGAAGTTCAAGCTGTTCAGACTTTTGCTGCTAATAGAAGCATCCCAGAATGTTGCCAGTTAAGTGTAAGTTACCCATCAGGGATCCAGGGGTCATTACTGACATAAGGAAACTTTACTTGGTGATATACTTCCAAATCAAGCAAAGAAAGTATGCTCTTTGTGTTGTGTTTGGGGAGGTGGTGAAATGACATTAATGTTGCCAGAAGCACTTACCACATCTGGAATGGAGGATGGCTTCATTTTGAAGACAGGACCCATTTATAATGCAGGAGCTACAGTTTCAGATTGTGTAGTGCCACATATTCCTCTTGGTGGTGAGAGACAATACTTTGAAGGATGGAGAGCTGAGGTGTGTTCACAAGTTATATCCCTGTCTCTATGACCCAACACAAGATTCGGACCCGCTAGCCCTGCCCCAAGGTAGAGTGGTGTTCTGGTGATGGTGATTACATTCTTATGAACCGTAGCAACTTGTGCCTGCCTCCTTCCCTTTCTGTTCTGGTTCTGTGCTGAAAACCTGGGTTGTGCAGGCAAAGTGAAGTCAGATCAACTCTGCCCTGTTTGCCCATCCAAGGGATTCAGCTACATTAGTAAATTTCACATGCTAGCAAGGTTATGCTTAAAATTCTACAAGGCAGGCTTAAGCAGTATGTGGATTGAGAACTCCCAGAAGTGCAAGCTGGATTTTGAAGGGGGAGAGGAACCAGAGACCAAATTGCAAACATGTGCTGGATTATGGAGAAAACTGGAGAGTTCCAGAAAGACATCTACTTCTGCTTCATTGACTATGCAAAAGCCTTTGACTGTGTCAACCACACCAAACTATGGGAAGTGAGAGCTGGAACATAAAGAAGGCTGATCACCGAAGAATTGATGTTTTTGAATTATGGTGCTGGAGGAGACTCTTGAGAGTCCCATGGACTGCGAGAAGATCAAACCTATCCATTCTGAAGGAAATCAGCCCTGAGTGCTCACTGGAAGGACAGATTCTGAAGCTGAGACTCCAATACTTTGGCCACCTCATGAGAAGAGAAGACTCCCTGGAAAAGACCCTGATGTTGGGAAAGATGGAGGGCGCAAGGAGAAGGGGACGACAGAGGACGAGATGGTTGGACAGTGTTCTCAAAGCTACCAGCATAAGTTTGACCAAACTGCGGGAGGCAGTGGAAGACAGGAGTACCTGGGGTGCTCTGGTCCATGGGGTCACGGAGAGTCGGACACGACTAAACAACTAAACAAAGTAAAGAAACAATGATTTGATTTGATTGCATTATAAACATGCAACACCGGATAGCGCCAGAGAGCAGAATTTTTTTCTACACTATTTTCCATAGGCCACCCCTGTTGTTATAACAATCTAATTTCTGCCTTATTTATAGCTGTTTTTTTCCTGTGTGTCGATCCACCCCAAGTCTCATTTCCCTTTGGTGGCAATCCCATTGCTTATGGGTCCACTGCCTAAGACTGTATTTCTTTGAAGCCCCTTCCCAGGAAGCTAATGAAATTGGGCAACAGGTATCTGCTGGCTGGGAACTGCTGAATCAGGCTTGCTTTATCCTTCTAGGAATCAAAACTCTCCTAGGTAGCACAGTATACTCATTTCCTTCCTGGGTCGTCAGTCCAGTCTGCCTCTCTTGCTGGAGGTGTGAGGTGGTAGCAGAGTCCATGACAGCATTTATTTTTAAAGCCCTTGCCCCTGGAAGCTGGCACAATCAGGCAACACATTACCTGTTCTCATGTGAATCCTAAGAAAGGGAGCAATGTGTTATTTCCTCACCATTCTTCCATGCTGCGTGGGTACTTGATGATCCAAAGAGAAGCAGCCACACTATTTCCTTCCCCCCGCTTTAGAAATACAGCAGATAGCATCATCTACCCTGTAGCAGTAAGTAGCACTGTGTTCAATGGGGCTTACTGTAAAGTGTGCATAACATACATGGTTTCTGCATCAACCATTACTCAGATTCACTCCGGTACTTCGCTCTGTGTGTCTTCCCATCCTTTAACATTTTTTAAGAGTAGGTGATGCATTAGCTTGGAAGCAGTTAATTTAGAACAAAGCAAAATGGATGAAGGTAATAAGTGAAGCCTCTTGTGGCAGGAGGAAAAATAGAGTTTCAGGGAGCTTTACGTTTATGAATATATATATATATATAGAGAGAGAGAGAGCGCAAGCACACCATTATAGGATGTCAAATAAAGAAGGAGGGGAGAGAGAAAACCCACCTAGGGTGTTTAATGATTGGCATTAACTAGTACCAGGAAGAGTTTGATGGAAACTTTAGCCAATATTGTGCAGCATGGAAAATCAAGAGCTGTATTAAAATGTCTGGATGATACATGAGATAATCTAAAGTTTGTGTATTCTGGGTTAAAGGAGAATTGCCCTATTACAGGAAAAGGTAATGCAAATCGGTGCAGATGAAAATGTTCAATGTTCTTGCTGAAGGAAAACTTTAATGGTCTCTGCATTATTCAACTGCACTAAGTATGTGTCAACAGGGGAATTTTGACAGAGTCCGGTCACGCTAAGGTAAGAAAATGGAATCTGCCCTAATTCAGATACATGAATATAAATGGATGCAGTGAGACTGTTGTCTTCCTTGGTAGTTATTCAGTATATTTAATTCTGCAGGAAGCTGTAGGCTCATATTTTTCAATTGTTGGTGTAATCATACATGCCCATTTCTTTAGCAGAAGAGGACTATCTCCAAAGAGGAGGACTGGTTCCAATATATTTATAGCTTCTGGGTTAGAGTAGGGTTCCCATTTATTCCAGCTGCTCTTTAAGGAAGGTTCCTTCCCCCATATTTTTGACCGTGTGTGATTATTCCTCCCAAGCAGCTATATCTTTGGTAGTTATGCAGTATGACAAAATAACTACAACAAATGTTCTTAAAACCACGCTGCCTTTCGGTAGATAATCTTGAATATATTCATGAATAGTAGAGTTGAACACCAGCTGGGGAAAAATGACTTGGCTGTTTTATTTATTTTTGCAATTTGCCAATAAAATAAAATAGAATAGAATCCACAAGGGGACAAACTTCCTCTTTATCATTTTTAAAAAGGTGTGTGCCTTAAGTCAGGAGTAGCCAGAGTGGTCTCTCCAAATGTGGTTGGACTAAGGTTACCAGGTTTTTTCAAAGAATCCGGGGACACTTAAAAAAAAAAGAGAAAAAAAGTTACTTACAAAATTATTAAAATATATATATTAAGAAGTAATATCTTCTCTTCTGTGGTCTCCTCTGCCACACAGCCTTCCTCTGGGCCCCAGCCTGCTCTCTTGGAGTGTTAGCCACCGTGGAATAGGCTCGGGTCGGCCCTGGGCTCGGCCATGTGTCCTTGCCCTCCCGGTGCTCTCCTACCTCTCTTTGTCAGCAGCGGTGGCAGCAGCGGCGCGGCAAGGTCAGGGTTCCCCTCTTTTTTCTCCTTCCTCTTTCTCCTTCTTCTCCTCTCCTTCTCTCTGCGTCAGCTCCAGGATTTCCCTGGCCCCGGAGTGCCACTGGGCGGGTGGCCGGGCGCTCTCGCTCCCGGCTTGATTTGGGTCGGGTGTGTGCCAGTGGTTCCCCCAGTTGACGCGCCAGGCATCCCTGGTTCCCCCTTGACAGTGGCAGTGGCAGTCTCAGCAGCCCAGAGCCAGCCTGGTAGCACAGTTGGCTCTGGCTGGCTTCAGGAGCTGCTCGCTGCCGTGGCACCTGCCATTTTGCCTCACCAGAAGTCCCCATATGATGTGTCTTGTGCCATTGAACCAATCACGCAACATTCATTCCCTACTAATAAATCTACAACACTTAAAATATAAATCCGGGGACATTAAATGAAATCCGGGGACATTCCGGGGACGGACTTTGTCTGGGGACAGATTTGGAAAACCGGGGACATCTAGTAACCATAGGTTGGACTCCAACTCTCATCAGTCCCAGCCAGCATGGCCAATAGTCAGGAATGATAGGAGTTGTAGTTCAACAACATCTGGAGGGCAACACATTGGCTGCCCCTGCCTTAAGTGAATAGACATATTCTGTGTGGTACTGTATCTTTGGACCTGCCAAAATCTACCAGGCTGCACCCCCAGGCTCACTCTGGACCTCACTCCAGAATCAGAGAGTATTTCCCATTGAACATAGGAGACAACTTCAGGGGGCCGTGGGTGCTAGGGCACCCACAATAATGTAATTGTGGGGGCCAGGCACGCACAAAGTCAATGAAAGCAGGCGGCAGCAGCAGCACTGGGTCTGAGAGAGAAGCAGTTCAGCTCCACCCTCCTCAGCCAGTGAGTGAAGCACCCTTTTCTGTGGAGAGGAGCTCGGACTTGGAGGTAGTATCTCTCTATAATTAATACAGGTCCGGTGGATTCAACTTTGGCCTCTGCCTGTCCAGAGTTAAAGTACAGCCTAAGGATGTGGACAGGGTGTTCTTGATGGCTGCCCCCAGACTCTGGAACTACCTCCCTGGAGAAGCTAGTCTGGATCCCTCCTTGTTGTCCTGCTAGCAGGTGAAGACCTTCTGGTTCCAACAGCCTTTGGGGAATTGACTTCTTTTAATGAAAGGGCTGTCACCGTACTGTTTTTATTGTATCTATTTGTATCTGTTTTAAACAGATTTTATAGAAGTATATAGTTTTAATTCTATTAATATTTGGTTGTTTTTAATTACAATTTTTTCTTTATTTTTAGCAATGATTGCTTTTATCTCAAGCCACTTGAGTTCCATCAGGGAAAATGGCAGGGTATAAATAAATATATAATAATAATAATAATAATTTTTCCAAAACCTGGAACTACTCCCCCCCCCATATATCTGCATTGTGTTAGAGCTGCTCTTGCAAACCCCCCTGGATCATGCTGTGACACAGTAGTGGATGCTGATTCACTAACTTATGACATAAATTCATCTCTAAGGTCTCTAGTGGGGGTCTCTCTCAGCCTTACCTGGGGGTTTGAACCCATGACCTTTTGCATTCAAAGCAGATGTTCTATCACTGAGCTTACGGTACTTACCCAGGCAGGAAAACAGGGTGTGACTATGAGGAGGAGGAAGAGAGCAGCAGGGCCAAGAGGTCTGGAGATGGGGAGGGAGTTGGAATGTGGGCCATGGCAGGTACTCAGCAGTGCCTATCCCTGAGCATTCAGTGTTACAGATTTTGCCATCACAGCTAGATTTTGCACACCCCTCAAAGAAAGCTGAGAATGTGGAGCATGGTTACAGGAATGTTGAATTCTCTGTCCCCCACCCCCCTCTCTCATATATTTCTCATTAGCCAAGGCTTCTTTTTCTGCCTGGAGCTATCTGGAATGTGTCTGACCCTCACAATCCACTTAAACGATAAAGAATCGCTTAACATTTACTGCCCTCAACTGTGTTGCTGCTCCAGGCAACTACCTGCATGGTCTCTCTGGCAGTGGCGTAGCGTGGGTTCTCAGCACCCGGGGCAAGGCAAGTAATTTGCGCCCCCTAACCCATGGATTTTAGCACTCGAGTCTCTTCCGCGCCCCCCCCAGATGTTGCGCCAGGTGCGGCAGGCCCCCCTGCACCCCCCACGCTACGCCACTGCTCCCACCACAAGTCTTCAGGACAGCCATCCGAAGGCTGGCGCGGGGAGAAGGTCTCTCCGCCCCACCGCCAGGCTTCGGAGCAGCCTTCCGAAGGCTGGTGTTAGGAGAAGGTCTCTCCGCCCCACCGCCAGGCTTCGGAGCAGCCTTCCGAAGGCTGGCGCAGGGAGAAGGTCTCTCCGCCCCACCGCCAGGCTTCGGAGCAGCCTTCCGAAGGCTGGCCCGGGGAGGAGGTCTCTCCGCCCCACCGCCAGCCTTCAGAGGAGGTCCGAGGACAGTGGGGTTCCTGCTTCCTCGAGGAGGGCCGGCCAAACGCGCCCCCCCAAATGTTGCGCCCGGTGCGGCCGGCACCCCTGGCACCCCCCACGCTACGCCACTGCTCTCTGGAAGAATCAGCCTTCCCCCTTCGGGAACAAGTAAGGTTGACTTTAGCCACCCCACCTCACCCCACATTTAGCATAATGTTTCATTTTTTAAAAAAACCTATTACCTGATTTCTGTTTCCTCAGATTTTCTCATAAAGGCTGTGAAAATTCCCTTCTGAAAATAATTTAACAAAGAGCATAGCCTTTACAATGCGTTGAATGTACATAAGACTGGAAGAAGGTGGGTAGAAAGTTAGTTTACCGGCTCACATTTTTACTCCTAAGGATGCATTTTGGGCAGAGTCTACTGTATTTACTCAAGTCTAATATGCCATCAAATTTAATGCACACCTCAATGCCTTTAAAAAAATGGCATTAGTGTGTTACGGTAAAATCTGGGTGCGGGGCTACTCTGCCACCCAGCTCGTCGGACTAGGTCCGCGGGTCCCTGCGGAAGAAAATGAGACAGGAGCAAACTGGAGAAGATCCAAGTTTATTGCGCAACAGGTTCAAGACGAGATTGAACAGCGAGAAAGGGGTGACATGAACTTTTGAAATTTCCCTCCATGTCCCAGAATACAGTGCAAAATACATCCCAGTTACATCATGAATACATTAAGAAGAGGTTGGGTCACACAGGATTAACATATGGAGGAGGGAGGGGGGAATATGCAGAGCTGGAGATATGCGCGGATAAGCACATCCTGAGTACCTGATGAGAAGACAATGGTCCATGTATGCATGGTCTGCCACCTGGCCTTGCCCGGAGGAAAGGCTTGGCAGAGTGATTTGACAGGATTAGGGTCTTGACACTTTGCTTGAGGGATTATGGAGGACAGGGGAGGTGTCATGGAGTCCTAGAGAAATTGAGCAAATTGGCACGTAGATTTTCTATGAATTTTATAGATTTTAGTCCCTTTTGACATTGACAATTGGAAATAAATGGATATATTGTAGCGAAGAAGGAGGTGAAGAAGACATGCCCCCCCTTCCGTATCAAGTGGTACTGGTGGAACACCCCCCTCCCCTTAGGTGGGGTCACACCCCAGTTGTGCGTTACAACCCACAGCCGTTGTCTTCAGTACAATAGGCACCTGGCTAATGTTTTTGTGCTTATATTGTTACACTACTTT
Organism: Podarcis bocagei; assembly: GCF_964188305.1. Taxonomy (NCBI): domain Eukaryota; kingdom Metazoa; phylum Chordata; class Lepidosauria; order Squamata; family Lacertidae; genus Podarcis; species Podarcis bocagei. The sequence continues at coordinate 114,800,727 of NC_138125.1, forward strand.
TGTTGCCTTTTTGCTTTGTTTTTTGTGGGGAGCAAATTCATCTCTCCTCCCATTACAAACACTACTCCTAGCAGCTCTATTAGTTTACTCCTAGTCTTACCTGTCTGAAATCAAGTACACAAGAAGCAGTGGCTTGGGACGGGTGGGACTGCTAGGGAGAGTACGGTAATTCCTGTGTGATTCTGGAATGGAATGTTAACTCTTTTATAAGTTACATTCTTTGTACATTTCTATAAAAAACGAGAGAGCTAAAGAAGCGGCCATAAAAAGGAAACATATTGGATGTGAGAGGAGAGGTGAGTGGCAGAAGCTTCCTGCATCAGAGACGTGGATAAGTCCGTCATCACAGCTGAAGCCTACAAAGCAAAACAAGCATTGGGGGCATTTTGAATTAAGGCAATGAAAGCATGTTGATTTACAGTCAATCTTATACATGTCTACTAAAAACAGCAGTAAGTCCCATTGTGTTCAATGGGGATCCTTCCTGGACACAATTAACAGCAGCCAAGTATTATTGGCTAAGCATATTTCAAATTGCACTGATAATGGTCAATGTGTTTGAAAACAATAAGGCAAGGGAAAGTGGCAGTTGGCTATTGCCAGAGGAGGGGCGAAAAAAAGCTAGACCATTTCCTGCTGTTGTTGTCCATGTTGTTCTGTTCTTGTTGTCACATAAAATCTGTTGTGGAAAGGCAAGACAAGATTGCATATGCATGAAGATTCTAGTAGTGATTTTGGGGCCAAGCAGAAAATAAAATTTTGGTGGTCTTTGCACATTGATTTGGCAAAATTGAATAATAATAATAATAAAGTCTGAATGCAGCCCCCTCCCCCAAACTATCTCTTTTCCCTCCTCCCAATAGTAGTATACAGGCATCTTTAGTCTGGCAATAAATTGCATACCTCATATTTTGGACCCTGTATCTGTGATTCAGTCAGAGTAGTTCAACACGTGCATGCATTTGGGACTTAACCTTGTGAATGTGATATTTCATCTGTAAGGTTTCAGCACTTTGCCTTCATAACTGTTTTCTGTGGTTTTTAATGTGGTCCCAAGCTCTTTTTCATGACAGGGTATTGCATACTGCTTGCCTATAACCTTCAAACAGATTTACAAAGGGATGGAGGGCGGTTCAATTGATGATGAATGATGAAAGTAGGCTGGCAACCCTGACATTCTCACCCCAGTTTGTCTGGGGCACTTGCTCCTGATTTACTACAGAAAGCAATCTCTGGAAGCTTTTATTGGCCATCTACCACACCTCAAGCTGAGACATATAAACTGCTTCAGAACGTTTGTTTCGCTTTCCTTAAAACGGCAGCCCCTGCTGGGCTCTGCCTTGGCGATAATCTCAACTAACAGTATGTACTTGGTAGCATGCTTGAGCTTTGTGCCCGATGTGCTGATGTTTTCTTGAAAAACAAATGCCCCCTTTTGTCAGGAGAAGTCAGGGGAGGGGGAGAAAGTGTTTGGGACCAGTTGGGTTAGCTGGCATATATGAATAGCCCTTCTAAAAAATAATAATAAAAAATCACTCCTGAAATCTTATGACTTTGTGCAGGGCAGGCTCTCCCTCTTGGAATCTCATTGAATAATGCAAGCAAGCCCAAGTTGGGCATTGAAGTGAATGGGGAGGAAGTTCAAGCTCAGCTCTCAATGTATTCAGATGCACTGGTTCCACTTAGATCTTTGAATATGATCACAGTTCCTGATGGTTGGCGCTTTTAAGGGAGGCTGGCTAGCAAATTCACCTGAATCCATTTAGTAGAAGCCTCCTCTGAATTAGGGATGAATCTGTTTTGGTTTCTCACAGCTTCTAGTTTTTCCAGTTCATTTCTATACATTTCCTCATTAGTTCGCATTAAAAAAAATTCTCATGAAAATTCATTGGCATGTTAGTGTGAATTTCTAATAGACACATGTCTGTATGCAATTTAGCAAAGGAAGTTTCTATAATGTACAGTGGACCCTCTGGATACAAATTTAATTCATTCCGGGGGTCCGTACTTACCCCGAAAAGACCGTAACTGGAGGCGCCGCTTCTGCACATGCGTTCGCGGAGAAAACCAGAAGTATGCACTTCCGGGGTTTGCCGTGTTCGCAACCCAAAAGTTACATATCCAGAGAGGTACGTAACTGGAGGGTCCACTGTAATGCATTTTTGTATGTTATTTTCATGTATTTTTATGCACATTTGATCCGAGTATATTCATTTTTGTATGCAGTGCTTTGCTGGAGAACTGCGTTGCACAATTTGTAGAAGTGTAAATTTTGAAGGATGACTCTGTTTTGGTCCTTGAATTGCTCCTTGAATTGTAAAATGTGAACTAAATCAAATTTCTCCCCAGCTCCTACTCTGCATGCGGAAAGGTCAGAAATAAACATGTGGAGCCATTTCGGGTGGTGCTTCTGTACATGCTCCCATCCACTCCCCAGTTAGACTCACACATTTGCTCAAATGCTTGAATGGGTCTACACATTTATTTTACAAAACCAGATCTTGGATACAGTAACTTCTTGATTACAGTTCAGGAGATGTGGAGTCATGGTCTGGACACAGGCAACTGAGACCGATTTATCAGTGAAGTTAATTCTCATTTTGATATCAAAGTATGTGAAATGTGTAGGCCCTCAAAATAATCTACTGCACAGGAGTGTCATGGAGACAAAATAGAGCTTGTGTACATAGCTCTAAGTTCCAAGGAGGCAAGATACAAATGTGAGTTGATAACAATGGGAGGAGTAGAAATATTCTAGCATAGGCAAACTCGGCCCTCCAGATGTTTTGGGAGTACAACTCCCATCATCCCTTACCACTGGTCCTGTTAGCTCCCATGATCCCTAGCTAACAGGACCAGTGGTCAGGGATGATGGGAATTGTAGTCCCAAAACATCTGGAGGGCCGAGTTTGCCTATGCCTGTTCTAATATTATATTTGGTAGCAAGCAGAACAGAGAATAATATTGAGTAACTTGAGTCAATGGGTTGTATCCAGTGCTACTCATCCTTAAATAGTTAGTCAAGTCCATTAATTTCAGTGGGTCTACTCTGAGTAGCATTGGATACAACCCAACTATTTTGTATGTATTTGTTCACATCCTTGTAATATATCTATAGGGAATTTTGTATTATATTTGATAAAGTTAGTATACGCATAACACAATCTAATGAAAAAATAAAATTGTGAATAAAAAAGCAATAATGGGAGGGGAGTCTGCAACTATTTTCTTTACTCTTTACTCTTTGCTCTTCAACTCTCCTTTATGTGTTGTAAACCAACTTGAGCCTCTCTCTTGCTACAGAAAGTATGGGTATAAACTATCCAAATAAAAGAGCTCATCCTTTGATATCCTATTTATCCCTTCCCCATCAGCAACATAATTTTGAATTGTAGGAATCCAGTTTTAGTGGAAGGCCATTATTATTATTATTATTATTTAAATTAAAGGTTTCTCAGTCTTCTCAATTCTGATGATATTTTCTGAATTTTCTCATACTTTCCTGTTCATACAATGTGTCAGTGAGGGGCAGAGAATCCTGACCCTTCCCATAGCTCCGGCCAATGCTGCAGCTACCCAGATAAGAGCTGCAATATAACTAAGATGCATGGTGGCCGATTCATTTGTCATGTCAGTTAATTTGCAATTGGGTGCTAAAAAGAGACAGGGAGAAAAAGTGCAAAAGTCCTTGGTTATTTAAAGAAATGTTAATTATCACAACTTACAACACTCTCTCCTTCTCACGAGATCTTGTCTGAAGGTGATACATGACATGCTGAAAATTCTTGTGCAGATTTTTATTTCTTTTGAGAGACTAATATCAGTGAATTTTTTGGAAGTTTAGAAAGCCAGGTTTCAGAGAAGTCTGAATCCATGATGATGTTTCCTGCTGGCATTGCAGAATATTAATGAAGCATCAGACATTACAGTGACATTGCTTAGGCACTGAGGGATCATTTTGGTACTCAGCATGCACTGTATCAGAAAACTTTATTATTATTATTGACATCCGTAGGAGGGCCCGACACTTGTGAAACTTAATCAGGATCATAGAGATGGCTTTTGTCTGTCTTTTGTGGTAGCGAAAAGCTTGTGGGTCGTACATTGTGTTTGACAACACATTAAATAGAAGGAGCTGCATCGTGGGGATCATCTGTTAGCTTTCTGGCAGCTGAGCTGAATATGTGATGGCCAAGGGGATGTCGTTTTCATTGGTACTCTGCAGAACTTGGGTGTGTGGAGTTTTGTTGGAATGGAATTGTTATTAATTATTGGGTTGCATCCAATTGTGTCCTGTTGATCAAAGGCTCTTTGATCCAGCGGAGGCTTTTGTGAGCTGAAAGGGGGGAAGGGAGGAGACTCTCACAAATTCCTCCTTTCTCCTGCGTTCCCCTGCACCGCCTTTCACACCTTCCCAAAGCCCCCCTCTGAACCTTCTGGAACAGATTTTGAGGGAGAGGGACTGCAGAGACAATAATTGAAAATCACCTTTACTCTTTCTGCTGTCGGAAGCCTCTCCTGAATCCAATAGCTTTTTCATCAGCAGAAAGGTGCAGTTGGATGCATAAAAAAGAGGCAACCTTGGTTTTTTAAAAAAGTCTATGCATTCTGCCTCGGGTCTTGGAAAAGCAGTACTGTACACAAATGCTTTAGATTAATGGTGTGCAGTTTATATTCTCTCTAAACAATATTAACAAGTACAGCAAGCTATGGTACTAGCGAGGCATGGCAAGGCAGCTACCTCAGGTTGCAGCTGGTTAGAGGGTAGCAGCTGTTTTTCCTAAGAACTTTGGCCATTCCCCTTGGTGGAGGACAGAGCTCTGTATGTTATATGACATGACATGTTCTTGGCCCCATAAACTAGCCTGCTTCCTCAGGTGTGAGGGAAGATACTACCTCATCACCAGTGTTAAATTAAGATTCAAATGCTGGTATAGTCAGTTTCTGAGGAGGGGCTTCAGGCAGCAAAATGTATTAGGCTGGCCCTCTTTGAAGGCCTAGCAAAACAAACCCTTTGAATTTAAAAAAGGGAGAATTGTGAGGTTGAGAATGTTGTGTGGTGAGAAAGTTGGTGGAGCAAATTATTTTAAAGAAAGCATTTTTATATTGTTAAGCCCACTATGGGGAAAAGGGGATTTTAGAGGCAAATGAGATTGTATGCACAAGCCCAGCATTGCTTCCGGGGGGGGGGGGCAGAGTCTGCTGTGACAGGGCCGCAACAGCCTCCCACCCCAAGACTGGGTAAGCAGCCATTTCCACATAAATCACAAGAAGATCTAAAAAACCGAGCAACAACTCCCACAGCAAACTCCTCCAAACACCCCAGCCCAAAATGTGCAGTGGCTGGGATGGAACCAGCAAGTTTGAGCCTCACCATCCATGCACTTACCATGTACACATGGGAAAGGCAAAAACAGGGCCAAACAGTGACCTAGGTATGTCTGGTGCCATAGCAGAAGAGAGGAGGAAACAGGTGTTTGACAGGTAGGAAACTATAATGGCAAACTGCTCAATTCTTATCTGGCCATGAAATGTCACAAATGCCCTCAATATTTTATCTAATTCCAGCTTGTATTTTGTTTCCATCTGCCTCTAGGTACATTTTTTCTTCTTTCTTGTAGAGAAAATAGATTGTGAAGGGGTTTTTTTTTTCTTTTTAATAAAGAGGTAATGATATTTAAAATGAGCACTTTTCACACACCCTGTTTCAATATTTCCTTTGAGAAGCAATGCTGCTTTTATCCTACAAATGTCAAGATTCCTCTCAGGTGTTTTGAGCTGTACAGATGAGTTCCCTTATGACCTTCTAGCAGGAGGTAATGATTTTTAGTTTTGCGGTGGACAAGGTTGCTAATATAAAAAAATTGCTTGGGTAAGATCAAATTGCTATGCCAGGGAAGTGATAAATTGATTATCCATATTACTACTGATGACTGGTTTGCTTAATGCTATTTGAAGTCAACATTAACTTACTAAAAGTGTTTAGATCAAACCAGAACCTTCCATGTGTTTTACTCTTCACAGTTTTGTTGTTTGATAGGGTTTTCTACTTACTGGAATCTAGATCAGGTGTGGGGAATCTTTAGCTTTCCAGATGTTGCTGAACTACAACTCCTATCACCCTTGGCTGTTGGCCATGCTTGCTGGGGCAGGTAGGAGCGGTAGTTCAGCTACATCAGGGGCGGGGGGGGGGAAGGATCTAGACATCTGATCTAGACTTTCCTCCATTGAAATACTATTGTATGTAATGGTTTATGAACTACAGGCTGGCTAAAATGTGGTGTATAATTTAAAATCTATGCAGTCCAAAACAGCTGAAATGCACATGGTTAGCAAAGCCTTCCTCAACCCAGTTCCCTACAAATGTTTTTACTTACAACTCCTACCAAGAAGGATTCTAGGAGTTGTAGTCCAAAACATCTGGAGGGCACTAGGTTGGGGAAGATTTGTAGATAGCTTAATTTTTTTCTTTCCTTGTTATTTATGCTAAGAATGCAACTTACTTTTCTGGGAACAAATATAATTTACACTGTGAATATGCCCAGCTGTATTGAACATTGTACCGTCTGCTAATGGAATACTGCTGTTTCTTGTTCATAAAAGGCAGAGGGGGTGAAATCGACCAAGCAATTGCAGTGTGCCACTTGTGCCATCAAGTAGCTTTCTTTATTGGCAGTTTAATGTGCTGAAATTATGCATGGATTATGTTGCACTCTGCAAACAATTTATGCCTGAGTGACCACATTGGTTTCTGCCATTGGATGGAGTTAGATGGTGTGGCCTTTTGTTTTATTAAGACCATTGGAGCCTTGAACATTGCAGATGATGATGCTATGCGTTGGCATAACTTTGTATTGATTGTCAAATAATAAATTGGTTGAGGAGAAAGCCATTATATAATTGAAGATTTCCTATTTTTGCTTCTTTAGAAAGAAATGGAAGCAGTGAATGTGTCTAAAGCAAAGTTGCTGTTTGGCTGTTCTTTACAACATTCTTCTGGGGAGTGTAAAATTCAATGAGGGAAGCTGTCAGGATCCACAGCCATTACAATTTATTTGTCCCATAGAACAGAAAATTTAAATTTGATTTGTAACATTGTGATTGGAAATTGTCATGAGAGTAATACAATGTTTGCTGCTACTTCTCCACTTTGAAAATAAGAGCATTTCAAATGGGTGACTTAAAATGGGCTGTGAGCCAGTCGAGTGGATAAAAGCATGAAATGATGAAATTCAGTGACCACCACTACTACAAAAAATCTCATTTGAAGTTGGTTCTCCTTAATTAAATTCTTAACCGTAGGCATGCACAGCATTAGGGTGTGCACCCAGGAATTTTTTTAAGGCAAACATTTATTAAACACATAATCATAAAGGAAATTGTTTTTATCCATCAAACAAACAAGGGAAACTAAAACTAAACAACTAACCTTTACTTTAAAAATACAAACTTTAAAAAAATGAGACACAAAATACCTCCCCCCCCGTAGAGATAACTAGGCTAATCCAAAGATACAGTTAGTTTTAATGATCTTTATCTTCAATCAGATAATGAACTAACCCAAACTGACCAAAGCAGATTCAGGTTTCTTGATCTTCCTGTCCTAGAGAATGAGACATCGCTCATCAGGTGTGAGCAAAAGTTGGCGATCCAAGCTTGGATGGAAACAGAGCCATGAGACAGAGACAGGCAAACGAAAAAGGCTGAAATGGATCTGCAGCTTTTGGTTGTGCTGCTTCCAGAAATAGACACAGGCAGAAGGTGCAGATCCATTTCAGCCTTTTTATTCTGCCTCCATCTCTCTTGGTTTGCTCCCCTCCTTCTCTCTTCCCCTTTTGTATCTCCCTCACGAGTTGTGGCAACTGAGGGAGCTGACTTGTTGCTCTGTACTCTCCTCCTGACCACAATCCTCATATTTTAGAAAAGCATTATGGTGTGCCTGAGCACACCTGACACACCCTGTGCACATGCCTATGTTTTTAAGCTAACAAGGTTATATGTTCTGCAACCTTGTTTTCTCCAATGCTTTTAATAACTCCTGGTGATTATTTATCAGCACAATCCTATGCATATCTACTCAGAACTAAGCTCCATTGATTTTAATGGGTCTTACTCCTTGTTAAAAAAAAATCTAGATTGCAGCCTACATGGCTAGATTTTAATAATAAACCCAATTGTGGGCACATTCTTTTTTGCTTTGGAGTCATCCAGAAATCCTTGGTTGTAGATGAGAGATACCGGTACTTTATTTTTAAAAAAACCCCAAAATAATTTCAAAGTGTTCTGGTATCATTGTCTACATGAACTTCATTGACCTAGTATTTTACATAGGCATGCCTTTTTATATTAATGCAAACTTTGTGATTCTAGGACAACTGCATATATGTGAAACGCTACAATATGAACAAATCCAAAATTATTTTATTTTCAATAATAATAATAATAAACTGCATTTGTTTTTGTTTTTTTTGGTCTTAAAGCGCATTAAGCTGCAGATGTTTTTTTTGTGTGGTTTAACATTAAAACCAGCAGCAGAAATGGATCTAGGATGCAGGCACACCCTCATGTTATATAAATATAATGTGTGTGTGGGGGGGGGGAGTGATTTTCTAACCATCTTCAGATATCCCCCTCCCTGTAATTGCACATTTGTAAAATTAAATATTGGATTGGCTGGCAAGAGTAATCAGTGTGCTTACAGTGTTGCAGAACTGGGAATCTTCTGGTTGCAAGAAGCAGTCTTGTATAGATTTTCAAAATGGATCATTTTGCTCTAGAGCATGTATTCAACTGTCACAAAGCAATAGAGCTATCTGCAGTATCTGAAGGAAATTGCATGGTCCCTGCCAAGAAGATGATTTATTATCCCAGGATAAAAATTCTTACGTAGTTAAAGAAACATCTGGGCAAATGAAAATAGAGATTAAGGGACAGTATAATGATGAGATTAGACAGGTTTTATAGTGGGCTTTTGAGCCTCTCTCACCCCTCCCCTCCCCACAATTCTGCCCCCCCCCCCCAGATGTGACTTTTCAATCAAGTGGCTATAAAAGCCTGATGAAAAGGAAAGGTTTAAGCTGGAGTGCAAGTCATGGGAGACTCCAGTATTTGCATATACACCTGAAAATTGCCACAGCTTGTTTTCCCTCATTGTTTTGTTAGTTTCCCAAATGCAGCAGAGCAGCCTCCTACCTTGCTTTTCTCTTTGAACCAGGCTGGGCTGATCAGTAGGCTTATGAGCTCTGCAGAAAAGGGCTCAAATGAAACTGCATTCAGCTAAATGGTAAAATAAGCTGCTCACCAATATTTCCAGCAAAGCGCTCCCTAGTTGATAGCTCTGAAAAAAATACTTGTCTTCAGTACTGGAGAACTGCATTGAGGCCACACTGCCAACCATGGTTTACAGACCTAGGTAGACTTTTGGTATGACTCAAGCCCCTTTTCTGGGGGGTTTCATGGGAATATGTTTTAGCTGAGCAGTTAAAAACCATTGAAAACATCTAAGCACAATGAATACACATCTAATTCAAATTCAAGATCAGAAAAGAAATTCAGTCCTACCCATATGGTGCCCTTGGACAAGAGATTTGTGACCTTCCTCCTCTTCCTTTGCTCTGTGATGTTACTTGATTCACTTAAGGAATCATCTTTATCAGTTGGCTCTAGACAAAGTAGAGCATCCTTCTGGGGGAGCAGTGTAGCTTTCGCCATATGGGTGGGTCCACCTGTAGGTGGTTCATGTATGGTAGTTCTTTGTGACTGGGAGGATATGGGAAGCAGTGAGAACATAAGAACAGTCTGCTAGATCAGGCCAATGGTCCATCCAGTCCAGCATCCTGTCTTCACAGTGGCCGACCAGATGCCTGTGGAAAACCAGTGGGCAGAACACGAGGACCCTCCTGTGGTTTCCAGCAACCAGTACTCAGAAGCATTGCTTCCTCCAACTGTGGAAGTAGAGTATAGGCATCATGGCCAGTAGCCATCAATCTCCCTCTCCTTCATGAATACGTCTAATCTTCTTTTAAAGCTATCCAGGTTGGTGGGCATCATGGCCTCCTGGGGGAGCAAGTTCCACAGTTTGACTATGCACTGCATGAAGAAGTGGTTTCTTTCACCTGTCCTAATTTTTCCAACATTCAGCTTCATTGGATGTCTACAAGTTCCAGTCTCAGGAGAGAAGGAGAAAACTTCTCTCTACCCCGTTTCTCCATGCCATGCATATTTTTATAAAGTTATATCATGTCACCTCTTGTCTTTTCTATTAACTTCAAAGTTCCAAATGATATACTCTTTCTTCATAGGGGAGTTCCTCCACCCACTGGCGGAGGAAGAGGAGTGGGGGGGGGGAGCGTACCACCCCCAGCAGCATGATCCCGGTGGGGTGCCATTGTGCACGCCACACCTCCAGGACATGCACCACAACCCCGGGACGTGCACCAGCCCCACCCCCACCTGCTCTCCACCCACCAGTGCTGGAGCATGAAGCTCCGCCACTGCCTCCACCCCCTTGATCATTTTGGTCCCTTTGCTTGCCTTTGGCCCCTTTCAGCTTTTATGGATGCTAAATGACAGTACCTTGCCTCACTTGCAACTTTTCATTCTTTGCTGGGACCCTGCAATAACAGTTGCAACTTTCTCTCCTTAGAATGAGCTGGAATCCTTTCTCAGTGCAGCTCTTTTTGCCTGTGTCAATGACAGCCACGTGCAGTCTCACTTTCTGTTCCTCATCTCAGGTCCACCCCCCCCCCTGGTGTTTTTGTTGCCATTTGGTGTTAAAACGTAACCACACAGCACATAGTACAGGCATACAGTGGTGCCTCGCAAGACGAAAAGAATCCGTTCTGTGATTCTCTTCATCTAGTGGTTTTTTCGTCTTGCGAAGCAAGCCCATTGACGGATTAGCGCTATTAGCGGCTTTTAGTGGCTTTTAGCGGCTTATCGGCTTATCGGATCAGCTGATAAGCGGCTTAGCGGCTTAGAAAAAGGGGGGGAGGAAAAAACCCCGCAGGAACTCGCAAGACATTTTCGTCTTGCGAAGCAAGCCCATAGGATATTTGTTTTGCAAAGCACCTCCAAAACGGAAAACTCTTTCGTCTAGCGAGTTTTCCGTCTTGCAAGGCATTCGTCTTGCGGGGCACCACTGTACTTCAGTTTATTGCAATTTGCTTTATTGCACTTCACAAATACAGTGGTACCTCTGTTTGCGAACAGGATATGTTCCGGAGGCCAGTTCGCAACATGAAAAGAGCACAACGCACAGCGTTGCGTCTGCGCATGCATGGGTTGCGATTCACCGCTTCTGTGCATGCGCATGACGTCATTTTGTGCTTCTGCGCATGCCCGAGCGGCGAAACCCAGAAGTAACCCTTCGGGTCGCTGCGGGACGTAACCTGAAAGAACGTAACATGAAGCAAACGTAACATGAGGTATGACTGTATTGCTCCTTATGAGGATGCAAGTGCAGCTGTAGGCGGTCCAGATGCTTCCAGAGGAAGGAAGTCTCCCACCACTGCTCTTCCTCTGGCCATGGGAGTTGAGCTGGCTAGGGTTGGAGCTGGGTATATCATAGTGCAGACATAACTTTTATATGCACTGGGAAGCAAAAAAACCCCAACAATATAGCGTGACTCGCTTTATTGCAATATCTACTTTATTGTGGTGGTCTGGAACTGAACCCACGATACATCAGAAGTAGGCCTGTACTTAATGGCATCCCGATAACGAATATCCTCTCTTGGGAGGTGCTAGATTAAAGTAGGTGAGCTGAAGATATTCCACGTGGAACTAATTATCATCAACACGATGTCCAGCAGAGACATGGGGGCCTCGCAGGTTGCCGTAGCAAACAAGATGATAACATCTCGCTCTCTGTTCACTGTTTTTTCATGCATACTCTCTTTTGACAGGCATCATGAGAATCACCAAGGCAGCAGATGGTCTATGCACAGTTCCCTCAAGCATAAAACAACATTTCTGTACTTGTTGTCAGGACCTTAAATTGCACACTGTTCTATTTGATTATATTCAAACTCTAGGATTGGCCGTAGGGGCTCAGATGAGAACTATTTGCATATCATGGAGAGGGAGCAAAAGCTGAATTGAAGTGGCAAGCAACTGGGCTGAAACGAAATCCTAGGTAAAAGCCACAAAAAATTAATTCTTCACCTCAGTTTTGACTGTGGTGCGTTTCCACAAAAGCAATGACCCCAGTACAGTTCTATGAAATCTGATTAGGTTGAGCTATTTTCAACAAAAATTGAATAATTAAGGGATTTCTACAACATGCGGACATCTTTTAAAAAACAAATAAAACACACTTCTATGAAGGTTTGAGTTCAATTGTGGGCTAAACAGTATAAATAGCAAATGCATTCATTATGTACAACGTTACTGCATTGAATATCAAATGAATGTAATATATTAGTTCCTTACAGAAAATGCTGTTTTCATTTTTTTTAAATTCCATTTGCTATGCAAGAAATGTTCCAAAACACAATTGATAATGTCAAGTTCAAATCTGCATTCAAGTATGGAGTAAATACTGTTCAGCTGGATCCACGTAATGCTTAAAAAGAAAGAAAGAAAAGATTTATAAACCCAGCGGGCTTAAACATATTTGTTTAATTTTGTATTTTGCTCTAAGCTTCACATTTCCACTGCTTACATATTCAGAGTTGCTGAGGGTAAAAGGGAATACACACACACACACACACACACACACACACACACACACACGATGTTAAACATAAAGGAATTAGAATTACAGCTGGAACAAAAGGGACCATCGTTTCCACGGGGAAAGAAAATTGAGAAGAAAATGTTTTAGGGGCGATGGCATCCAGTGTGTAATAGTGTTGTGAAAAACTAACGCACGACTTCTCATTACCACATGAATTTTAATCTTGCTCAGAATGGTTTTCCTCTGAGCGCTAATCCATACTCAATCAAAGTGCACAGCTTTTTCTGAGTCATCACCCCCGTACTGTAGCATGTGGGAATTACAGCAATAAAACATGCCATTTTATGCCCCTGGTTCAGTTTCCCTGCATCATAAGCAAGTTGAATGTCAGCACCAAACTTTCTAATTGCATTGCAGGAAGGAGCTAAAGATTTTGACTTCAGATAATACTTGGAATTTTATAGGGCACAGTTGTATTATTGACCACTGGTGGGAGTGTTAGTGGGTGTAAAGGGAAGTCCCTCTATAATTTTGGGGGGTAATTATCCTTAATTTAGAATTTAATGAGGATATTTAGAAGCTGCTTTGGCTGGGGCCTGTTGGGTATCTGCAGTTAATCATTAACACACATTAACTGCTTTTGATTTCCCCATCACCACCATTATTACCTTTTGTACATTTCTATTACCACAACCATAGAGAGCTCTCCAGGATCACAGAATAAGTGTATTTGTGGGTGTATAAAGTAGCATCCAGGGAAGTCATGTAACAAACACCGACCAAAAGGAAAAACTAAAACCCTCCATCAATGCTAGAGATCACAAAAGCCCTAAATTCTTCACGGAGGTCAAGTTTATGCTATCTGTTGTTATGAAGGGAATAATTATTCGTATTGCAGCAAAATGATTGACTGAAACTGACAGGACTTTTGTCCCTCAGATTTTTAAAAGCATTCCTTTAGAAATGATTTAAAATTGCTGCAGCCTCTGGTCAAGGATATTCGTACGCTGTGACTCTTCACATGAAGGCCTTTTGCAAATAATATGTGACTTCATATCTGTATGTCTTGTGTGTACACATATAGATAGCCCTTTGGCTTTGATGGTGTTGTTGCTGTCACATAATACTTGCTCTCAGTTAGGCACTTGACAATATGCAGGCTTCATGGGCATGTCAAAAAAAAGAGGAGAACATTTCCCCCCATTTTGATGTTAAAAAGTATACTCAGAAGTAAGACCCACTGATTTCTCTTATTGATTTATTGCAGTCATGCCCCACCTTTCCTCCAAATACATCATGGTTCTCTCTGCGAGAGTGACTATTTCCCCATTTTCAGAGTGTAAGACTAGGGATTTCAGTAACTTGCAATGATATTTGTGGCAGGAGCAGATTGTGTGTGTGTGTGGATTGGTCGCCTCCCAGCACTGGTGTCACTGCAACTCACCGGGGTTGGGGTGATGCGGTGGCAGGGAGGTTCGTGCTGTGCGGACACACCAGTGGGAGCTGACCTCCACACCTTACTAGAGACTTACTTTTTTTCAAACAAAAAGAAAAAGCTAAGAGTTGGGGTCCCCTGTCTGGGGGCACCAGTGAAGGCCTTCACACACACTGGGCTGGCAACTCTTGGTATGTGGTACATTTCAAAGTATAAATGCATTTAATCCTGTGTGTTTCATATATTTACGCTCTCATATTTGGCTAGAGAGGTTAGCTACGAAGATACCTGTGGTTTATTACACGGGAATACACTAAGCTACTTTATTACTGGTGTCAAAACTACCAAAATGGTAGAGGTCTGTTTTGTTTTTGTTATTCCTTAATAACAAAACTGGTTGCTCACCCAGTGTCTTTTGAGCTGTAGCCTGGACCACCCTGGACATTTTGACACACAAAGCCCCATACTGTTCATGCTTACCTGGACCACCTTTCCACTGCATTCAAGAAGTACAGCTATGAGCTGTGTCATTGCTGGACATTTCACTAAATGGTTCTGTTATTCCCACCTTTTATCTGACAAATTCACACCTTACATAAGCAAGAATGTGATATGCAGTGCAATGCAACAAATTTATTAGATATATACAGCAAACAAGAGTTTCAAGATAACTTTGTGGACATAAGCAAATAGCTTCTGTATTCTAGCATCTTATTTGTTACTTTGCAGTTCCCATAATGCTAATCTAAGCAACCCTGCTTCACAACCCACTTTGCGTGTCGTGGTCCCTAGGTCCAACTCACACATCACACAGAAGTTTTTGTTTAAGATTTTTGGCATAATTTTGGCCACAACTTTATTAAAATACAAATTTGTGGTTGCGTAGGCATTGGTTGCGACTATCTGCCCCCACCATGGGGGACAGACTGACATTCCGCACAATGCAAAAGTCAGAATGGGGGAATACACTTGGGGGTTACGTGGAGTAGGGAACCTGCCCTCACCCCAAATGCAACCAGGAGCTCATTGCTATGGCCCGAGCCCCCTTGACAGAGTGGACAAGCAATAGTTAGCCCCCAATTCCTTTAACGGAATCCCTTGCAGCAGCAGCATTAGAGGGGCAGGCACAGCCAATCCATGCCCCTCAACCAACCAAACCAAACAAGGGTTTCAAGATAACTTTGTGGACATAAGCAAATAGCTTCTGTATTCTAGCATCTTATTTGTTACTTTGCAGTTCCCATAATGCTAATCTAAGCAACCCTGCTTCACAACCCACTTTCCACAACTCTCCACAGTCAACTCTTTCTACCGAACTCCTAACTCAGATTGACCTTCAGCTGTCTCACCACTTACATTCAAAATCACCCGCTTTCATACTGTCAACCAATAACCCCTCCCCACCAACATTTCAAATCCACTCTCTTTCCCTTCCAAATTAACATTGCCTTAATTCTACTACTATACTTACCTTTATTATGTTATACCTTAAATACCTTAATACATGTGTATATAACTTTAAATACAAAAACACAGAACAACCCATGCAGTTTTATGTTTCTCCTACATATACTGGCCAAGCTACTGCAAATGTCTGGCTAATTTTCAGCCTTGCAATTTTATATGATTTTGTAGTATTGAAGCTATGGATTAAAGGGGGCTGGGAACTGAGAGGGGCTCATTACAATTACTTGAATAACCAGCCCCAGCATGTGTTTCACTTTTACAGCTATAAAGGAGAAAAGAAGTAGGCAAACAAATGAGCCCACTCAAATAGACTCTGTATTTTGCTTTGGGGCTGTTTTGCAAGTACTCAGAGGTATTTGGGAGAGATGACTTTGAAGAAGCTAGCAATTTTGAAATGACTTTCTTATGTGATGCTATGTACATTGTTGCCAGATTAGATATTGATTTAATTGCTATATTTTACCTTAGCAATTCCTAGATTCCCACCAGGAAGAAAGAAACCTCAGGGATATTGCACACCATATTCTTTCTTAATGTTGCAGGTAGCATGGTTGGCCTGTGGAAGCATTTGTTTATCAGATTTATTCTTCCTTCAACTTGCCACCTACAAAGCCCAGTAGGACCTGTGGGCAGAGTACAAATAAACTATTGTTATTTATTTCATCTATGAACCACTTCCTAAGAGGCATCTCAAAGATTTACAATACAATAAAAACATATATGAGACAATTACATGTATAAAAATAAAAATGAGATACAATAAGGTACAGAACAAAGGAGCAAATGCATAGGTTGGAAATTGCATTTGAAATAGATTAAATCAATCTCCACTTAGAAAGCTTGTTGAATGCCAAAGTTTTCAACAAACGCCTAAAGAACAACAGAGATGGCATTTGCCTGATGACACTTGGAAGGAGTTCTAAAGGTTGGGTGCCACCACCCTAAAGGCCTGGCTCTGACAATTTGCAGAATGGATCTCCTGATGAGATGGTATCTGACAGAGGCCCTCAGTGCTGAACACATTGATCAATTTGGTGTATAGGAAATGAGGCAATATTTTAGGTAACTAGATAGAAGCAAGGGACACAGGTGGCGCTGTGGTCTAAACCACAGAGCCTAGAGCTTGCTGATCGGAAGGTTGGCGGTTTGAATCCCTGCGACAGGGTGAGCTCCCATTGTTCGGTCCCAGCTCCTGCCAACCTAGCAGTTCAAAAGCATGTCAAGTGCAAGTAGATAAATAGGTACCGCCCTGGCAGGAAGGTCAACGACGTTTCTGTGTGCTCTGGTTCACCAGAAGCAGCTTAGTCATGCTGGCCACATGACCCAGAAGCTGTCTGCGGACAAACAGCGGCTCCCTTGGCCTATAGAGCAAGATGAGCGCCGCAACCCCAGGGTCGTCTGCGACTGGACCTAATGGTCAGGGGTACCTTTACCTAGATAGAAGCAAATCATTAAAAGGTTAATCAAGCATACAAATGTTGTATTGCAGGACAGATGGATGAATTGCAACAAGCTACTGATCCATGGCCTGATTCAAGGTGGGTTACAACAGGGGCACTACCACCATGCAAATATATGGTAAAAAGTTTGAGAAATTGATCCCCGAATGCATGTTTTGATTAAAAGCAGATCCCGTGGAAAAGATTGAAGATACCTGCTATAAATACAACTTGTTAATTAAAGAATGAACCCAGTGTACTTTGTTTCCCTGCCAAAATCCCTTAGCAGAACGTCTGGCCACTTAAGTGTATCATAGGCACTTTCCGCCCATGTGGTCCAAAAGTCAATCAGGATCCAGGGAGGGAAAAAATCCTGTGCAGCTCCAAATTGAAAGGTAATCAATATCACCCATTCTGAATTAAAGGCAGCCCAAATGTGACTGGAGGGAGGTGAGGTGGAAATAGGCAGTATAAGATGGCTCCCTCACCAAACAAAACCACCACAAACACATTGGCCCCATTTTGATGTCTCTTTAAATGAAGGAGTGGAGAGAAAAAGCCTAAGTTTGCAGTGGGAAAACTATCCAATTAACTGTGTGGTTGCAAGTTAGCTGCTTGCTTTTATTATGTAAATAGAAGGAAAGCCTGAGCAGTCTCAGGAACATAGAGGATGGGGAATGGAAGTGTGACTCCATCTTTCTCTGCCTTGGTCCTGAAGGGGAGCCCCACCCCCTCTAAAGTTTCTTATTTGCATTTCAAGGGATGCTCCCCTCCTGATCTACCAAAGTCCTGAGGCTGCTCAGCCTTTCCTGCAGTTGCCATCTGCATAACAAAAACATGCCTTTTAATTGCAATCCTGAAATTAACATTGTCTTAACATATTGATTAAAGTACCTTCACTGAAAAAACACCAAGATAGCTTTGGAGAGTCATAGAATGCTTCCTCAGGCTGGTTGTCAGACAACTACAACAAACCAGATAAGGATTCTAAAACATGCAAGGAGCCTCTACAAATCCAGCTTCTGTCGGTGGTCATGTTGCAGCATTCTCTAATGGCAGCCTCCAGATTAAGTGCAAGGCAAGCCCCACATAGAGCACATTGAAGTAATTGGTTTTTGCATGGCTGGAATCTAGGCTACTGTACAAAAGTAAGAGTAATGTCTGTTGTCCCGTTTTACTTCTAACCACTGACATGTTTCTGTAGGAAGGAATGTAGCCCTCAGACTAAAAATGTTCCCTCACCCCATTTCTTCCTTTTGTTTCATAACTTAGTATTTTCATTGTTGTTGTTGTTGTTTAGTCGTTTAGTCGTGTCCGACTCTTCATGACCCCATGGACCAGAGCACGCCAGGCACTCCTGTCTTCCACTGCCTCCCACAGTTCGGTCAAATTCATGCTGGTAGCTTCGAGAACACTGTCCAACCATCTCGTCCTCTATCGTCCCCCTTCTCCTTGTGCCCTCCATCTTTCCCAACATCAGGGTCTTTTCCAGGGAGTCGAGTCTTCTCATGAGGTGGCCAAAGTATTGGAGCCTCAGCTTCACGATCTGTCCTTCCAGTGAGCACTCAGGGCTGATTTCCTTAAGAATGAAAAGTATTTTCATTGCTTTTTATTTTATTAATGTTAGCCAACTAGAGAACTTCATGCTGTGGGATAGCATACAAATGCCACAAGGAAACAAATGTTATTGTTTTAAGAAGATAATGATTGCAGAGTTTGTGCCCTGTGGAAAAGACTGTATAAGTTGTATACCCCAAAATTACTGGGGTTAGGGCTTCATATAATAAAATTATTATTCTCACTGCGAGAAGTGACGTTACAGAGAACCAGGCAGAGGGCCTTCTCAGTAGTGGCTCCCACCTTGTTGGATGCTGTTTCGTTAGATGCCAAAGAGATAAACAACTATACAACTTTTAGAAGACATCTGAAGGCAGCCCTGTATAGGGAAGTTTTTAATATTTGATGCTGCATTGTGTTTTTATATTATGTTGGAAGCTGCCCAGAGTGGCTGGGGCAACCGAGAAAGATGGGTGGGGTTACAATCACCACCACCACCACCACCAGGGAACCTCATAAGCATAAGTTTATTTGCCGAGGAAACCTTTGCTGCAGGGAATGTATCCCAGAATGCACCCAGCATGTTTTGGGAGAAGCCTAAATGATTATTTATTTAAGAGCATTTATTCACAGCTTAATATTTAGAAAATCTCTTAAGTGGTGATGATAAGCAAGCTGCCTTTCAGGAAGCTTGGCCCACCATTTATTGACGTTGTCATGGTAGAGTCCTTGTTGCACTTTTGAGAGAACCCAAAGCTCCTTGCCGTTATACAGTTTGAAATCATGGCAAAGATGATTATTGTGTTTCAAGCTCAATTAACATAAATGTATAGAAATAGCTCAGCTGTTATTTTCTACACTTAAAAAAAACCAACCAGGACCATTATTTGCAGGGTCTTAATGCATATCCAAATGTACATCTTGGTACATGATTTGGGTGCTATAATTTCTGCAGTGAACCATTCAGTATCAGTATCAAACTTTATTTCGGTCACAGACCAGCATAAGATAGAACCATTCAGTATTATATATGAAAAATGAGCATCCCTTGAGAATTATAATCCACCTTTGTACTGGAAGCTGAAAACAGCAAAGAACAATGTTTCACGGAGTCCCCTGCGTTATCTCATTGTTCTTTGATATTTTCTTCCTTGCGTGCTGTTAGCATGAGCAGTCTTGTGACATCATTGTGTCCAGCTGTTTAGAAATAAGCTGGTTGCCCACCATTAAAACATTTTAGGAAAAGTTATTTTCCTGGTTTGACTTTTAATATTGTATTTCTACAATGTACAAGGCTTTGTGCTTAGCACCACAGTGAGATAATCTGTCGTCCCAAACTTGTTTCTGTTCGATTGTTTGAAAATAGATAAGTGTTTCTATTATTTTTTCATGGAAACATAGATACTGTGGAATCTCTCTCCCCCGCTTCATGTGCTCAAACAATGTTTTAAATGCCTTAACAAGAGCTTGCCTGAAAAAGCTCTGGGACAAGCTTTTGCAACTGAAATAATGAAAGCTTAGCTTGTAGAGCACAGTTCAAAGCTTGGAAACTTCTAAAGGACACAGAAAGCAACTCCCTAAAAAGAATGGACTCCTATCTAAAAAAAAATATCTATATTTAGCTTCTAGTTCCCAGATCAGTGATTCTATGGTCTCCAAATGACAGCCAGATCAATAAATGCCTCTTAAGACTTCCAAGAAATAAATTTTGAAATGAAAAAGTACAAAAATAATCTCCTTCAAGAACAGAAGTGACCCACATGGGGTAGACTGAGCCCAAGCTCTGGCATAAAATAAAATTATTTGTTAGCACCCGAGGCATTTGGTTACCGGTGCTTGCTTATACACAGTAAATTCCCAGAGGGGGAGTATTTGCACAATTTTTTTTTTGTTCACATCCTGCCGTGAATATATATCAATCATATATTATACTCTATTTCCAAACTTCAAAGAAGAGTGTCTGCAGTTATATAGCTAAGATGGCAGCTGCCACATGTAAGAGGAAGGGACTGGTGCACTCTAGAGAAACCTAAGGTTTGCAGAAGGACACAGAATTTTTATAATGAAATGGGACGTTGAGAGAAAAAAGCTAAGAAAAAAAAGCTGACTAGTTAGGAGGGAGGAATTGAGGGTGGAGAGCAGCTATAAAGAAAGGAGTAAGGAAGAGGCAGAAAGTGATAAAAAGAAGGAGGGAGAAACATATCATTTTCCTAATAGGTCATTTCCTGGTTCACACTTTTTTTTGCAAAAGTAAAATGAATCAGGGGTGGACTTTGGTCTTCCACATTTCAGTGGTGCCCTGTGCAAGGCCAAAACCTGGCATCCCCTGCCTCTTGCCTTCTGTTCTGCTCAGTTCACCATATCATAGTTTTGACACTCTGCAGCACCCCCTAGGCTTGGCACCCAGTGCAGCAGAACTGGTCATGCTGTGCTACATCTGCCTCTGATAGTATTGTGCCCCAGGATGGAAACCCCTCCTTTAAAACACCCCCCCCCCGAAAAAGTAGCAGGAAGGAAATAATTATTGTGCTCTCTAATTCAGTTCTTATTTGGAGTAATTTTTTTAAAAAATTGCTCACGCAAATTCCAAAGCAAATGTAGTTAATTGTCCATATTGCAGATTTGGCAAGGGTGTGGTGGGGAGACAGTTGGTTATTACAGCCCTGAAGTTTTGTTCACCCTGTATACTGCAAATGTGGTTCTGAGTAGACTGCAACAGACCCACAACGTTGTCCAGTGGAATTAGACCCACCCAATTGCAGGTTGGGGGCTGCTCTGGAGTTGAGAGAGTACAATAAGCCTACAATGCTTTACATTGCTTTTATTTTTACATTGCAGGCCAGACATTCGGTTGAATGTGTGAGACCATAAAAGTGTGCTGAGGGTGTGCGCTGATTTGATGTTCCTTTCCACTCAGTGAAGGAAGGTTGGGAGTAGGAAGGCCTGAAGGAGGATTCTAAGCATGTTTGGTTGAGCTTGCTTTTATGTTTTCTCATGACTGTGAACCTTACATTTGAACCCCATCTCCTTTTGACCTCCCAGCACGTATGAGGACACTGTTTATGCCTTCACACATTTCGCAGAACCTCCAAAGGCTTTGGCAACAAGGTTGATAGCTAAGAGACAATGATGATTTGTGCGAGAATCCGAATCTCCATGTTTAGAATTGTTTAGAATTGTCAGATGTTGACAGATGTATGCAAGTAGAACACAGAGAAAGAAAGCTGCTTTAGGTATTGCACTTGCCATGTAGAAATTCTCTGTATGGCGTTTTTCACTCCTCCACAATATTGTTTGAAACAACTCACAAAATGAATCAAGTGCATTACATTGTAAGTTTCCCCACCTGTGTGACTGAGCACCATTGATTCTGAGTGGGGAAACTCAAAATTTTGTAGCCTTCATTTACTTTGGTGAATGGACCTAACCTAAATTTGTCAAGAGGATGCTAATCTCATTGTCAAATGTAGCATCTAGGCTGGCTAAAAATATTGTTGGACTACTCATCTCTCACCATTGGCCAAGCTCACTGGGGTTGATGGAGTCCAATAACATCTGGAAGGCCACAGGTCTGCCATGTAAGATAAAACGCTCTTATAATGGATGTTCAGAAAGTGTTTCTGTGTGAATATGATGTAAGTCCTATTGTATTTAAGTGAAGTTACGTTTTTGGTGGTTTGACAAAGAAATACACTGGTATTTAAAGCTTTATTGTTTGTCCCCCCTGCAGCAAGATAATTTCTTGGAAATTGCTATGTATACGTCACATCAAAGAAAGGAATCTATGTAATTATGCAGAGAAATGGTGGAGATGGTAGTCTAATTTTGGCAAAAAGTACTATACAAATGATTTTTTTAACAATGCTTTTTTATGGTAGTCTTTAAGTCCTAATTACTTATTTATCTTCTATGAAATAATTACAAAAATTTTAAGTAGCTAGTTAAGTGTTTTGTCCTGTAATTACTTAAATCTTATATAATTATATGTTTTGAATTGTGCAGCATTGCTGAGTGGATGATTCTCTATTGTTGGAGGAAATAACTCCACCATACAAAGAGAGCTCCCATGATTGTGAAATCTGATGTGAGGCAATTATCTTCAAAAAGTTAAATATATATATATATGCAAAGCAGGTTTGCTGTTCTGTATTTCTTTTTTAAAAAATTACATAATGCAAGTGGACAGTGTTTTTTTTAAAAAATAATTATACGTTCAATATTGTACCTTTGTTCAAATTTCAATATGTTTTCCTACTTGGCTGGCAAATCTATTTCCTATTACATAGCTTTACCAATATGCAAGAGCCAAGTATGGGGTGGTGGTTAAGAGTGCTGGAATGGGACTGGTTGGACCATATCCCCCACTTCCCTGACAGCAGGGAAGCTTGCCATGTGACCTTGGGCCAGCCTAAGCTACTTCACAAGATTTTGGCAAGTACAAAATGGGGAGTAAGGGAAACCCTGCCCTGAACTCTTTGAAGGAATGCAAATGTAGTAATATAATAAATAATGATAGAAGTACAGTCTTACAGGTAGTTCTTCCACAAAGGGTAGCGATGGACACCAACTTGGACGGCATTTAAAGAGGGTTAGACAAATTCATGGAAGACAAGCTATCAGTGTCTGCGAACCACGATGGTTGTGTTCTTTCTTCATTGTCAAACAGAGTATGGCTCTGTGTATCAGTGGTCCCGCTGTAGTAGCACATCTCCTGCAGTGTACAAAACATGGCTTAATGCAAACTTTGAACTTTGTGGCTTAGAAGTCCCATGGAAAGCGATTTGGTGTACAGATGGTGTACTGAAATAGGGAGGGAAACGGTTAAGTACCCCTTGCCTTCCACAACTCTGCCAAAAATTCTTTCTCAAAGCTGATTTTCCTTCCTTCCTTCCTTCCTTCCTTCCTTCCTTCCTTCCTTCCTTCCTTCCTTCCTTCGCAATATCCCTTAGAATACATCAGTGCTCTGTGACACATTTGCTCAAAATGCATAGTTAGCCCCTGCTAACGATGTGAAAGCGTGAAGGAAGGGTGAAAGAGCTGTCCCTTGGCCTTTTTTCTAGACACCGTATGGAAATGTCTGATTGCTGCAGTTCACTGCACTGTCCAAAGACAGTGAGCTTGAGCAACCTGGGTGTAGAATTTGACTTAGGAAATGTGCATATCTGCACCGAGCAATTAGCCTGCAGTAGTAAGTTTCTGCAGTGCGTTGAGGCAACAGCTCCAAGATATATGGGAAGAAATTACTGCTTAGATTGCAAAATCTCTTCAGAGCTCCTGTTAAGAAGGAGAGAAATCTCCTGCTTGCAGAGAGTCCTGTTTGTTAATGGGCTGACTTGCATACTGTTATTTAACTGTGAGGCTTGCAAACTGCATAAGGGATCTGGGACAGCCTTTTGGCAGCCAGCAGATAGGATGAAATAAAGCAAGTGCTTTATCTTATTAAGACCCTTTTGTAAGGGTTCATTTGAAACAATTTAGATTGTCTAACATAATTAAGTGACTAAACAGCATAGTGCAGGGCACAGCAATACCTTAACAAGCAAGGATTTACAATGTCTCTAATCCATTTAGAAACATTGCATTGTCCTTGTTTGCTAAGGTGGCGTAAGGTGCAAAGTGCTATATGGTGACCCAAAATGATGAATTATGATGGATGACGGATGATTTGCCCCAGGAGAGAAGACTTGTGCGTCTTGGTAATCGGGATGACACCCAAGTTGGTACCTTCATCTTCATAGCTTATTGACTGTCTTTCATTTCTGTCTTTCTTTATGCAGCTGTGTGAGGGCAGGCATAATCCATGTTTGTATGCACACACAACTTTCTAGCTATTTGGAGCAGCTACAAAATGCCGTACATGGGGGCAGCCATTATTTTCCTATGCGATTACTCAGAAAGTGACAGCACATCATGGTGTGCATGTGCAGGAGATTCCAAACTTTGTAGCTGCTTCAAACACCAAGTAGAAATGGGCAAATCTATCCATTTCAGTATCTCATATTGCCAGTCTTAAATTCATTTTTCCATGTTTCCACGTCAGTTTGTGATTTTTTTATTTTCAAAACCCGCATAAAAATCAAACAGTGTTTGGGTGTGAATTTCTCCTAATATAATTTTGTATGTTGTTTTCACTTGTATGTGCATTTTTAATGCACACACACACACACACACACACACACACACACACACACACACTTCCTCCCAGAGAAGCTCAGGGCAGCAGCAAGAAGTAATAAAACAATAAATACGTATTAAAAAGAAAGATTTCAACAGGGTTGTAGAACCATCAGGAAAATTAGCCATTGCGTTTAGCTCAGAATACAGCTGCAAAGTTGGTATTTGGATTGGGTTTGTGTTTCCCTGCTGCTTAAACAGTTGCACTGGGTCCCGGTCTAATTCTACACTCAATTCAAAGTACTGGTGATACCAAAAACAGTTGCACTAGCAATATAGTTTCTAAGGGACAGCACCACTTTGCTTCTTCTGATCACCTATAGTGAAACCTTTTCAGTAAACTTGCACAGATCTCAACATGTCTTGAAATAAGGAAAATTGAATGGGTATGTGACTCTACATGTTGCCATTTGGGAATCCATGTGGCTTTGGAGTTACTCTTGAACCTATTTTGTCTGAAATGAGATCAAAGGATACTGCACCAGGGAAAATCAGTTTTATTTAACACAGACGTAGAGAAGTAGCTGCACCATAAACCCAATCCAAACTTTAAAAATAAAATAAAATCCTGCCTAGAGACTGGGTGTGAAGATGTGACATTATATTTGTCTAAGCAAAGCAACTCAACTTGCAAATGATCACATTTAATTGCTTCCAAGACTATAAGGACCAAAAAATCATAAATGACACATTCATCGGAGGAAACTGCAATTTATTTTTCCACAAAGGACAAGAACCTGGAGAATATATATTTTAGTGCTGCTAAGCAACAAGGATCTGGCTAGCAGCTTCAGAAGAAATTGGTAATTTAAGCCTGCAGTCAGAAAACATGAGAAGAATAAAGTAATCAGTGTATCACTCACTGGAGAAAGATGTTTTAAATCTCACCTAATCTGTCTTAAGTAACCAGAGAGAGTTTACTCTTTTGATTTGGCTTAGTGTGCCACACAGGAATGGTATGAAGACCATGGATGTTGTTTTTCAATGCGTTTTTGGCTTAGACGGCTGTTAAAATGGCTCTTCATATTGTCTCTGTCACAGCAAATTTAATATTGCATTAAGGCAGTGTTAATGATGGAACTCTGCTGAATGTCTTTCAGAGACAAACTCCCAAAGTTACAGCAATTGCCTTTTGGCAGATGTGCTTAGAGGCAGAGCCAGGCAAAGGGCAACAGGAGTGTGTTTCAGCTGATGATACATCTATTTCACAGTAAGCAGTAAACTTTTGTTGTCCTTTTTGGATTGTGAGTGCAGCAGAATGAGAATTTCTCCTGCAACAACATCATTCCGTTTGCCTCTCTTGCTACACAGGTGGTGGTGTTTTTTAAAGACATGCAATTTCATGGGTTTTTGTGTTTTGTTTTGCAGCACTTTCATTTATTTTGAAGCCGTGCTTTATCTGTCAGTCTCAGGTTTGCTTGTGTTATTGCTTAATATCATAATAGGTGGGAAGGTTTATTCAGCAACGATGCAAAAACATGCAGAAATTGGGGAACCCAGGAAAGAAAACAGACATTTTTGTTTTTGGATACATTCTGATGCCCTTAACATATCCAGACTTAAGGTTATATTATGAAGCTGCAGCCTTCTGCTGGATGAAGGATTGGTTACTTTTAGAGAACACTGATGTCCTCGATCTGGAAGGGTTTAATAATTCTTTAGGATGGCATGCATATTTGTGGTACGACAAGGTGAAAACTCATAAAATGTTTAAAACCCATATTGTCAGAAAAGCAATATTTATGGTCTGGACAAAATACAAAGACTTATTAGAAAGAAAGACCCCGAGGTGGTTATCACCAGCGGAGGCCAAGGCTCGAAAAAAACCCAATATGGAGGCCGGCTGGCCGAAATATGGGGAAATATTAGAAAGAATTGGAGACAATTGGAGGCTGCAGAGCTACGATAAATTAAAGAATAAGGTGCAGGATTGTTTTCATTATGCTCAAATCCAAGAGGTTTTTAAGCTGGACAAGAAAATAGGCTTCCAGGGGGAAAAATCGAAACTAGAGACAGAACTGTTAGAACCAAAGACTAAGGTACCCCCGAGAATGTATAACTTGCTGCTTAAATGGAACACTCAGGATGAAACAGTCAAATCAGCTATGATTAAATGGGCTCAGGATATTGGGTACAACATTATGTTTGAAGACTGGGAAAGGTTATGGACCACCGGTATGAAATTCACGGCATGTAATGCCTTGAAAGAGAACATTATGAAAATGATATATAGGTGGTACATGACCCCAGTCAAACTTGCTAAGATATACTATTTGTGGGATAATAAATGTTGGAAATGTAAGGAGGCTGAAGGGACGTTCTTTCACCTCTGGTGGACTTGCCCAAAAGTGAAGGCCTTCTGGGAAATGATTTACAATGAACTAAAAAAGGTGTTTAAGTACACCTTCCCCAAGAAACCAGAGGCTTTCTCCTGGGCATTGTCGGCCAGAAGGTGTTAAAAAAGGACAGAACTTTTTTTATGTATGCAACTACAGCAGCAAGAATACTCATCGCAAAGTATTGGAAGACACAAGATCTACCCACACTGGATGAATGGCAGACGCAACTGATGGACTACATGGAACTGGCCGAAATGACTGGCAGAATCCGAGACTTGGGAGAAGAAACAATTGAGGAGGATTGGAAAAAATTTAAGGACTATCTACAAAAATTTTACAAGTTATATGAATGTTAAGAATTTGCACGATTTGGAAAATTCAGCTTCAGCAATAAGATACGCTGTTATGGGAATTTAAGTTATATTAATGAAAGGACTAAGGTTTAAAGTATTACTACATTTGCCTATTAGAATAAATTGATAATAAGTATTTTAAACCCAAAATACAATCATTTGAAAGAACAAAAGAATACATGAAATAAGGTTATAATTTGCTGATATCTTTATTGTTAAGAATGCATGGTGAGGGAGATGCGGGGAAGTCCGGTTGGTTATGGAAAAATGTTTTGAAAAGATGATTTCTTTTTCTTCTTCTTTTTTCTTTTCTGTAATTTCCTTGTATATCTGATCTAGCTGTATCTGGAAAATGCAATAAAAAAATATTTTTTTAAAAAAAACATATCCAGATTTGAAGGTGCACTTACAGATTGCTGAAGAAGAAACACGTCATCCACAAATTATGACACAGGTTTGCATAAAATATGGTATACATAAAATAATTGTATGTGTTGATGCTCATTTAGAAATACCATAATTATTATAAATTAAATAGAAATACAGTGCATCTCACCACAGGGAGGAAGGCTGAATCTTGTCAATTTCGGCTAATCTCAGTTTCTTATTTTTGCAATCTTAAATTCAGCCCTACACATTTCCAGATCAGTTTGCACTCCTCATGAAAGTTCATCAGAATTGTAAGAGTGCATTCTCATAATATAATTTTTTTCTGTAAGAAATTTTGCCTATACATTATTGCAAGCAACTTCCCCTAATACAACATATTTTGTATTAACTTTCCCCCTAATGTTCAAATCTTTGCACACATTATTTGGTTGGAGAACAGTAGAGCAAAATTCAGAGAAGTGCAAATTTCAAAGGATAGTTGCATTTCAGTTTGTGTATTGTTTTGGGAAGTGGAAATTGGGGAGATTCCAATTCAAACCAAACCTAATTTGTTCCCTGTTCCTACACTAGAGTGGGGGAGGTGATGACCAGATGATTGGGGTCCTTGCTCAGTCTGCTGCCTAAGTGCAGCAGACTCTTGATTGGCAACTTCAAGGCCCCTCCTCTTCCTTCTTAGACCAGAGAGCCCTTCAAACAGAAGACACCTTCAAGCAAAGTGCTATCAGCCCTCCAAATAGATGACTTAGGTCTCTGCAGAGCTTATCTGAGGGCCAGGGTGCGAGTCTAGTTAGAATAAAGTTATAAACTCAAACACCGTAGGTCAGGCAGGCCCCTAATGGGGTCCTCCAGCCAGCTTAGCCCTCTGAGGCCCAGGAGAAGTCTTCCTGGCTGCCCCACACTGCAGAGGATTACGTTCAGAGTTTCAGCCATGTTCAGAGTTTTTGTATTCCAAGAGTCCATCTTTGTCTATACTTTGCTAATCTCATCCTCTCTTACACTTTTTCTATTGAAAACAGCCAGCTTTTTGTCATTATGATGTAGGTATATACATATGTGAGAAGCTTTTTTGCTTTTTGCTCCTTCTTTGCTTTTGCAAATCCACAAGCAGTTGAAATCATCACAGCCTGCCAATTCACCAGTAGTCCACATAGCATAGAAATGGACTAGTGAGGTCATTGTGTGGGATGGAGTCTACTACATGGAAATATACTGAAACCTCTGTGTTGCACAGTATTTACTAATAATTTGTTAACAACATTTATGCTGCCAAATAACAGCATTCTGTGGGTGGCCTACAGACAATAAAATCTTTAACAGTAGCAATCATAAATCATAAATATATAATATACCTGTGGGTATAGGGCGGTATACAAATTTTAAAATACATAAAAATAAATAAATCTGCATAAATATTTCAGCAGCAGAGAATAAACCTACACAGGAAAAAACAGTGCACCACCCCACAGCCACCTACAACATCTCACTTTGTGGAGGCTCTGTAACATGGTCAAATTGTTCTGTCTCAGTTAACATTACTATTTGTGGCCTATTTTGGATGAACCAAAACTTCTGGAACTTTCTCAGAGAGCCCAATGTACAAATGTAAAGGAATAGGTATTCTAAAATTTTGTGTTTTGGTTTTGGTTATACAAATGGTTGCATACCCATCAACTGCCCCAGAAAAACTGGGACATCCCATTCCCCCCCCATGAGATTGTGGCAGCCATTTTAGGTGCCTTGCTCTTGTGATTTCAGATCGAGATATTGCCCTGAAAAAAACAACAACATTTTTCCAGGTACACGATCTTGTGCTGGTCACATGATTTGTATGGGAATGTGGAAGATGGTGTCCCAGTTTTGGGCCATGTCGCGTTGGCGGGTATGTGGTGGTTGTTTAGATGAGGGAGACGGGGGGGGGGGGACACAAGATAGCCACTGGGTGGTAGCCAAACAAATTAAGGAAGTTGAAGGGGTGGTTGACTGCTTTTGTTGCCTCTCTACTTTCTCACAGTGCATGCTGCAGCCCACAATGGCACGTTGCACTAATTTTATAGCAACCCCTCCCTACTCCCAGTACTCCAACCCATATTTTCATTTGTGGTGTAAAGCATTACATTGGGAACATGGTAAGCTGAGTTAATACGAACACATCACTGCTGATCTGGGTGTATTTCAAATAGTATACGCCTTCTATTTTGATACCAAAAAACTCACTTCTTCTAGGCATTTCATTGTTAACATCTCTGTTATCTCTGAGGCAATTTAAGATGTCTGATTTCCTGGTGATTGTGGTCATGCGGTTGGGGTAGGCAGGGTTCCTGCCTGTTGTGTTTAGAATTTACCTATTTTATTTTTCAGTGTTTATTGCTAATTTTAATCTTTTCCATATTATGTATTGTCGTGTGCTTTTTTTGTATTTTCTGTAATTTTGATACTCTTTTGTGGTAGGCATCTAACCAATGAAGATGGTGATATTATTTGTGCCTCTTCTACATATGCTACAGTAGGCAAATCAAGGGAAAGGCAGGGCTCAATTTGTCAAGCACAGGACATCGTTTGTTCTGTCCTTTTCAGCTGAGGCAGACACATTTCCCCTCCAGCCATTTGCATTTTTTTTTTTAAAAAGGAAAACTTGTGAAATCTCCCCCCTCCCTGGCACAGAATTATCAGTGAAACATCAGCAAGAGCTGTCGCTTAACAAAACTGCCAGTTATATTTTGATTTGTCCTCAACTGTCCTCATTGCCTTGAAAGCAGATGATTCGTTCCCGTGGCTTGCAAACAGAAGACGCTAATGAACAGATGAAAAGCAATTTATGCAGAAAAGCCTGTCCTCTTTCTCTTGATCTCATATCCAACAACTTGTTTTCTCAACACATAACTTTGAGGCTTTGTGCTTATCAGGCAGATGGAAGCCTCTAACGATATTTGTGATATTTGTGTTTGCCTCCTTGACCTTAGAGTGACCCTAATGTGTAGTGCACTGTGGTTTCCTGCATAAAACAATTGGATTCCTGATGGAGAGCATGATCATGAATGGGAAAAGGTGGTAGTTCAGTGATGAAGCATCTGCTTTGCCTGCAGAAGGTTCCAGATTCAATCCCAGGCACCTCCAGGTAGGACAGGGAAAAATTCCCTACCTGAAACTCTGGAGAGCTACTGTCAGTCATTGTCGACAGTACTGTGCTAGATGGACCAGTGGTCTGATTCGGTATAAGGCAACTTCTTGTTTTCCTAACTGTGCTCTTACTGTCTTATGCCCTGGTAAAATTAGCTAAACCCCACCATTGGCAGTTGTGTGTGTTGGTTCATATGTACAGGCAGAGAGGCAGGATGCATCAGAAGGGGAAGCAAAATCTTTAATTTGCAAGTCACAGAGCTTCACTCTTTACAGTTCCACAGTGTTAAGTATAATGGTTTAATTCACACAGAAATGAAAAATGTATAGTCATACCTCGAGTTGAATGTGCTTCGGGCTGAGCGTGTTTGAGTTGCGCTCCGCAGCAACCCGGAAGTAACGGAGTGTGTTACTTCCGGGTTTCGCCGCTCACACATGCGCAGACGCTCAAAATGAAGTCACACACATGCGTGGAAGCGGCGAAAAGTGACCCGCGCATGCGCAGATGCGCCGTCGTGTCTTGCGTTCCATTTGGGATGCGAATGGGGCTCTGGAATGGATCCCGTTCGCATCCCGAGGTACCACTGTATATGTATCAATGAAGACTTAAAATGGAAAATGACTAAATGTGTATTGCTAACACTGGGGGTTTTCCACAAGGACTCTGAGCTCTTGCTGAGTCAATGATTAACTAACTGATTGCTGTTTTCTGGTAACTAACATGTGAGGGCTGTAAACCTGGGGTCATGTGAGAGGCATCAGGTTGCAAGCTCCATTTTGAAAAAGAGTTGTCTTTGAGTTCTTTGCCTCCCAAACTCAGCGGCGTCAAGATGCAAGGAGTCATCTCTCTGAATGCCACACGAAGAACAATGCAAGTACATGGCTCTTCTGAAGGAAGAGCAAACAGCCTAGAGGCTGGAAAGCAGGATGGAGAGAGAGAGAGAGAGAGAGAGAGAGAGAGAGAGTGAGTGTGTCATAGAATCATAGAATCATAGAATCATAGAATCATAGAGTTGGAAGAGACCACAAGGGCCATCGAGTCCAACCCCCTGCCAAGCAGGAAACACCATCAGAGCACTCCTGACATATGGTTGTCAAGCCTCTGCTTAAAGACCTCCAAAGAAGGAGACTCCACCACACTCCTTGGCAGCAAATTCCACTGTCGAACAGCTCTTACTTTGCTTATGTATGGGTCTGTTTTGATTATTTCATATTTTGTAAGATGCTGAGCCTGTGCTGGACAGCATAAGACATTGTATGGATATTTTTGATGTTTTAAGTCTGTTTTGAAAAACATTCTGGCAGTAAAAGTTTGAATAATATTTATATGGGCTGGATGCCTGTTGTCTTTGTCCATGGAGTTTTCTTGGCAGGGATACTGGAGTGGCTTGCCGGTTCCTGCTCCAGGTGGATCACATTTGGTCAAACTCTCCACTATGTCTTGTCCATCTTGGGTGGTGCTGCACGGCATAGCTCATAGCTTCTCTGAGTTATTCAAGCCCCTCGCCACAGTAAGGCAGTGATCCATTATGGTGTTGGAGGAGACTCTTGAGAGTCTCATGGACTTCAAGAAGACCAAACCTTTCTGAAGGAAATCAGCCCTGAGTGCTCACTGGAAGGGCAGATCCTGAAGCTGAGGCTCCAATACTTTGGCCACCTCATGAGAAGAGAAGACTCCCTGGAAAAGACCCTGATGTTGGGAAAGATGGAGGGCACAAGGAGAAGGGGACGACAGAGGACGAGATGGTTGGACAGTGTTCTCGAAGCCACCAGCATGAGTCTGACCAAACTGCTGGAGGCAGTGGAAGACAGGAGTGCCTGGCGTGCTCTGGTCCAATGGGGTCACGAAGAGCCGGACACGACTAAATGATTAAACAACAACATGGGTCTGGATAATGCTTCCTTTCCAAAGGAGTCAGTTTTTATGCTTCTAGTGGCTTCAAAAAGTGGAATATTTAATATCTGAAACATACAATCTATCCCAATACTCGACACAAGCACCAGCAGATACCAACAGTAGCTGCTTAGTGAAAGTGGAGAGAGAGGCCTGATTCAGAAGGCAGCATGGGGCAGGGGATAGAGGAAAACAGGAAAATTGGTGTCTGAATGTTGCAGTAAGAAGACCCGCCCAGACTGGACATTTATAAGCGGGTGCATTCTGCAACATGTCATTGATACAACTGTACAGTAGTGCATTAGTTGTGGATTTATACTGGACCATCCACACCCCACCCCACTATCTTAGTTGTTCAGCAATGCTCCCCCAATGTTATTGCATTATTCTCATATGGAGGGGCACTCTTGTGCTATAACACAACAAAAGCAAGACAACACCCACCCCCCCCACCAGAAAACCCCCAAACAAAACCAGAACATTTATGGTGTAAAAAGATACAATCACGAGAACAAATAGTCATGAATGCACCATATAAAGGATGCCTGGAAGGGACCAAAGTGTTGGCCCTTCAGAGGGGAGAGGTATTGCTACTTGGGCTCTGCTTCAGCCAGCAAAATGTGCAGGGCTGGCTTTCATGGCTCCTTCCCTAATATTTGATGTATTATGCCCATGTACCCTTAATAAAGCTGTGCCCCATTTGATCCCAGCTATTAGTGTCTGCCTGTTTTATTTCCTTCCTCCAGCAAGCAACCAATTTTCTGCATTCAGGCTCATTTGAGAGGTGGATTAAACAAGGTTCTTCACTTTGTTGTACCCATTTTGTATTCAGTGTCAACTGCAAAAAACCAAAGTCCTCCTTTGCATTAAGTGCTGTCCATGGTCCTTTTTTTAAAAAAGCACAATTTATATTGTGCTCCACTATTTAGCCTTTACCATGTGGGATTGGTTTCATTTGTTGCCATTTGTTATGCTAGAAGAGTTTTTAAAGTTGTTGGATATTGATTCACCACAGAAAGTGCCCGAAAACCAGGCTGCTTCCAACACCAGCATTGATCAAATATCAATTATTTTTACTCCAAGCCTACAGAACATCTTAAATTGATTCTGGATTTATCTGCTACGTGCTAAAGGCTTTGACCCCAATCTTTCTGTTGGGGGCATTTTATCTTGGGCCTTCAGAGTTATTTTGTTTGTTCCAAAATGTGCTGCTTTTCTGCCGCAAGCATGCCCTCCCTTTCTAAAGGCTTGGCTTATTTGCTGGGAAGTCTTATTTCAATGCTTTGGGTCCAAACTCTATTTAATGGACCTCAATGAGACAATTAAATATATACATCTTCAAAATAATTTAAGTGCTACCCGTAAATATGCGTCAAGAACCTTTAGATTTATTTTGGGCATACACTTTTGCTATAGTAGGCTTTGTTCTACAAAATGCGATGTTACTTATAATTAGGGGAAACTAAGCTGTTGGCGGAAAGAGGTGTAAAGTTGAATTAATTTTTATCCAAGTCTTTCCCCCCGGAGCAGATTTTTCTGGGGGAGGGCAGGGTCAGCCAGAGAGAAGGGAAGGAGGGGAACTCAACCCAATAAGTGTTTCTTGATTGGGAAAATATTACTGGGGGCAGAGCTGACTTAGATTTTCATTGGTGTAAAAATGGCTGCATTTACCACAATTTAGTAGCACTGTCACTTTTCCCTGGGAAAACTTGCTATTTACCATGGAATCAGAACAAACTTCAGTCACTTTTTCTGTGGATTGATGTTTGCTCCAATTCAGTAGTAAAGAGTGGGTTTCTTTTGGGGAAAGCGGTACAACAAATGAAAAACTTTTCAGAGTCGTGCTTAAAAGCGCAAAACCTCTTAGACCTGTGCTTTCCAGCTGGAAGTGTGGACAATGCTGAACTTGATGGATCAGTGGTTTGATTCAGTGTGTTTCCGAGCACAATTCAAAGTGTTGGTGTTGACCTTTAAAGTCCTAAATGGCCTTGGCCCAGTATACCTGAAGGAGCATCTCCACCTCCATCGTTCTGCCCGGACGCTGAGGTCCAGCGCCGAGGGCCTTCTGGCGGTTCCCTCATTGCGAGAAGCAAAGCTCCAGGGAACCAGGCAGAGGGCCTTCTCGGTAGTGGCGCCCGCCCTGTGGAACGCCCTTCCAGCAGATGTCAAAGCGATAAACAGCTACCTGACATTCAGAAGACATCTGAAGGCAGCCCTGTTCAGGGAAGTTTTTAATGTGTGACATTTTGGTCTTTGTTGGAAGCCGCCCGGAGTGGCTGAGGAAACCCAGGCAGATGGGTGGGGTACAAATAATAAATTATTATTATTTGAATTGGTATATGGCAGATCCCTGTATTTCAGTGTAAGATGGCTGCCACTTTAAATCAGCTGAATGGCTATAATTATACAATTGTATATACAGTCATACCTCATGTTACGTCCACTTCATGTTACGTTCTTTCAGGTTACATCCCGCGGCAACCAGGAAGTACGAGAAATGGTTACTTCTGGGTTTCGCGGCTCGCGCTTGCACAGAAGCGCAAAATGATATCACGTGCATGTGCAGAAGTGGCAAATCGCAACCCGTGCATGTGCAGACGTGCTGCTGTGGGTTGCATTCCTTTCATGTTGTGAACGGACCTCCGGAACAGATCCCGTTCGCAACAAGGGGTACCACTGTATGACAGTTTAATTCTATGTATGTTTATTCAGAAGTATGTACAATTTATGGTGTATGCTAATGTCTATCAAATACCCCAATGTTCAATGAGTTTAGTTCCTAATAAGTGTACTTACCATTGCAGAGATTTAATTTTTTTAAAGTGAAGAAAAAGCAAGACTCTTACCGTTTTGGGTCCCTGTTTGCAATTATATATACAGACAAAACACAATTTTGTAAAAAGGAAATATATGGGTTAGGGATGCTCAGACAAGAAGAATTAATGGACTGGTGGGAATAGGAGGACTAGGAATATGTAACCTGATTTTTTAACCAGGGCAATAATGTTTAGGAAATGATTATAGGCTTGTAAGTGTCCATTTTAATTTCCATTTTTGTTGGTATTGTTTGGTATTGCCTACAGTATAGCGTCAGACTGAGGAGACTGAAACCAAATTATATAAAATGAGAAGGGGCTTTGACTGTATGAAGAAGTTTTTACTGCTTACTATATAACTTTGAGATAGGGTGGGGGCACCTGGAAAGGCATGGATACTGTTAATCTTTGCAAATTAAACCCATCAGAGTAAAACCAACTCTGGAAAATATTGTTTAACCTTGGCTTGGGTCGTTTTGCTCAGCAATAGCTGCAACCATTTAAAGCAAATTGTCCATTAAAGCACCATTCTGCTTTTTGACAAATTGCATCAAACCATTTTATTCCTCCAGGGAAACACAAACTTTACTGCTATTGTGTTTTTCTGCCTGACATACAGGCTGACTGAACCTGAGGTTTCAAATGCTTTTAGGCATGGTGCAGGAATGCCCATAGGGGCTAGGTATGGACAAGCTGAATTGAAGTCATGTCATCAAAAGCAAGTTGCTGCCTTTCTCTGATGAAAAGAAATTCAGATTGCTCCTTCACCCACATAATTCATTGTTTTAGAAACAAACCCCAGTCTTTGAAAAAAACAAGGCAAAAAGCGGCTAAAAGCTAGTCAGATATATTGGCAATTGATTGTAAATCTTCCGTTTGGTTAGAGAAGTGGTGAACTGTATATATGTATGATGATTCTGGTGAATTATTGATTCACAGAGATAAAGCAGCCACTGTTAACTGCATCAACATTCAGTAGGCAATATTTCACACAGGAAGAGATCAAGGTCTACACAAGAGTGGGGAACCTGTGCCCTGAAAGCTGCATGTGGCCATATGGATGGTTGGAGCCCAAATGGATAGAAGGAAGGTAGGCGGAGGAAAACGGAAGAAGGGGAAGCTGAACAGATGGTGTGGAAAGAGGAGGAGAAGAAGAAGGGGGAGAAAGCCCTCTGCATGCAATCTGTTCAGACCTCTGGCTAGAGCAGCCTGCCTTTGGTCACATGCCTCACCATTAATTTAAAGCACCATGATACCACTTTTACAGCCATGGCTTCCCCCAAAGAATCCTGGGAAGCAGGGGTGGACTTTGGTCTTCCAAATTAGAGTGCTGCCCTGTGTGAACCCAAAATTCAGTGCCCCCCCCACTTCTCACCTTCTGTTCTGCTCAATTGTCATGAACTGTTGTCTGGATGCAGAGGAATGGTGGGAGGCACCAGCTGAGGAACCCCGAAGGGTACTCCAACAGGAAGAGGGCTCAGAGCCAGGGGATTGGTGGTGGGGTGACGATGAGTGTAAGAGGGAGAAGAGGGAGCACATTGGGAGGATAAAGTGTTGGAAGATGAAGACATAACAGGGTTTAGTGAGCAGGAAGAGTCTGTGGCAGAGAGCAGTTCAGGATTGGAGGCAGAAGTGGAGGCTGGAGAGAAGCAGGGCCAAGAGGCAGTGATGAGTCAGGCTGCTGAGGATGCCAGGCTGTCTGTCCCTCCTGCAGCGACCAGCTGCCCTCCCCATAGGTCTCCCAGAACCTGAAGAAGTATGAAGAAAGACAGGCAAGATGAAGGAACCTCAGATTGCCTGGGAAGAAACTGGGGGAGGAGACTTAGAGACCTGGGGGAAGGCAAGGACTTTAAGTCCTCACAACTGCCTCATTGGGGCAAGAGCTACCAGGAAGAGTTGCTGCGCTTAATAGGTCTGGCCTCCTGAGCTGTTTGTTTCTTTGAATAAGGAGTTAACTTCACTGAGACTGTATGAGTTGACACTCTGCAGCATCCCCTAGGCTTGGCGCCCAGTGCAGCGGAACTGGCTGTGCTCTCCTAAATCCTCCTCTGCTAGGAAGTGTAGTTTCTTAACGGGGTAGGTAACAGTGGTGGAGCTTCATGCTCTGGCACTGGGGGGCAGAGAGCACGCGTCCTGGGGGCGTGGTGCACCACCTGAGGGGGCAGCTGTGATGACACCCCACTGGGATCACGCTGCCGGGGGCAGTGCGCTCCCCCCGCACTCCTCTCCCTCCGCCAGTGGTAGGGAATTGTAGGTCTGTGTGGCATAAAGTACAGTTTGAAGGAAGCCATGACTGTAAAAGTGGTAGAAATGTCTGTATCCCTCAGCAGCCTACTAGATCAGAGAAAGAAGAAGAAAGGAGAAGGTTAAAGAGAGAGGGTCTGAGTTACAGTTTGTATATTGTTTGTGAAAGTGCAAATTAGATAAGTTCATGTTAAAATGTGAAATGAATTGAATTTCTAGCTGGAGTTAACTGAAGTGGGTAGGGAGAGTGGACAGGGGACTGGGGAGGGGAGAACCACTTGGGATTTCTCTCTGGGACTCAGACACAGGCTGTACTGTCTGCTTATAGGAGTGCATATGCCATCACTATTCTCTGCTTGTATGTTTCTAAATAAAGTAAACTTTACCAGGGCACTGTAAGCCTCCAGTGCTCTCTCTCATCCAGAAGGAGCTAAATCTGATAGTGCTTTTCCTAGAACTTTCACCACTTTGAGGATTTGTAGCAGCATTGCATTTCTACTGCACTTGGAACCCAGGCTCCCCTATCATGTGATAATAAGGGAACAGCCAGCAATTCATGAAATATTTACCACTAGATCCAATTATTATACCATTGGGATATTTAAAGGAAATAACCTCTGGCTTTCCGACATATGTGGTTCTGAATTGCTTATTTGCTGCAAAAATTCTGAATTACCGAGCTATTCACAGGTGGCTGGGGAAGGGTTGGAAGGTAGCCAAAATGTACAAGCTGGCAATGTTTGTAAGATAAAGAGAAGGAGGTTTCATTTCAAGAAACTTTTGGCAAGATTTTTTTCAATGTGTGTTTGTGGATTTGTGTGTGTGTGTGTATACGTGCATGCACACACACGGTGGAATTCAATGTAGTAAAGGTAAAGGGGCCCGTGACCATTAGGTCCAGTCTCGGACGACTCTGGGGTTGCGGGCTCTCATCTCGCTTTACTGGCCAAAGGAGCCGGCATACAGCTTCCAGGACATGTGGCCAGCATGACTAAGCCACTTCTGGCAAATCAGACTGAGGTGAATATTCCACCTGTGCAATAATTTCTGTTTGCACAATGAAATGCTGTCTCCACTTTCCCCTATAAATGTGTTCTAGAAGTTCTGTTCCCCTATGTGCAGTGGGAGGAGAAAAGAGAAAGCCCCATTAAAGTGAAAATCCTTGTGCTACTGATAGTAGAATACCAGTCGCACACACACATATGGCTGCACATTTTGAGGATAAAGGTGCTCAACTTCAGAGTGACCATGGACTCAGCTACATTAGTTTTTTTTAAAAAAAAGCATTTAAAATGCATTATACCACTGCCACACCAGATGGCGCAGTAGAGTTTGGTCTTTTGGCAATATGATTTCCCATTATGAGGTTTACAACATATTTTCCTGAAACAGTTTTTTGATCTAGCCCCTGACTCTACAGTTATTGCAGTTCCAGATTAAGCATCCAATACCATAGTCAGTAATGTACTGTGGGAATGATTTTAGCTTATGCCGTCAAAGCAGACAAGGTGCAGGTGGCTATTTGCATGGCCACATGCCTTCTTGATCCTTGTCTATCCTGGCTTATTAAGTGTGGTGGAGAGGGTGGCAGTTGGTTGGTTGATTAGGTCCAGACATTAGGGATGAGGAGGCTGCTGCTTCAGGCAGCAGAAGACCCCCTGGTAGCATTCTCACTGATGCCCCACTGCCTCTGTTTTTTCACTTGATGGATTTTTTTTTTATGTTGACCTAGACTTTCTGGTATGTTTTCATATCATATTGTTGATTGTAGTTATACTCACTGGAAATTGAGTATAAAGTCTATATACAAAATAAGGGGATATGTTTTGCTGCTAGCAAAGGGGTGTGATTATACCGTATTAAGCATTTATCCAATATTTATCATGGATGTCTAAGGAATCTGCAAAGGATTAATGCTATTATCAATACTGAGAAGCCATACTGACTTAGCAGATGATTCTAGAGCCAAATGGTGGACATATGGGAGATTTCCAAGCTTGATGGATGAAGGAAACATGCTTCAGGGATGCTGTCATGTCTCTGGTGAAAGGATGACCTGTGCCTCAACTTGATGCAAATTGCAGGAGATGGTTGGGGTGACATAAATGTGATTCTCTCTGAAGCAGGTCAGTAAGAACCACTGTAGATTGGTGGCCATGAGCTGTGAACCGTAGTCTTCATTTCAGAGATTTCTTCTGTCATGGACTCATCGGCTGGCCTTAGGCTAGCCACTGTCTCTCAGCCTTAGTCTTCCGTTTATAACACAGTGATAAAAATAACACTGCGGGACCAGGCATATGGGCTGCAATGAGACCTAAAACATGTGCCCTTAAATGGACTTAATATTAGCTCCCGGTCCATTTCTGGGTTCAGTTCAAAGTGCTGGTTTAGTTACTAAAGGCAGTGGTAACGAGGTCTGCAAGTGATGGGGTTTGCCTGATGTCCCACGGAATCACAGCTGTGGGGTCACTGCAAAATTCATACTATATATTTAAAAATGAAAGAGGGGCTAGCAGAACCAATGCCAGGCAAGTGTTGTTGTTTTTTTAAACCTCACCCACTGGGCTTTTTTCAGCTGCTCACATAACTAGGGCAAACCTGTATTTGTAGATGCAGGTCCGTTGACATCACATATTGCTGAGCCCCAGGTGAGCACCACAAAAGGAGGATCATGATTTCAGGAAATCGGAGGGCAGAAGACCCTAGCTACTATATGAGACCCAAGGCACATCTGATTCATCATTCCGTTCTAACCTCAGTCAGCTAATGCCTATGGGAAGCCTGCAAGCAGGACTCTTCAATGGCACTCTTGCTAGTTTTGCATTTCACTAACTTCTCCTGGTGCTGGAGGAGACTCTTGAGAGTCTCGTGGACTGCAAGAAGATCAAACGTATCCATTCTTAAGGAAATCAGCCCTGAGTGCTCACTGGAAGGACAGATCGTGAAGCTGAGGCTCCAATACTTTGGCTACCTCATGAGAAGAGAAGACTCCCTGGAAAAGACCCTGATGTTGGGAAAGATGGAGGGCACAAGGAGAAGGGGACGACAGAGGACGAGATGGTTGGACAGTGTTCTCGAAGCTACCAGCATGAGTTTAACCAAACTGTGGGAGGCAGTGGAAGACAGGAGGGCCTGGCTTGCTCTGGTCCATGGGGTCACGAGGAGTCGGACATGACTAAACGACTAAACAACAACTTCTCCCCTTTCTGATGCTGGTTATGGGAGGTCAGGTAAGTAGTACCCCCATGCCTTATTGACAGCTACTGCACTGATAGCCCTATCCTCCATGAATTGCCACCCACCTATTGGTGTGTTTTAATGGCTGACAATCACAAAGTAATTATCACTAGCTGGATGCTAACAGGAGTGAAAACATTGCGAAATCCTTGCATTACATTGATTGGAATGAAAGCAGCTCAACAGTAAGCAATACAAATTCTTCACCAGGGTGAGATGCCCCATGTTAACAGTGGCTTATAAAATATTAAAATATTTGCCTGGTATAATATCTCTAGAGTGCAGAGAAAGTGTTTTACCCTGAGTGACAACATGGGGCCTCCTAACAAATTATACAAATAATGCACTTGTCCTCTGCAGGGATAGGAGCAAAATAATAATAATACTAATGCTTCTGCCTGGTTGTTTGTTTAAATACGTACAGACTTTTTATGCTCCTCTGGGAAGGTTTTGGGTGGCTTTTCTTTTTTGCTTTGAATGAAATAACTTGTGTAACAGTGTTCAATCCATTGCAATGTACAAATTTGGCTATCCCGTACTTGACTGATGGAATAAAATTTCCAGCATGCTGTAATCATTTGTTAGAGCTATCTTTTGAGAGGCCTTGGGGGTTTACTTGGAATATACTTGCCTCATCCTTTTAAAAAATAGCAGTTAACATGTGCAGCAAGTATTCAGGCACCTCCTATAGTGAGGAAAGTGTATATGACAATGTATCTTCCTTTCATTCAACCAAAATGTGACCTTCCCCCCAGTTCCAATCCATTATGACTGACCTATGTTTGTGATCCTGCTGATGAATTTCACATTATCTCATTTCTTTTAATTTATTACCAAAGTGGCTTTTTCCGGTGACTTTTTGCCTCATGCAGAAAACCCAACATTTTTCTAATAATGCTTGTTAGTGAACTACACGAAACGGCTGTAAACCACACTGTTAACACTGAAGGAAACAGAGCTAATTACAACCTTTCCCATCACTAGGACCTTCTTTGTGATATAGCATGAGTTCCATTCATTCCAGTGAGTATTACTTGAGAGAGGGGAGTTGTGTTCTTTGCCTTGGGAAATATACCAGCAAATACATCATCTCACATACTCACTGGGATAACACTGTGTCTGTGTCCAAAATTTTGCTGGGAGAATATGGTGTCTGTCCTCCTGTTGCCCGCTGCTTTCAAGTGCACTGCGATAAATCCACGTTAGATTTCAGACTTTGCTATTAATTATAATAATAATAAAAATTATATACCACCCTTCATTCAAAGACCACGGAGCGGTTTAAAAAAACAACCAATAACTTCCTCCCACTTTGCAAGGCCGAGCCATCCTGATTAATATGTAGGCCCCATAACTTCTCAGGAAGTGGCATCAGAGGCTATGCTACCATATCTGAACTGATTATTTGGTAAGGCACTAGGTGGGGAAGAAACATTTCTTGGCTCAGCTATAAAAGAAAATTGATTTCTCCCAAGTGTTTCAATGGAAGCTATGAGTTGGGAAGGAGATTCCAGCTCCATTAAACCTGTTTTATAGTTCTCTTTTTGGAAAGACAGCTGAAAGAAAGACAAACACAACATAAATTGGGGATAAAAATCCACAGTTTCATTAAGGGGAAGAGGCAAAGCTGAGAAACTGGTGTGTGCAAGCCTCATCGCCATCACCCTAATATAACTTCATATCATGAAGGCCAGCACAAGAATTGCATCAATGGATGGCTTCACAGTCTGTCCAACCATAGCACATGTAATGTTCGGTCCCTGGGGCCCAGCTGCCATTCTTGTTTAAATTGCCACAGCAGTAAGCTGTTAATCATTGTCCACAAAGCTTGTGACTGGTGGTTTTGGTGTAATGGCTTAAGACTGAGCAGTGACCCAGAGTGTCTGCCCAGTTCAAATCACACCTCTTTGTTTATTTTCCTTTGTTAAATCTGGCAGAAAAATATAGCCTTTGTGACTATTTGCCATTACTAGCCTTATGCTCTGTGAATTTGTCTAATCCTCTTTTAAAAATGTTTGACGAAAGTGTTGATAATCTAATGTTGATGCTGAGTTTTGAAGGTGTGTATGGTTTTGTGTACACATCTGTATCCTACCCTTACTTTCAGTATGGTAAAGTTTCACATCTGTAACAAATTATTAATAATAACTCTTCCCTTTCCTTAACTGAAGGGTTTTACATGGCTTATTTCATTAATATTTATAAACTCACTAGAAATCCTCTTATAGAAAGCATTAAGAAAACACCAAGTATTATTATTGTTTTATTACTTTATCTATCTTCAAGAAACATTTAGGATTAGTGGATTAACTCATCCTTTTCTTGCAAACACAGCACCCAGTGCTTTCACTGTTTGAGGATAAAAAAAGTGATATGAAATGTGTGTGTGGTATATTTTTCTTTTTCATTATCAAACGGAAACAGAACACAAATCCTTTGCCAATCATTGACATATTGTGAGGTAGTTATATAAGAATTTGATTCTTCTGAAACTGCAGGTGTGTTCAGCTAGGGAAGGTGGGAGAGGCATGCACTCAAACTCTTCAGATCTTTGAACAATTAGCCTGTAGCTCTGGAGGAGTTCTTCAAGAGTGCTTGATAGAACACACGTAGAAGTTGTCCCTGCAATCAGAAGCTCCAGTAAGCCAAATTTCCACTCATAGGGAGGTTATGAAACATGTGCAGTTGAACATGCTTTTTTTAAATTAAAAAAGTCATTCATACTTTCATGCTAATCATGTGGAGATATTATAAGCATCTCACATGTCTGGGGATGTTATGGGTGGAGTTTGCATGTGCCCCCTTCCCCCCTCCCTGGTTTAATCCTTCATATGTTTAGGCAAACAGGTGAACACAGTTTGATACTTTAACCACCACCCCTTGTGCTTGTCTAGATCACTTCATTTTGATGTCTCCTCTAATCTGACTTATACTGATATCCAAGAGTAAGAAACTATTGAGAACTGGGTTGGCTATAGAATATGTGCTGCTTGTTATCATAATCACCATCATTTTTATGCTAAGGGACAGCCAACACCAAGAGTGGTGATGTCAGCCATTTGTTGGGGACAGGACAGCAGGTGCTTGAGGAATTAATTCATAGAATTGTAGAGCTGGAAGGGATTCTGAGGGTCATCTAGAACAGCCCCCTGCTATGCAGGAATCTGAACTAAAGCATCCATGACAGATGGCCAGCCAATCTCTGCTTGAAAACTGGCAATGAAAGAGAGTCTACCACTTTCCAAGGGTGTCCATTCATTGGCAATGTTGATACAAACTGACTCAACCTGCAGCTTCAAGACTAACGTATGAATCAGAACACATTTCACACTTCTGAATTTTGCGATGGAGGTACTGCTCAAAATTCATATCGAAATGCATCAG
Source organism: Podarcis bocagei (assembly GCF_964188305.1). Classification (NCBI taxonomy): domain Eukaryota; kingdom Metazoa; phylum Chordata; class Lepidosauria; order Squamata; family Lacertidae; genus Podarcis; species Podarcis bocagei. The sequence continues at coordinate 114,845,252 of NC_138125.1, forward strand.
GAATGCATATTTTGAGAGACAATAGATTTAGAAAAAATATTCATTATGATAAAAAGTTTATAAAAAGTGTATTTTGAGAGGAATATAGAAATGCTTATTTTATGAGAAAATACATTCAAAAACATTTTTGTTGTTGTTTAGTCGTTTAGTTGTGTCCAACTCGAAATATGTTTAAATGCAATTACTCTTTTAAATGTGTTTTAATCCAATTTCCATTATAAAATATTCAGTGCTACTCTTTAATTTCATTATGCCTTCATTTTCCTTGTCAACAAACATGATTCATACTCCATGCCATGCACTGGCTTATTTATTCACTAGACATAATAATTGGATATTACTGGGTTCTTTTTATTAGACGATTATAAGCAGAAGATGCTTTTTTATTTTTATTTTTTAAGAACCATATTTGTGCCAGAGAAGCAGACAGGTACAGAATGGAAATTGGATGAGATGTTGAAGGGGAGAGATAAAAATGTGAATCCCGCCTCTTGAAAGGTCTTGCCCTATATGAGTTGCGTCCAGACCCTTCAGGAACTTTGTGTGATTTGCACTGAATAAATACTGTAAGTAAATACTCATAAAGAAATTTGATGGGTAGTGGGGGGTGCATCACAAAGTGTGCTGGAAAGGGGTGTGATTGTCTAGCCCAGTCACTTTTTGTAATCACCTGGAAATATAAAGGTATTGTTCAAGTGTTTGAATGGAAAAATTCCAAAATGTGAGATGAAACCAAGGCAATACAAAGTTTGGTTTGGAGAATCTTGGCATCATGGTAATATTGTACTGGGCACTAATAGCAACACCCCCCCTTAAAAATCAATCTGTGTTTTTGAGCTAATTTCCTTATTATATAGGGGCGTAATATATGCATTTCTGCAATCTATTTTCCCTAATATGCAGCTTTGTACATTAAGTGTGTGTGTGTAGTTTTGGGTTGAAGAACTGTTTCACAAAATTCAATGCATGCTAATTTCGAAGGCCAGCTGTGTTTTGGTTGATTTAATGGTTCAGGAAGTGCAAATTAGGTTGGCTTGAATTTATCTGCCTTATTTTCCCTACATTAAAGGGGTTTCTGTAAGCATATTGGGGAATGTTACCTATTTCTATTTGATCTTCTGCCTGATTAATGTAATGCAATTATCCCCAAAGTTCATGATTGCACAGATTAACAGAAATATGAGTAGATTACTAGAACACAAATCCAGCATCTTAAAGGTTGCACATTACACCCCAAACTTAGATATGAATCATGCTACAAAATGCTTATCAGCAGCCATGAAAACCCCCTTAGGCTTTGCTCATAACCTCATGTAATCATTACAACAAGCCAAAGTTCCCTTAGGCTACACTCTTACCCCAAGTGGCCATTAAATCAAATTATTGTGTAATAATTGTCAAGTCACTTTATTTTTTGAATCAAGCATTTAGTAGCCAATCTGTTATTATCACTACTAATGGAATTTATTTGGTGGATAGATGAACACAGATAGTATCCACAGGGCAGTCCATTGGGCCACTCTAGAGCCAATTGTGGCCACCCAACAGTAACCTGGACATCACAGGTGAATAGCAATCATTTCCTTAGGTGCCTGCTTTGTACAATCTCTGCAAACAGTGCTTTAAGAAACACAAAAGCATAACGAACAAGGTCTTCCTAGCCCATTGCACTTGAACGTGAACATTATAATTATCTTCCTTTTAATTAAGATCATTGATATTCCTGCTTCCTTTCAAAAATACTTATTTGCTGTTATGAAACCCTTTATTTTTAATTGCTTGCTAATTATGGTGGAAATGAGAGATGGAAGGTAAGAACACTGAGGCTAAAAATAGGCAATTTCCCTTGAAATCCCACTCTAACAAAAGCTTTCCAGTTAATATATTCAGTTCCCTCCCCCCCCCCCCGCCTGCCACCCCATGTACTGTACCCAGCCTTTGAAGAGAAAATGTTCTTTCAGATTCTCCTTTTTATCTCAACTTAAGCTGGCTGGCGTGATCCTCTGTGCAAAACAATTTTCTCACGAACAGTATTTCAAAAGTCCTGTAATGCCTGTAAATCACAGGGACCCTGTTATGTGAGACTCTTATTTCCTTGTTCTTTTTAATTCCTCCTCCAAACCATCATAGGATTTAAAGCACCTACAGAGAATTCTTATCTAATATTATCTGTGATCTCTTAAGTGTCACTAGTCCACCCTCTTGATGTTTTGCCGTAGAGGTATAATGGGTCCTCACCATGGGGCCTGCTGGCAGAAGCCAGTCATATTGTTTGCTGTTGTGGATCACAGGTCAAAAAGAGAAATTTCCATAACCATTGTCAATAGAAAGAGATGTTTTATCAGAAGAGCTGGGCTTTATACAGCGGGTAAGTGAATACTTTAAAAAAAGCATTTGCAGTTCTTCAGTTTTTACTAAACCGCAAGATACAGTGTCTAAATAGGCATATAATAAATAATAATAATAATAATAATAATAATAATAATAATAATAATAATAATTTATTATTTATACCCCGCCCATCTGGCTGGGCCTCCCCAGCCACTCTGGGCGGCTTCCATAAAAACCAAAAATACAGTAAAATGTCACACATTAAAAACTTCCCTGAACAGGGCTGCCTTAAGATGTCTCCTGAATGTCAGATAGTTGTTTATCGCTTTGACATCTGCTGGAAGGGCGTTCCACAGGGCGGGCGCCACTACCGAGAAGGCCCTCTGCCTGGTTCCCTGTAGCTTTGCTTCTCGCAGTGAGGGAACCGCCAGAAGGCCCTCGGCGCTGGACCTCAGCGTCCGGGCAGACTGATGGGGGTGGAGACGCTCCTTCAGGTATACTGGACCGAGGCCGTTTAGGGCTTTAAAGGTCAGCACCAACACTTTGAATTGTGCTCGGAAACGTACTGGGAGCCAATGCAGGTCTTTCAAGACCGGTGTTATATGGTCTCGGCGGCCGCTCCCAGTCACCAGTCTAGCTGCCGCATTCTGGATTAGTTGTAGTTTCCGCGTCACCTTCAAAGGTAGCCCCACGTAGAGCGCATTGCAGTAGTCCAAGCGGGAGATAACCAGAGCATGCACCACTCTGGCGAGACAGTCCGCAGGCAGATAGGGTCTCAGCCTACGTACCAGATGGAGCTGGTAAACAGCTGCCCTGGACACAGATTTGACCTGTGTCTCCATGGACAGCTGTGAGTCCAAAATGACTCCCAGGCTGCGCACCTGGTCCTTCAGGGGCACAGTTACCCCATTCAGGACCAGGGAATCCTCCACACCTGCCCGCCTCCTGTCCCCCAAAAACAGTACTTCTGTCTTGTCAGGATTCAACCTCAATCTGTTAGCCGCCATCCATCCTCCAACCGCCTCCAGACACTCACACAGGACCTTCACCGCCTTCACTGGTTCTGATTTAAAAGAGAGGTAGAGCTGGGTGTCATCCGCATACTGATGAACACCCAGCCCAAACCTCCTGATGATCTCTCCCAGCGGCTTCATATAGATGTTAAAAAGCATGGGGGAGAGGACAGAACCCTGAGGCACCCCACAAGTGAGGGCCCAAGGGTCTGAACACTCATCCCCCACCACCACTTTCTGAACACGGCCCAGGAGGAAGGAGCGGAACCACTGTATAACAGTGCCCCCAGCTCCCAGCCCCTCAAGACGGTCCAGAAGGATGCTATGGTCGATGGTATCAAACGCCGCTGAGAGATCCAGCAGAACTAGGAAACAGCTCTCACCTTTGTCCCTAGCCCGCCGGAGATCATCAACCAGTGCGACCAAGGCAGTTTCAGTCCCATGATGAGGCCTGAATCCCGACTGGAAGGGATCCAAATGGTCCGCTTCTTCCAGGCGTGCCTGGAGTTGTTCAGCAACCACTCGCTCAATCACCTTGCCCAGGAATGGAAGATTTGAGACTGGGCGATAGTTGGCCATCGTGGCCGCATCTAAAGATGGTTTTTTAAGAAGCGGTTTAATAATCGCCTCTTTCAGCGGGTCTGGGAAGGCTCCCTCACGGAGGGAAGCATTCACCACCCCACGAAGCCCATCGCCCAGTCCTTCCCGGCTAGCTTTTATAAGCCAGGATGGGCAAGGATCCAGGAGACAGGTGGTTGGTTTCACTCGTCCAAGCAGCCTGTCCACATCCTCGGAGGTAACAGATTGAAATTGATCCCACTCAACTTGACTAGACAGAACTCTAGCACTCTCCCGCCCCGGCCCTGCTCCCACGGTGGAGTCTACTTCTTCCCGAATCTGGGCGATTTTATCTGCAAAAAACTTTGCAAAATCATTGCAGGAGAACATGTGGCCCGTACTGGGCCCCGATGTTGCAGGTGATTCCGCTAAATTGTGAACCACCTGAAAAAGTCTCCTGCTGCTGTTTTCTGCAGATGCAATAGAGGCGGTGAAGAAATTCTTCTTCGCCGTCGCTATCGCCACTTGGTAGGCTCGACGTTGAGCTCTAACCTGTGTCCGGTCAGATTCGGAATGAGTTATCCGCCACCGGCGCTCTAGCCGTCTCAACGATTGTTTCATTGCCCTCAGATCCGTGGAAAACCACGGGGCTGTCCGGGCTCCATGCAATCGGAGAGGGCGCTTCGGAGCCAAACAGTCAATAGCCCTGGTTAACTCCACATTCCAGCGGGCCACCAGGGAATCGGCTGAAAGGCCATCAACATGGGATAAAGTATCCCCTACCACTCTCTGGAAACCATTTGGATCCATTAAGTGGCGGGGGCGGACCATCCGAATTGGTCCCACCTCCCTGCAGAGGGGATGGGTCGCAGAGAAGTCCAGTTGCACCAGGAAGTGATCTGACCATGGCACTTCTTTCATTTCGCTTTTACTTAGTGTCAGATCACCAACATCCATAGAGGTAAACACCAGGTCCAAGGCATGTCCACGGCTATGGGTTGGGCCAGACTTATTCAGGGACAGCCCCATGGAGGCCATGCTTTCCACGAAGTCCCGAGCGGCCCCTTGTAAGTTCGTGTCGGCATGGATGTTAAAATCCCCTAGGACGACCAGGCTAGGTGTCTCCAGGAGAACATCCGCCACGACCTGAAGCAGCTCGGGCAGGGAATCCTTGGTGCAGCGGGGAGGTCGGTACACCAAAAGGAATCCTGTACTGCCCCTATTGCCCAACTTCCAGAACATGCACTCAGAAAACTGGGTCTTCCCAATAGGACGCCTGGTGCAAACTAATGACTTCCTAAAAATCACTGCAACCCCCCCTCCCCGCCCACGTGACCTGGGTTGCTGTGCGTAAGAGAAACCTGGTGGACAAGCAGCGGCAAGGACAGGCCCATCTGCTTCATCCAACCAAGTCTCTGTTACACATGCCAGGTCAAATCCTCCATCCATGATCAAGTCATGGATGGCAGTGGTCTTACGAATCATTGACCTGGCATTGCACAGCAGCACCTTCAGGTCACGTGGGTATCCCTTGCTGATTCTAGTATCCATCCGGACAGGACCAGACCCGGAGGCAGGGATAGTCCTCAGACAGCGACTAAACCTGCCTCCTCTGTAATGACATGGTCTGGTCTTAGCGTAACTCCTCCTCCTACCCGTGATCACTGAGATCGGTTGTCCCAGTGCATCCCCCCCTGTGGAACATGCCCCAGCCATTTTGTGGGCTGGGGCCCACTCCCCGGCAGCCCTGAACCCTCCCCCTAAAAACAAAATAACACCTTAAACAAACAAACAAAACCAATAAAACAATACAAACAAAAAAATGTAAAAATTACAAAAACATCAAAATAAAAAAATAATAATTCCCCAAGCCCAACCAAACATCCATCCCACCCCCACCCCCCACATACAAAAAATCCAAAGAAAATTTTTAAAAAACATTTTAAAAACACTCTGTGCCTCTCCGGCAGTAACAACTGTCCTAGTGAGGCCTGTCAGGCCCCGCCCCGGGCCAGGTGGTAAGTGGCAGGGAGGAGCAGGGCCCTCAGGCACTCACTCAGGGGACTCCTCCTGGGCAGCAGGTAGCAAGCAGCACGCAGTCCTTGTGAGGCTTCAGGCCCCGCCCCAGGCCAGATGGTAAGTGGCAAAAGCAGGGCCCACAAGCACTCACTCAGGGGAGTCTTCCTGGGCAGCAGGCAGCAAGCATACTATGGTGAAATACTATGGTGAAACACTACCATTCCTTAAAATCACCTTAGAGAGAGTATATGTGAAGCTATATTCTTTGTTTTTTAGAAAACTTCTTGAATTTTACTGCTCCCTGTGAAGGTTGCATGTCTAATCTGCCCCAGTTCACATACAAACCTCTCTTCATATCTCTAGCATTTCTTTGTATAATTTTGTTACAGCTTCTTTTTCACAAAACAACCCTATGAGGTCAGTTTGTCAGAAAGCTGGATCACCCAGGGGTAGGGGTCAAGTCCATTGTTTCATTCAACCACATTAAAATAATATTGATACATGCCAACCATACTGTGAGTTTGGGGTGGTGGGGTCAGTCTGCACAATGACCTGAGTCCCTTTCAATTCTTGGGTTCCTGTATCTGTCAACCATTGTTTAGGCAATGGTTGTGGTTGGTTAGTTAAGCACCATGATTAGCATAACCAAGTACTATAGAACAAATGAATGGGCCTCCCCCCATCTAGCTGCTAGGTAGAAGAAAAATAGTGAGTGTGACAGAGTTGAGCAGAAAGCAGACTAGATACTGGATCCAAAGCTGTGACTAATGGTGAAGCAAGATCTGTTGGGTGTTAATGCTGTGAGCCCCTCCGTCTTGTGCTCAGGTTGCATGAATGTGCAAATTAAACCATATACCCTAAAGACAACTCAATCTTGGAGTGACGAGATCATTCAGTGGTTCCAGGGACTTACCCAGGGTTCATTTTCCTTGGAATGAAGGCCAGTGGAGACTGTGTAGAAGTAGGAAGTAATTTTCTGAATGTTGCTGAACGTTGAGAGATTCAGGATAGGCACCTATTCACCCAGTACGTAGTTCAACTATGGGATTTGCTCCCATGAGACGTAGTGATAGCCACCAACTTGGGTGGCTTTAAAAGAAGGTTGCATAAATTCATAAAGGACAAGGCTATTAAGCAGTTATGAACCTCCACTGCTGGATGCAATAGACTTTTGAATATCTGTTACTTGAAACCACAGGAGAGGGTGCTGCACTCAGGTTGTGGGTTTCCAACAGGTATCTGGTTATTCACTGTGAGAACAGGATGCTAAACTAGCTGGGCCATTGGCCTGTTCCAGTAGGCTCTGCTTATAGTTTCTCTTCCCCTTCCTCTCTTATAACACTAGAACTTGGGTCATATTATGAATCTGATGGGCAGTATAGTTAGGACAGGCAAAAGAATGTCTTTCTTTGTACTGCACAAAATTACCGTAAGTCACAGAATTCATTGACACCAATTGTGGTGGTGATGGTGACATTACGGTGTTGCATTTTATCTTCTGTTCAAAGAACCAATTAAATAGGGTGTTTTTCAGCCGCCTGCTAATCAGCTTGATTGATGCTGGATGAATTCAGTCTTTCCAGCTTAGCCTCCTGACTTCAGCATTACACTGATTGCTTTTTTTTTTTTTTACTCTCATTTAGGATCCCTAATTGGAAGAAAGTCAGGATGACACATATTATCTAAGTCTGGTTGTACAAATAAGATGTCTCTTACCAGCTAATATGCTTCACTCTTTAAAGTCTGGTAATTATATTAGGATAAGATGTGGCTTGCATGGTATAGCTGATTGTCCCTAATTGTCTTACTGGAGCTGTATTGAAGAAGAAACATAGGTTAGTTAATCTTGATGAAATCATAATCTCAATAGAGTAATGGGTGCGAGAAGCAACAGTTTTGCAGACTTGAGCCTATTAAAATAATCAACCATGCACGGCAAAATGCCCCTCCCATCTAATAGAGTTCATTTGTCTTTAACTCCCTCCTTTCACAAACACCACCCATTTGGGGAATGGTGTTATATCTATTTTATTTTATTTTAAAATCAAGGTTATTATGAAAAAACAATGTAAAATCTAGAAACAAGAATGCACATTGAGCCCTGTAATAATGTGCTCCTGACAGTTCATCTCTGCTAGGAAGTGACTTTCCCCGCTCTGTAACATCTCCAGCCTTCGTTCTCCTGAACAGATTGCATCACGAAAGCACCATCTTGAAGTTATGAACACACATCGATCCTGATAGAATCTAAAGCTGATCTGTTTTGTATTTTACTTCCTGTCTTGTTCATGTCAAATAATTTAAAAATGCACATGGCTTCCTGTTGGATGCTAGGCCATATGGTTCCATTTAAAGTTGTCCACAATCAATGGAACTTTATAATGTTTTATTAATGTCATATTGGTGGCTAGCATTTAATTCAATGTAGAATGATCCACTGCAGTTACCTAGAATTTACATTAGCGTTGTTCAATTGATAATAAATCATGGGGACTCTTCTGCTTTATGATCTTAACATTTAAGGAGCTAACCTCTCTCTCAAACCAATTTGCTCTATTCTGAACATTGTAAAACTTTCGCATTAACCTTCCATTATATCCTTCCTCTCACAGAGCCATTTTGTTAATTTCTTTCATCACTCTGAACTTTTTCTTGTGCGTTTGCCACTGGGGAGCACTGAATGGCTGATTAGTCAGCTCAAGCTCCTCTGCTACCATACCTGGAGCTGTATATTTAGTTTCTGCGTCTGAATTAAATCACAGACTCTCCTTTCAGCCAAAAGGCAGATGATGACAATGTGTTATGCACAAGGTTTTCAACTGTAAGGAAACATGGGTGCAATCTTTTTTTTTTTCCACTGGAAAAGAGAACAACCCACAACCCAACCCCAAGTATCACACCAAGGGAAGTCTCTTCTCTCCACAGCCGCTAATTCCTACTGAGGAAATGCTTCTCTCCTGACATCCATTAACTCCATAGATAAAACAGAAAAGTTAATGATCCGTGGAGGTAAGCTTCCCTCCAGCTAGGTTAAAAATGTACAGAGCTTCTTTTCCGCCAAGAATGTCACGTACTGTTTTGCCAGGTGCAGACTCTGCCTTCAGAATACCACATCTAATCAAGCAGGACTTGTAGGGTTGCCACCTGTCCTGTATAATACAGGATTGTCCCATATTTCAGTGTAAAATCCTACATTGATATTGATATAGTTTTGTCCTGAATTTCAGGCCTTCTTTCTCTGCCAAGTTAGGGATCCTCTCCAAATGCAGGTGTGTGAAAGGTCATGTATTTAAGTTCTGGGTAGCCAAGCGCAGACAGGTTTACAAATGCATGTCTGTACATACACACAGAGGGGCCATTCTGTTAGGCTGCAAGACAGTGGTGCCTCGCAAGACGAAAGTAATTCGTTCTGCAAATTTTTTCGTCTAGCGAATTTTTCGTCTTGCGAAGCACGGTTTCCCATAGGAATGCATTGAAAATCAATTAATGCGTTCCTATGGTCAAAAAAAGTTCAAACAAAGCCAAATTTGGTACAACAAGAGTTTATTAAGTACTCTTTAAAGTCACACATACTGTAAAGAGCATTTCAAAATTCAAACCCAGATTTTTTTAAAAAAAACAGCAGAGTGGCCCAATGGTCACAGAAAATCATAAAAATGCAGAAAAAAACAAGCTTCCAGATTCTTGCAAACCCCTCCCCAACTGTTCCCCCAGCCACCCAGCACACAGAAATTCAAATCCAGAATTTTTTTAAAAAAACAGCAGAGTGGCCCAATGGTCACAGAAAATCATAAAACTGCAGAGAAAAAAAACAAGCTTCCAGATTCTTGCAAACCCCTTCCCAACACCAAGTCCTTGAATTCCAAACACCCCAACCCAAAATCCAACCCCCCCCCAAGTTTTAAAAGCTTAACTTACCAAATGGCTGCAAAAGAAGTTTTGGAAAAGCTTCAAAAATCACCAAAGTCTTTAAAAACCTCAAAAAAGGCTACTATGTACACTGCGTTCTATGAGTTGCTCCTCGAAGTCAAGTCGCAACTTTATTAACGGTGTTAAGAAAAAGGAAACAAACTTGCAAGACGTTTTCGTCTTGTGAAGCAAGCCCATAGGGAAATTCGTCTTGTGAAGCAGCTCAAAAATGGAAAACCCTTTCGTCTAGCGAGTTTTCCGTCTTGCAAGGCATTCGTCTTGCGGGGCACCACTGTAGATTGTAATGGGTTGCTTTGAAGTCACTTCAGTGCCAGATTGAAAAAAAAAAAATCACCCCCAACCACCCCGCCCCATGCTTTTGCCAGAGCAAAGGTGGCAACCCTAACTTTGAGCCACACAAATCTGTTAGAATATTAACATGTCTGAAACATTAAATCATAAGCAAGCGACTGGCAAGCAAGTACAAGAGCCCCGTAGGCAATAGTTTCCAATGTGGTGGGGCAGAACTGCCCTCTCAACATCAGCATCACCACAGCATACCTGGATTGGGACAGGGCAGTATAGTGGTGAGGTCAGGGCTGAGTGGATGTACTGGCGGGGTCAATCCAGCACTCTTGTTGGTGCATCTGCACAGCCCCGACCTTGCCAATGCACTGCCATGTCCCAGCTTCATGCAGGTGAGTTGTAGCAATGCCAAAGCTGGTTGGATGACTCTGTTTCTCCCTCTGCTCTGCCACACTGGCTGCTAGTGAGTATGAAACTAGGTGTAAGGTAAAGGTAAAGGGATCCCTGACCATTAGGTCCAGTCATGACCGACTCTGGGGTTGTGGTGCTCATCCCGCTTTATTGGCCGAGGGAGCTGGCATACAGCTTCTGGGTCATGTGGCCAGCATGACTAAGCTGCTTCTGGCGAACCAGAGCAGCGCACGGAAACACTGTTTACCTTCCCGCCGGAGTGGTACCTATTTATCTACTTACACTTCGATGTGCTTTCGAACTGCTAGGTTGGCAGGAGCAGGGACCGAGCAATGGGAGCTCACCTCTTCGCGGGGATTCAAACCGCCGACCTTCTGATCAGCAAGCCCTAGGCTCTGTGGTTTAACCCACAGCGCCACCCGCATCCCGAAACTAGGTGTAGAGTTGGGGAAAATGCTGCTTGGCTAATAACATGATTTGGAAAGGCCCACGCAAACTCCTGTGACTGTCAGCACTTGCAAAGGATTTGCAAGGTCTGTTCTTTTGCCTGTTCAATTTGATTTTGACCCGTGACCCATGGGCATGTGGGGTGTGGGAACATCTGGCCTGCCCACTGGATCCAGTTCCCCAACCATGTTGTAGCTGAATAAAAAGGTGACTAGTCAGTGCTTGATTGACAAACTTCTTATTTAAAAGTATTTAAGTGTAGGAAGCATTATTGGGTATCAAACTTTAAATTCAGGATCGTTTCCACTCCATTTCCTTGTTTGGGAGGCAAGTTGGTCATTGTAGTGGTACCTCGGGTTACATATGCTTCAGGTTACAGACTCTACTAACCCAGAAATATTACCTCGGGTTAAGAACTTTGCTTCAGGATGAGAACAGAAATTGTGTGGCGGCAGCGCAGCAGCAGTGGGAGGCCCCATTAGCTAAAGTGGTGCTTCAGGTTAAGACCAGTTTCAGGTTAAGAACAGACCTCCGGTACTTAACCCGAGGTATCACTGTACCTTATGCTGTCGGGCCTATAGCAATCCAGTTGGATGTGCCCATCACTATCCAAATGATTTGGCTTTTGACACATCACTGATATGTGCCCAGCCCATAGCTGTCAACGTTTCCCTTTTTAAAGGGAAATTCCCTTATTCCGAATAGGATTCCTTGCAAGAAAAGGGAAAAGTTGACAGCTATGGCCCAGCCACATTTAGGTTTCTTTGCAGTGGTGTACCCAAGTGACCGTTTACTCTGTGGTTTGACTAGTTCACCACAGGTTGGAAGACAGGCTTTCTTACATGCCTGGATGAATAGAAGAATATGTGAACATGGGTGTTTTCTTCTGTGATTCCTGCACTGAATGTTGCGAGATGGAGTATTAATCAGAAAATGTTGTCAGGTAGAAGACATCCTATCCAAGTTTTTTAAAAATCATTTAGTGTCTACATAAACTGTGTTGAGAATTAATCTAATCAACAAAGTTTGGTATGTAGATTTAACTGACTATACAATGCATATTATTACCATAGGACGGCTCCATAGTTGTCCCAACTCTATATCAAGTTGACTTGGGAAAGCAACTTGGTTTCTGTCTCTCTTGCAAAGACATTCGACAAATGGAAGAGAAATGATCCGCTTAGATTTCACTGAAGAGCCTCCTCTGCTTAATATGATCCCTGCTTTCTTGTATTTTCTGTCAGATCTTTAAGCATGACACCTGCACAAATATATTTCCTAGCTATTACAGCATCCCCATGTCTGCTGAACAATTATCTCCTTTGTGGATGTTTGCTAGGAGGGAAGGTGGCTGATTTTATTGTCTAATGTTTCTTTCATCTTCTCATATAGAGCTCCAGGTGTGTGAAGACTCCACGAAATGCTTCAGAGCATTTCTGTTACCTCTGAATCTGGTTAAAGTATAGTCATTGAACACCAGCCTCTGAAACTGACCACGCAGGTAGGAGCGGGAAGTCTGTTCTACAGTGCCCTCCCCTCCTAACCCATGGAGCAGTTGAGCAAGCTACAATGGTTACTGGTGTCAAAAGCTACTGAGAACTGAGAGACTGAGCAAAAGTCCTAGGATTGCATTTCCTCCATACTTACAAGCCTTGCAAACTTTTCACAGCGGGCTTCCATGGGTTCCAGGAAAATATATATCATTTCACCTTCTTCTGCATTTTAACCTTTATTTCAGAATCTCCCCTCTCTTGCATTTTCTAAGAAAAAGAATTAGTTTGCAGTTTGCAGCCATTAGCAAGTCAACAACTTTGTTGCTGTGCCAAGATAGTAGCAATGAAGAAATATCTCCTCACAACAGTATTTCCCCCCACCGCAATACACTGAAAAATTACATTGTGATAGAACATTACGTTAAGTGGTACATTGAAACTAAGGACTCTTGTACTCAGCATAGTCTCAGTAGCATGTGATTAAACATAAGCTGTATCTGCTGGCTAATTGTCATTGATAAAATATACATTACTCAGAACTTTAAAAACATTGGTAATATACATTACTCAGAACTTTAAACACACACACACACACACATGTGTGTGTGTGTGTGTGTGTGTGTGTGTGTGTGTTACTTTATGTAGACTATATAAAGTGTTTCATTTGAGAAGTACATCTATACAAGTGGAAAAGTGCAAGGAATTGAGAGTGGGAATGAAAAGAGGTGATGGACTATTTTTTATTCCTTTGACCCCTTCCTTTTAAATAGATCCTTGCCATCTTTCCTTGGTCATTTATGAAATGCTTTCCAGACAAGTAAATGAAAGCATATTCACAATGGAAGCAGATCTGAGAATGACATAGTGACAATATTTATGGACACCCTCTCTCCCACGTATACCTAAATGGTATATATTTTAGTGCTAATGTAAGTTGAGAAGTTAATATGGATAATAGAGGATCTTTGTACACATTCAACATTCCTCAATGAAATGGCCACATTATTATTATTATTATTATTATTATTATTATTATTATTATTAGTCATACATTGGTTTTTGAGCAGCTTACTACTCAAACGTTTTGGCTCCTGAACGCTGCAAACCCAGAAGTGACTGTTCCGGTTTGCGAACTATTTTTGGAAGCCGAACATCCAACAAGGCTTCTGTGACTTCTGAACATTTTGGAAGTCAAACAGACTTCCGGAAGGGATTCTGTTCGACTTCCAAGGTACGACTGTATTATTATTGTTACAGTGGTACCTCGGGTTAAGAACGTAATTCATTCTGGAGGCCCGTTCTTAACCTGAAACTGTTCTTAACCTGAAGCACCACTTTAGCTAATGGGGTCTCCTGCTGCCGCTGTGCCGCTGCTGCACGATTTCTCTTCTCATCCTGAAGGAAAGTTCTTAACCAGAGGTAATATTTCTGGGTTAGCGGAGTCTGTAACCTGAAGCATATGTAACCTGAAGCGTATATAACCCGAGGTAGCACTGTATTATTAATATTATTTTATTCAAGGGTTTTTCCAAAATTTTACTACATACAAGTTTTCATGACCTTCTCTTATGTGTGTACTTTCCCACCATCCCTCCCTGGTCTCCTAATTTGTCTTTATCTTGCTGCATATGATTATTAACCATCCTCTTCCACCTATTTTCACTATTCCAACTATTTGCCACTGCTGCTTAGATTTTGGGTCTATCTGCAAATTAATCTGACTGTTATGCTTCTTCAAATAGAGCCAGAGTTAAGTGTGATGAAACTTCTGTGTACATACCAGGGAATTACAGACTTAAAATTAAAATCGAATTGCATTAAAAACTGCCCAAAGTTCCAACCCAAAAGGAATATTCATTTTCAGTTCATCCAAAAATGAACTACTTTCAGGTGTAATACAGAGATTTTTTTAATTGATTCAGTGAATTAGTTAATCTGCATTAGTTCGTTCCAAGAGCTGAGTAAGACTGAATTCCATTTGTAGAACTTAATGCCGTGACTAGGCAATGGACTATTGACACACTACCTTGATCCATTAAAAATATCAGCCACCTACTGGCCTCAGACTGTTAACAGAAGGCCTGAAGGGGAAACTCACTATACTACTGGAGAAGGGCACATAATGTAGCAAATGCAGCAGTTTTGAAATATGTCTGTAGCTATAACACCTGCTTTACATGCTAAGGCTGTGGTATTTTGAAGAAGGGCTGGCAAAGGCTCCTCCCAAAACCCTGGAGAGCTGCGGCCATTCAGTTCCAATAAATCTGTGCTAGGTGGGTCAATTGCTTTACTTGATATAAGAGAGCTTCCTATGTTCCTAACTCTCATGAGCTAAACTTGGCTCGGTCATCACAGTTCCACAAAATTGATTGCACCACAGGGGGAATAAAGTGCAACAGTTCTGGTGTAATTAGTAGGTAGGCGCTCAAAGGAAACAGGATTTTCACAAAATTCAACCTAGTGTGTTTTTGTAGCAACCTTTCCCAACATGGTGCCCTCCAGACCTTGCCGGACTACAACACTAATCATCCATGACCATTGGCCATGCTGGGCACCAGGTTGCAGAAGGCTGTTGGATATCCTCAGTGAGATCTGACAGGCACAGACTACTTCCTCCAATGCCCCAAAACTCAATCAATTTAGTTTGGCAACATCTAGAATATGGTGGCATTAGTAGTTGGGTTAATTTTCTTCAGCAAGACATACAGATTATGGGATAAACCTGCAGCTTGGCCCATTGGTGGAGGAAGGGAGGTGCAGTAGGTGTGATCCGCCCCGGGTGTCATCCTGGGGGGGGGGTGACATTGCCACGCCACCCCCTGGGCAGCTCGCTGCAGGCAGCACCCCCCTGGGACGCTTGCTCATGTTAGGTTTCTGTGTGTTGCCACTGTGCAGTGCTTGGAGTTGTTACAATTGTGTAAAGACATGAGAATTCCTGTAAAGTGTCCAATCCAGGTTTATCAGGACAACAAAGCATGTTTGGTTTTGCTGACTTCTGAAGGTTGTAAGCAAAGCACGAAGCACTTGCAACTGAAGCTGCAACATGCTAGAGAATGTGTTCAGAAAGCACTCGTAACGGTATCCTAAATGCCAGGTAATGAAATTCCTGCTGATTTATTGTCCAAGGTTGTTCCAAGGGATCAACCCTGTACATATGTACAGAAACTGGGTTTGTACTGAGATTGTACATGACACACTGCCCAGTGGTGTTCACAGAAAGGGGGAGGATGTTGGGTTTCTGTGTTTTGCCACTGTGCAGTGCTTGGAGTCACAAGACTCTGTTTTGCATTCCAGACATTCCAGACTGTTGGAAGTCTCACAGAATACTGGAGACGGATGTGATGTTACTGGTTTCCCGTTCCTTTGTTTTCCAGTTGCTCTCTGCTCTCACAGAGAGAGGATGTAAATTCTTATTGTCTGCATAGTTTGGAAAATAAAGCATATCAATATAGCTCATATTTCTTGTCCCTTCTGCTGTGTTTTGGATAGCCCCACCTGCGCGGAGAGCTAGCCCAGGGGTGCACAGCATGTGCGCCACTCCAGATGCTGGAGCAGCTAGCTCCGCCTCTTGCTTGGCCCCATGTTATCTGTGACTGAGTGAACCATATAATATGATGATGTTCATATTTGGTTGTCTGCCATTGTGGATAGAGAAGTTGATCTGAGCAACAGCTAAAAAGGGATTTCTTTTGTCTGTTTTGTGTATCTGAAAAGCAGTGGCAATCGCTTTTCATGTTACATAAAGGTTTTTATACATTAGATAATTGACACCCATTGCTTTCCTGCTCTTTCGATCAGAGAAAGTCTAGTGTGAAATATTCTCTGGGAATGGCAGGCAAAAACAGTGTTCTGTACACCTCTATTAAAAATGATCATCCCATTTTTATAGCTGAATTAAAGTCCGGAGGTCACTAAGCATTTTGCAGAAATGAAAGCATCACAATCTTAGCCATCTCCACTAACTGTTGGAATTCCCACTCCTTGCTGAGAACTGAGATGTCCCTTTCTGGATTGGCACATCACAGAGAGTATTTGTATGGAGATCAAGTTTTCTCTCTCACACTCTCTCCAGGTAAAGCTCTTTTTAAAAAATCAATCAAAATGATCTGTGTATAAAATATTAATTGAGTGTGACATTAGAAAAAGGCAGTTTCTTTCTTTAATAGATACTTTTGGCCTTGCCTTAGCAACTTTCAAGCTCAAAAAATCCAAGTAAAGCATTGACTGCAAAACAGAAGAGCATTGATGATCTGAATTAGTGTTCATAACTGTTAGTCTTTCCTTTACAAACACTTGTTTTATTCTTTTGATAGTCTATGGCCTTTTAGAGATTGCACTACACATTGTTCCTATGTGGATGACAAAGTAAAGGGGCCTGCTAATACACTTAATGTCAAGTCAGGCTCACTCTCACAGACCCATGTTTGGATATGTTTTACAGGACCGGCCCTACCATTAGGTAGAGTGGTAGAGTGAGGCAGAATTGTGGGAAATGTCACATTTTGGGTGAATAAAAAGAAGACACATTGTCAGAGTATAGTCATTGCAGTCCAGAGCACCTGGATGGCACAACATTGGCTACCCCTGTTTTCTAGTTTAATATGACTTAAAAAAGAAGAAGTTTGCTTTGCTTGAAGAGTAAATGTAGATCCAAACCTTTCTGACAACATGCATTAGAAATGTAATAATATTATTTGTGCATATTTTTGTATTACATATGTATAACAAGTCTATTATATGGGATTATAAGCCTATAAACTTTATTTTATGCACAATTATTGCATATAAAGTTTATAGGCCTATAATCCTACAAACTACATATTTCCATTATCGTTAATGATATCCTGTGCACGTATACTTGGAAGTAAATCCAACTGTGTTCAGTGGGGCTTACTCCTAGGTAAATGTGTATGATTGAGGCCTTAGAGGCTCCCCCCTCCCCTGCAAACGAAAAGAGATATTCTCAGATTCATCATCTATTTAGAGGTTAGGCATGTCACCTAAGATTGCCTTTCAGTGCCTGCTTTTAAACAGCAGATGTTCCCACTGTGAGGACATGTGGTTCCCCATTTATTTGCTTCCCTCCCAAAAGCCTATAAGGGGGGAGCTGGGATTGTCCAAACACAACGAGTAGCCTCCAGAATGTAACCTTTCTTTTTGACAGTGCTTTCAATCTTTCTTCCATGCTGAGAATGCTGCAATGGGTCTCTTTAGTACTCCCGTGTTTACTTCAAACTCCTGCGGTTCATAAAATTAATTTCTGCCGGAATCAAAATGTCGTGATGAGACTGGTTATTTGATGGAAGCTTCTACCTTTTCCTTCATGGAAAGCCAAAGCCTGCTCTCCCCCCCCCCCAACTGCTAATTATGTCTCAGCTACAGAGAATTCTCATGGTGTGTAGTCTGCGGAGAAGTTTGCCATTAAAGACTCTCTGTTTTATTTTATTTTTTAAAATCTCTGCTGAAAAGGTGAACTTAATGCTCTTGTAAAATGCACGGTGGAAGGGAATGTACTAAATTTTAGCTAAGTACACTGTGGAAACTTCCATCGTTGATGTTTTCTTTTTCGCACTAGTACAGACAAGTTCAATCAACTCATGTTCCTCCTTATCCAATTATCAGCATTTCTACACAGAAAACTAATTTTCCTTTCTCTTCCTGGTGAGGCAAGAATCAGGAAACTGACCTAGAGGACTAGTTTATTGAACCATGAAATATTGTTTAAAATTGCTTTCCTTTATGGCTTTGAATATTAAGCAGTCATTTCATCAACTTTTATCTCAAAGGCTTTACACCACCAATGTACTTCTTAGGGCAAAGGTGGGCAGTTCTTTTAGCCCCAGTGACCACATGTGAGTGCTGGAGTTCCCAGCCTTTGAGATTTTATCACGCTGGTGCACTTTGAGGTAGAAAGATAAGAAAGAAAGAAAGAAAGAAAGAAAGAAAGAAAGAAAGAAAGAAAGAGAGATGGACAACTTTGTCAATTTCGGTATCTCTCATTTTCTCAATTTCCCAACCTTAGATTCAGTTCTATACATTTCCTTAGCTAGTTGAGGTTTTTTTAAAAGGCCTTATGAAAATGCAATAGCATTTTAGTGCAAATTTTTGCTAATCATCATTTTCCTATGGACTTAATGACACATTTCTGCAAGCAATTTTCTCCCTAATAGAATGGATTTTGTATGTTGTTTTCATGAATATATTCCTTTTCATGCACGTTCTCCCTTTGAATATGCATTTTTGTACACATTGTCTGGTGGAAGAACTGCATTGCAAAATTTGGAGTAGTGCATATTTTGAAATATAGTTGAGTTTCAGTTTGCGTATTGGTTTCAAGGACTGCAAATGAGATAGTTTCTCATTGCAGACAAAATCAAGTCTTCCCATTCTGTGAATATGAAGTGTTAATTGTTCTTGCATAGCCAACTGTTGACCCAAAGGGCTCTTTTGTTGCTGACTGCCGGAAAGCTAATGGGAGGTGTGTTGTGATTGTTGAAGGCTCATGCTGGCAGGTAGGCCAGGTGAGCCTGATTAGCCTCTGTCAGAAATGTAATAGATGGAGCATTTCTACAATAAAGGGCTAACAGGAAGGGAGGTGCTTGCCACAAGGAGAAATTGCTAATCATTGTTCTTTTTTTGTAAATGACTCTCTCAGTAGGACCTTTTGAGAATAGAAAGGTGTCCCATTTCAAGGTGTGCTTTACAGGGAGGGCCGGGGGAGAGGAAAATATGAACTGAGTTATCCTAAAAGACATTTACAGAGAAGCACCTACTTGAAAGCCAGACTACCTTTCCTTGCTGGTGCTTGAGTGATTATTACCACCATTGAATATTATTGACTTAATCATCTGTTTTCACTACTGCCAGGTTTTTACAAGCTGACGAGTGATTTCAGGTTTCTATGTGAGGGACAAAAACACACTTCAGGTCAACAGATGGAAAATTAATGGAGTGTTGTCAAAGTGGTGATGGGAAGAAACATAGAATCACAGACAATGACTGGGAGGCTGCCAGGACCAAATAACACCAGTCCTAAAAGAACTATATTAGCTCCCAGTATGTTTCTGAGGAAAATTCAAAGTGACCTTTAATCCCATTGTCCACCCCAGAAACTGAGATCCAGCTCCAAGGGCCTTCTGGTGGTTCCCTCATTGTGACAGGTGAGGTTACAGGCAGAGGGCCTTTTTGGTAGTGGCGCCAGCACGATGGAACACCCTCCCGTCAGATGTCAAAGAGATAAACAGTGGTGTGATTTTAAAAAGACATCTGAAGGCAGCCCTGTTCAGGGAAGTTTTTAGTGTGTGATGTTGTATTGTGTTTTTACTATTTTTTGTTGGGAGCCGCCCATAGTGGGTGGGACAAACCAGTCAGATGGGCAGCATATAAATAAATAAAAAGTATTATTATTATTATTATTATTATTAGGCAAATGTTGATTCATCTAGTTCTGTGCTGAAAGTGGTATTCCAATTTCTTAAAAGTTTTCTTCTTGTGCAAGAAAAAAGCTTCAATTTTTCTGCTGTATGCAAAATGAATTTCTGTGGGTGTGGGGTTATTGTTGCAAGTTGTTGAAGGGAGGGCTATGTATTTTCCTTACACCTTATTGTTGCAAGGTGTTGGAGGGAGGGCTGTGTATTTTCCTTACACTGAACATTTCTCAAGCACTCTGCAACCTTCCTGACAGCCTGGACTTCCTGATGTGAAAAAGCTCTATGGGGAGCATTTCACCAAAAAAAATTATCTTCTCTTTGATAATTATCAAATCCAGTTCCTTTTCTCATTAACTGATGGAGAGTGGTCAGATAGATGCAGGATAAATGTTCAGCATGGTCCTAGATCTACCAAAGAATACTCCGAAAGCATGCTGAAAGGCTGGTGGAGTCTACTGGTCCAAAGGGAAAGTAAAACAGGAATACGGTTAGAACTAAGGAACCTAGAATGCACCCTGCTACCGCAGTTCTCTGATGTTAACCACAATGGATGATGACTGTTGTGCTACATCTTTAATGAAATCTGCATTGGCCTTCCTGCTTCAGCTTCCTCAACCTGGAAACAGGGCTGGGGTGGGATTTATTTCAAATGCAGGGCCAATTCTGTGCAAGGGTTGCCGCTTAGCTCGAGCTTTTCAAGCTGGTTGTCAGAATGGGAAGATCTACGGTGGTACCTCGGGTTACGTACTTAATTCATTCCGGAGGTCCGTTCTTGACCTGAAACTGTTCTTAACCTGAAGCACCACTTTAGCTAATGGGGCCTCCCGCTGCTGCTGCGCCGCCGGAGCACGATTTCTGTTCTCATCCTGAAGCAAAATTCTTAACCCGAGGTACTATTTCTGGGTTAGCAGAGTCTGTAACCTGAAGTGACTGTAAACCGCGGTACCACTGTAATATTTCCCCCCAAAGATATTTATTAAAGTTTTTAAAATATAACAATGAAAATAAAAAATAGAAAGAAACAAAATACAAAATACAACATAAAAACAATTAAAAAACAAATGATTTTCCATAACATATCTTCCTTACGCTTATTTCCCCAGACCTCCTCATACCTCCCTTCTTTGTATTCCACTTCAATTTGTTAGTTCAGCAAATCCTTACCATTAGGCTTTTACCCATTTGTAAACCTTTTTTTTCGTATCTCCTAAAGCATTACAGCTGGAAACCCCTTAGTTTCTATCCAACATCCTTCTAACATTCATTAATTTTACAATATTTCTGTAAATAGTCTTTAAATTTCTTCCAGTCTTCTTTCACCAACTCTTCTCCCTGGTCTCGGATTCTGCCAGTCATTTCTGCCACACGGTACCACTGTAATAAGTTTGCATGTTCAAAAAATGTATGTTGCTACACTAACTTTCTATAAGACACATGTTTTTAAGAGAAGATGGTACCATTGTGTGTGAGGAACCCAAAATCCCCTTCTCCTTTTATTAATTTTTGTTAAAAAATCATTCCAGGAAAAGGCAAATTGCACATGCTTAGAGGTGCTTGCCTTTATTTTCCAGAAATGAAAGGTAGCAGCCCTTCAGTGAAAGTTGGCATAACATCACCCTTTGAAGAGCATCATTAGGGCCCTTGGCAAGGAACTGCATTGTGCCCCCCATCACTTTCCTGCAATAGCTGCATTAGAAATCACTACATTTTATGCAACTCAAATACTCGAAGTGTCTGGCGAGTGTGAGGGCGAGGTCAGGAGGAAAGCTTCTCCTGTGTTTGGTCTTGCCATGACAGTGGTGGAGCAGTACCCACCCCCCCATATGTCATACACTCCCCGGGCCCGGGAGTGGGCTGTTTTGACCAACCCCTAGGTTGGTCTGCTTCCACTAATAATGCTCAGTGTACAGTAGAGCAGCTTGGGAAATTAATGTCAAGTCTGTCTGTCTGTCTCTAAGCATATATGTATGTGTGTGTGTTTGTATGTTTCATATATCACTTTGCAATGTCTATAGACAGCTTTTCTTCCCCCTCTGCCATAAAATGGGTGTGGGGGTTGAAACGGTCTTCAGTGCTAGTGAAAGATGTTGATTGAGGATCATGTTAGTGGAAGATGTGTATAATCTACCTGTATTGATGGCTCTGCAGTTGTAATCTCATTGCAGTCTTCAGTTAACATCATAAAGGTTTCTTGGGTTTCCTCCGTGTGTGCTTCAGTGATATTAATGGAACAGCAGTAGCCACCACACAATGCCTTCCAGAATGATATTAAACATTTTGCACTAAGCACAAACTGAGACGTCTATCCGGTTTGGTTCCTTCTGTGGCAACTCTGGAAGGAACCCCTTCCAGCGATAAAGCTCAGGGTATGTGAGGGTAGTCTGGGAAATTAATGTCAAGTCTGCCTTGTCTGTCTGTCTGAACATCGTACTACAGAGATCACATTGCAATGTTTGTTGACATTGTTTCTTCTTTCTCTGCCATAGAGTGGATGTGGGGTTTGAGGTGGTCTTCAGTGCTAGAATCAGGGCCATTAGATGTGGCCATTAGATATACATTGTGATATCTCAGTGTTTGAAAGACATCGCACATTACAATACCCAGTGTACTAACTTCTGTGAGGGGATTTCTCCTTGTGGAACTGGGCATTGACGGCCCCATACATTTTGCTGCCTGAAGCAGAACCCAAATCCCTATCCCCCCAAGTCAACACAAGATAAAGTTTTGCTGCACCGTTCAGACACCCATGTCTGCCTTTATTTCATGATGCTTCACCCTGCTGCATGGAAGTGGGCTGGCCCTGGAGATGGGCTTTTCTGCCTTTTCTTTCCCACAACAGCTTCTTGTAACCCCCCCACCCCCACTGCTGTTATGAAAGGTTTGGTAACACTCTGGAATGGTATGGAATGTACTATGGTGGGCTGCAGTGAGGGGGGAAACAGATGAAAATTGGGTGTTCTCTTCATACACGAGTGGAAAGGACTACTTCTCATGCTATTTTTATTGCATACAGTGCTGTTTCCATTCTGCTGCAGTTTGACTCTCAACATCAAGTGTGTTATTTGTCTTGCTGTTCATTGTGGTGAACTTCTGCATCATCTATTACATAATATATCATGTTTGTTATCACATTATTCTGTACCGTCTCAATGCAAAGGAAACGCCAAGCAAATTTGAAAAACAAACAAAACTACCATCAATTATGTATTGTTTGTGGATTGAAAATAACAACAGCCAATACTGTGAACTGCCCTCAGACCTCCGGGTATAGGGCAGTATATAAATTCAATAAATAAATAAAATACTGACCATATTTGCTAGATTGATTTCTGTTATGGATGTGGGACAAATAAGTGAACACCTGCAATTTCGTCTTTCATTTCATTCAGAATTCTCTGACATTCCTAACTACAACTCCTATCACCTCTGGCAATTGGCCATGCTGGCAGGGGCTGATGGGAGTTGTAGTTCAGCAACATATTGAAGGGCCACCAGTTAACCACCAGTTAACTTATGCTGTGGATCCTTTGGATCGAAGTCATTTTTTGTTTTTGTTTTTTGCTTATTCCTTTGAAAATGGGTATGGAGTTGAGCTGGTTTTTGAACCTGAAACATAAATCTTTTCATAGAATCCTTTCATAGAATCATAGAGCTGGAAGGAGCCCTGAGGATAATCTAGTCCAACCCCCGGCAATGCAGGGATATGCAGCTGTCCCATATGGGGATCAAACCTGCAACCTTTGGTGTCATCAGCACCACACACTCACCAACTCAGCTATCCAGGCCTTTCATAAATGATGTCTTTGATTTCATTCCTCTAGCACAATGTTCAATGGTGTCCTTGCAATACAAATAGGCTTACAAACTGGGAAGTATGAAATAGGTGAGTTAAACTCATTTTCCTAGGCCAACAAAATTATAGGTATCTAGAGTGGTGGGTTGTTTTTTCTAAACCCAAACTTCAAAGGTTATGATTTACTGAGCTCAGTAAAATCAAGGCGTTAGCATCCCCGTAGTCTTTAATTATGATGCATTTCAAAGGGCAATGAAACCTGAATAAAATAGATTTAGCTCAAGTGTCTGATCAGCTTATAAGCTTTGGGTAAACTGGAACATATATGCACATTCCAGTAATCAGCACTGCTTTTGATCTGCTGCTTTCTTTATAGTTATCATAAAAAATATAATCTCAAAACCCACTTGTGTACCAATAAATGGGAAATCCACACTAGTTTGCAACTACAGGGAAAGCTAAACTATGTTGATTTATCAATATCAGCAAATAGTCTGCTCTTATTAAGGGAGCTAGCAGTATCATTTACTAATAATATGAAACCAGGAATACTGACTTTATTTAATGTGGCGTAGAGGTGCTTTGGAAACAAATGCATGTTTTGGAAATTGAAATATTAAATTAGCACTGTAGAGCTAGACAGATCACTCTGTCTGATGCTATGTGGTTTTATGTTCAGATATTTGCTGACCATTGTTAGTGGAAGATGTGTATAATCTACCTGTATTGATGGGTCTGTGGTTGTAACATAATAATAGTCCTGTCTTAACATCATAAAAGTTTCTTGGGTTTCCTCAGTGTATGCTCCAATCACATTACCATATATGGATCAACAATAGCCACAACACAGTGCCTTCTAGAATAGTACTAAACGTTTTGTACTAAGCATTTTGTATTATGTGAATGTCTATTTATGGTTCCTTTTGTGCCAGCTCTGGAAGGATGCTATTTTACGCTGGATGGACTTAGACCAGGGATGGCGAGCCTGTGACCCTCCAAATATTGTTGGACTCTCGCCCCTCTGTAGTTTTTGGTGGGTAGGGATTTCTTCTCCTCCCTACTACAGATGGCTGAGAGAGAGAGAGAGAGAGAATAGGTTGAAAATATTAATTCAGTGGGGCAAACGGGAGTTTTCAGACTTGCAAAAAAGGTTGACAGTTGACTACTGCCAATGTGTAATATGCATAGTTAATAAACAGCCTTTTGCTCATAATTCATTCCAGTATTTTTATTGCTATTCTGCCTATCATATTTGTGGAAGTACATACACACAATACTTTTAATGGCTTGAATCACCCAGAATGCTGTAGGCCAGTGGTTTGATCAGTTCGAACACCACAATGATGATTTCACTTATGGTCTAACTATTCAGTCCCCAGAGTGCTGATTAAAAAGACCTTTTTAAGGTTCCATAAGGCTTATTCCTTTGCTCTTCTTTGGAGTCTTATCAGAATAATTAGACTTTCAGTCCTCAAGAGATACTGAAGCTATAAATGGTTACATTTCTGCTTTTTCTTCTGATCTTGTCAGAAAACAGCAGCTACTCTGCACTGCAAGAACTCATAACTACTTAACGTGTTCATGCTATTGAAGATGGGAATGTGTTTCAAATTCTAAATGAATTTTGCTCCTATAAATGCTATACGTTTTGCAGCAAATTGCTTTCTTGGAGAAATGTCATTTCAAACCTGTTGCGCTGCTAGTTGAATCATGATACATTAATTAATTTTATTATAAATTTATTATTCTCTGTTTCATGCTACATGAAGCTGCCTTTTAAATGCCTCAACCACCCAGTGTAAAATTATTTTGGGGAGTATTCATCTACTTTTGAATGATGTGCATCAAATTAGTTGAATTGTCTAATGTTCTCGATTTCTTGTTAAAGACTCTCCTCCTGGAAGAGAGGGGAGTGGTTGTGGGCGGGAGCCCGAGCTCCACCTCTAGCAGGGGGCGTTAGCCCCCTGCCTTCTACTCACCTGGCTGGCGCCCACGCCCATCGGCAGGCACCCAACCAGGTGCCTCCGAGGGGGCGTGTACAGCAGCCTAAATGCTGCGGCGCCAGCCCCTCCCCGGCCTCACTCTTCATCGTCCTGTCGCGAGTCACCCACCCTCCACTCCCTTCTAGCTCAGGGTCTTAGTTTCCTTGGCCTTGCTATGGACCTTAGGTTGGTCGCCCTGGTTGTCCGGGGAGCCTGGTAGGAGTTTTTCCATTTGGCATTAGGCCTTTTGGTTTTTTTGCTTACCTCGTAGCAATCGTCACAACTTTCGTGGTATTGGTGGGTAGGTTAGGCATTGGAAAAATGTGTTGTGGTGTCGAAGAGCTAGTTGTGGCCATCGCCTATGCCTTCAATTTTTGGGTATTCCGTTAAAGGAATCTGGCGGTCGTGTATTCTGTCCGATGCCTGCTTGGCGGGAGGCCATGGCACGACCCTCAGTGACATCAGGGGAGAGCCTATAGTTGGATTAGCATCAACAGGCTCCCCCTACTGGTGAATAAACCCCCCTTGTTTCTGACTCACCCCTCTCTGAGGGGGTGGAGTCAGCTGACGTAATCCAATGCCTAAGCCAATACCTTTTTTCACTTGCTATAATCAATAAAGTTGTGGCCTTTTCTTGCCCATTAACCTTATATCACGTGTCCTTGTGTATTCATTCCACTTTGGGGGGATCAGGTCCTCGAACCACAACTTTCTAAATTTATTAGGAATCTGTTTATCACTCTATTATTTTTAGCCATAATAACATTGAAAATTTAAACATTTGTTTAAGCTTAAGCATGATTCCACTATTGCAGCATGGCTGCAATGGTCATAGTGGTCATAGTGTTGATCATGAGTGCATCCAAAGGGTCCATCAGAAGACAGGGGTGTGTGTGCATATAAATGCATATGCCTTAAAGGCATAAAAAGAACTTCTTGTTGTTTTTAATGTTTTTAGCAATGGGCTCCTTAAATTCTTTTTTAGCATCCCCTACTGTCTGTTTTTAATAATAATAATAATAATAATAATAATAATAATAATAATAATAATAATAATAATAATACTGGAATAATTCCATGATTAATAACATGAAGACGAATTATGAAACTATACCACAATTATAAGACAAGCATATCCCATATGAAAATGGTTGGTAGAATTCCCACATGTTGACGTCCCCTGCTTCTGAAATAAATATATGAATTGGTTCAAATAAATTAGGGCAAAGACTGACTGGCAGATGGCTAATAATGATAAGATAATGATAACAATAGGAAATCCCGGGATTTCTGTGTATGTTCCTGTATTTTACACTACCTTAAAAACAAATTCTCCTCTTCCACTTTAGAAATCTCTCTTCCATTTGAGTTGACTATAATTACCATGATGATCTGTCAGCTCCTTTGTAGTTGGTTTATCACCGTCTCTTGCAAGTGTTGCCTATTTTGCTTTAAAATATATTTGTAATGGTGGATAAAGCAATGTTTCTCCATGGTTTGAACTTCCGTTTGCAACTTTATTTGTGCAGAGCAAATCCCCTCCTCAGATTTGAGATCCAGGCCATTGACAAAGAGCTAGGAAGTCTTTATATGCCATGAACTAGTCCTGTAGAACTACACTGACTTATTGCAACCCCATTGACTTCAGTGGGAGCTAGCAATCGGAAATGGCCGAAAACTGCAGCAAAGATCTGTAAGGTATACTCAGGTCTTGCAGTGGCAGCCTCAGAACTTACAGGAACAATGTACAATGTTAAAAAGAAATACGATGTGGATCTGTGTTCTGGGTAGTATACTGAGAGTCTGTGCCGCTGACAGGCATCTAGGATGGTTATATCTGTAAAGCTGATGATGGTGGGAAGGATGGGATATTTGAACCTGCTCATGCTTTCCAGAGGGTGGTACCACACTCAGCATGGTGAACATGTTGAAAGGAATTCTTGAAGATTGCTTATCCCCTTTGAATCATCACCAAGTGGTACTTCCTAAAATGAATTAATGCTACGATGCACTAGAAGGCACTGGGAAAATCTGAGTACCCACAACCATTAGAGAAATATCAAGACTTTTTTTTTCTATACCAGCATGATGCCCCTCATATGTTATTGACAACATCTGGAAGGCACCAATTTGGATTCCCCTGATATACAGCTTATGTTGTATAAGCACATGCAGAGGCACAGCATGAAAATATTTTAATTTCTTTTACAGCCAGATTCCTGCAAATTAGTGCTCAAGGGGGCAACATCCATTGCCTTTTGTAAAGAAACCCACTTACCTAAGAGTAACTCTCATTGAACTCAGCTGGACGTACCAGTATTTCCATGTTGATATGTCTAGGACTGCTGTGTTAATGTTTTGGAAGGCACTTGGGGACATGATTTGGCCCAAACTGGGTGGTAGAACCACTGGGGGAAAGGGCCCTGTAAGCATTCTTACACATTTAGATTACTCACTGAGTTAGTATGTTCAGTACCTCAGCCAGTAGAGCCCACAGGAGCTGTCCAAGGTCCTGATAGTGACCTGGCTTTCCATGACTTGGCCTGATTGGAAAGGACTGTGATGATTGCTGCCACACACACCCCCTACAGACTTTAAGCTAAGAGCTAGCAGAAAAAGATAGTGGGACTTTATGTAAGTATTTCAATTGATATCTATGTCACTGCAATGATATCCCAGTTGGATTTATTGACATGTGGTGAAAATCCAGGATCTTGATGGTGGGTCACCTCATCTGAACATTGTGCTGTTTGGAGTTGCTTTTAACCAGTTTTATACTGAGCATCCACTATCCAAACTGGATCTCTCATCCCCTCCCTTGCCTTCCCCTCGTATTACAGTCAGTATGTTCAATACCTCAGTAGGGATGGACAGACCATTCTGTTTCATGTCAATTTCACAACTGTTCAATCAGAAGTCCATTCCTTTCTGTTGCCACATAAATCTGCAAATTATCTGCCTGAAAATTCATATGTAAATGTTTATTTTATCCTAAAATACATATTTAAACATTTTATCTCAGTATATTCGCATGTTATCATAAGATACATGGTTAAAAATGAATTTTGATACAGGTGTACAAAGATCTGGTCGCTTCACACTGTAATTCATAGAAAATGAATTTCCCAAGCATGGCTGTATTTAAAGCATCTCTAGATACTGAAAAACAAGGAAATGAACCCTTCTCTCATTGATGATCCTCCAGCACTGAAAATATGGAATGCATTCACACCCTGCAGGCTTTTGCTTGCAGTATGGGAAAAGTATAATAAAAAGCATTAGTTTTTTTAAACGTGGTGGCTGCAAGAAAGACAGGATTTAATTCTGAGCTGGCAAAAGAGGAGTTGCCACAGTGGCAACAATCAGATTTCAATTGTTAGCAAATGAACTTCCTGCAGCTATTCTGGCAATCTTGACGGCCTAGCAAATTCAAATTCAATGACACGGAGCTGGCAGGACAAACTATAAAAGGGCTGCCAGGATGTAACAAAAAGAAAAAGGGAGAAAAGAACCCTTTAGGATGTTGCTTTGGATAGGGATGCAGATGACTAGATTAAAAGCTCTCCAAAGAGCAATTGATTATCTTATGGTAGGAGGAGCTTGGTGGACTGTTTATTCATTTTTAAAAGTGCAGTTTATGATAGGCACATATAGTGAATTTTAAAACACATCCCTTTGCAACCATAATTCAGTTGCACTTCAAAAATAAAAAAGGATGTCCATGGTACACCCTAACGTTGTAGGGTCTGTGGAAGCATCTTATTTTAATTATTATTTGTATTAAATATTTATAGTTATGAAAGTACATGAGTGTGGTATAGGCTCTTTTATTCTCCATTTCATTGTGAATCCTCGTCCTCTACCTTGGTGTGAGCTCCTCTTGTTCTTAGCAAATGATTGACTGAATAAATGAGCATATTCAGATGCTCTACTGCAATCAAGAATTGTGTCAGTCAGCTAGTGCTAGCAAATTCTCACAGTGTAGATGGGATACAGGGGAGAATCCCACACAAAGTATGCAGTTCTGGTGAGGAGACTGGACTGAAGCATAGGTTATTGACTAGCCAAATCCAGTCTTAGTTTATCTCCAATTCTAACCCCCCTCCCCCCCTTTTGCACCTGTGGCCTTCCTCACATGGCAGAGGAGAGAATTCATCTCCACCCCTGCAAATGGGACAAGGCCTTTTCAGTGGTAATACCAGCCTTGTGAAACTCACTTCCCAGGAAAAGCCTGCTCTCTTGGGCTGTGTGGGCATTTTTGTTCAGTTGAGAAAACTGAGAAAGGTTTCCTTTTAATGAGAGAGGCTTTTTTTCTATTACCACTTAAAAAATCTTCCCAATGCTATTGACTAGGGTTTCACTCTCCCCCTGCTAAGCAAGCCTTCATATGCTCTTTGCACCTCCTCATCTGCCAAGTGTCAAAAAGAAAAAGAAAAAAACGAGTCGATAAGTTTGCTCTACTCTCCTTAAGAGTGAGAAATGTTACAATCTCTTTCGACTTGTACTCATGCATATATTTATTCTTTTGACATTGCAATAAATGTCAAAATTACTGGGCAGGAGTTAAGAGCTGTGTGAACGGGCCCCTAAACACTTAAGTTTCTCTTTGCCATTACTTGTCTGGGGCTGGACTCATTCAAAATGTATTTTATTATGAAGGTCATACCTTATTTATGAAGGTCATATCTTCAGCTGATGTAAATCTATTGCTTTCCAGGGTAGCCAAAGGAGTTGTGCCAGTTTACAGTGGCTGTGAAACTGTCATATAAAGATATATGGACACACACACAGTCCTGAATTCAATAAATTTGGAATTCGGGTTCTTTCTTTTTTTGCTGGAGGAGCAATAACACAGAAATAGTTAGCTATTACCCTATAGGTGGCGCTGTTGTAACTAGAGACAGATTTAGAGCTGGGAAAGGCTGCAAAGTTTTAGTCTGTGTTTCAAGTTTTATTGTTCCTGAACTGATCAATTTTGTTGGTATTGCTAGATTATTTTAGTGTTCAGTTATGCTTTTTTGAAATGCGACTGGCTGGCTCGATATCCATGTCTAATTCTGAAGCATGTTTCTAGGTGACAATGTGCTTTTCCGTTCCCTTAATCATTTTGTTTGTCTTTCGAATGGCAGCTCCTCGACATTCAAAGCATTCCCAGTCATACAAATCATGTTTCAAAGACAACCTTATATGTATTTTCAGATGTATGTGCCTTTATGAAGGCTTCTGCAAATGAAGAGACACAGACTTGGAAGGAATTTGATGATAAATGAAGGAGAAAGCTATTTGTTTTGAAATTGAATACTATTCTATAGCATCTCTGTTTCATCAGAGGCTATGGGTGGAATCCATCTAACCCTCTTCCACTGCCCCACTCAACATTCCCCCTGAAATTGGCTGCTGGAGGTTTGGGAGAATCTCCAGAAAAGTACATGGAGGGAGGAAAGGGTGATGGTTTCATTTGCCATGATGATATGCTTGCACAGATTGAATATTTTTAATAGCATGACATTTGAATTCTACCCTTTGCATTTTAAAAGTTTCACAATGGATCACTTAAAAGGACAAATGGGATGATATGATTGGTGCAGGTGCCTAATCTGACCTGCCCACCTCCCTCTCCAAACCATCAACTTGGAGGGAAGGCAGTTGGCAAAGGCAGCAATGAGAGGGCTTCCTTGAGTATTAAGGAAGTGATGCCCAGAGCACCAAAAATAATGGGGCAGCAGTCAGTCATGTACCCCTCTCAAGGGCACTCTTTCAAAATGGCTGATGAGACAGTATATGGAGTGAGGATCCAGGCATGGGTGGAGGCAGTGGTAAGAAACATCCCCGTGTCCTATCAATGTAAAACCTCAAAGGGAAATCCCTAGCAAAAATGTATCATACTCATAATAATAAATGCTGGAAATGTAAGGAAAAAGAAGGAACCTTTTACCACATGTGGTGGACGTGCCCCAAGGTAAACGACTTCTGGGAAAGGATTTATAATGAACTGAAAAAAGTGTTGAAAAACACATTTATTAAGAAACCAGAAGCCTTTTTACTTGGTATAGTGGTATAGCAAACCCCAAAAAAGGATGTTACTTTTTTTCTGTATGCCACGACAGCTGCGAGAATATTAATAGCGAGGAATTGGAAGAAACAAGATATACCAACTATCGAAGAATGGCAGATGAAGATGATGGACTATATGGAACTTGCCAAACTGACTGGGAGACTCTGAGACCAAAGAGAAGAGACGGTGGAAGAAGACTGGAAGAAGTTTAAAGAGTATTTGAAAAAATATGTTAATATTTAAATCTTAGAATAGCTTTGGAAGTGGATATAGGCTGTGGGGTTAGAAGTAGAAGATAATGTATTTTAAAATAGTATTACTTGTAAGGGATAAAATGTGAAGATTTTTATGGTAAAAGTAAGTGTGATTTAAAAAATGGTTACAAATTGTGATATATGTAATCTGCTAAAGATGAGTTAAAATGAAAATCAGATGGGGGCACTTGGGGAAGCTCACCCAACAATGTTTAGAAAAAATAAGGATAAGGCAAGAATTTGTTTGTATTGTTTGTTTTTCTGTTTTTCTTG
Organism: Podarcis bocagei; assembly: GCF_964188305.1. Lineage (NCBI taxonomy): Eukaryota > Metazoa > Chordata > Lepidosauria > Squamata > Lacertidae > Podarcis > Podarcis bocagei. Next base: position 114,877,526 of record NC_138125.1, read on the forward strand.
TTCATTTGTGTTACAAAATGAATAATATTTTTTTTAAAAAAACAAACAAACAAAGGGAGATCCTTAGGATAGCAGCAGTTCTATGTCAGGGGAACACACACATGCCAGATAAGTGACTGATAGTAACTTCCAGGACTTCTACATGTTGGTCATTTCTGCATCTCCCATTTCTGCATCCCTGCAATTCCTTTCATATTTGGAAGCCACATAGTTTCCTACACATATGTGTGTTCAGCTTACTCCAGATCTAGCAGGTCTTTCTCTCAAGGGGAGAAGAGAAAGAGAAGGAGGAGAACTGGAGAGAAGAAGAAATTGGCATTGAGTGTCAGAGAAAGGGAAGTAGAGGTCAGATGTGGCGGCGGGGGAGGGGGTATGATTGAAGAAAGGGACAGAACAGCAGTAGATGAGCTGGGGAGTGTGGCAATGTGAGCAGCTTCACCTATGCCCACATCAGCCAGATAAGGGCTTTGGAGAAAATTGTGATGAAGCTTGCATCTCCCACTCCAACCATGTTGGGCCAGAGCAGCTAGCTGAGCTCAGGAGAGTCTTCTTCTTTTTTTAAAGGAACAGAACAGTTTCCTTTCTACTTCCTAACCTCTCATTTTGGATTTTCCATTTTTGCTCCCCCTGCCTTGTGGTTAACACTTGGGTATGCAAATACAGAAGCAGTAAACCTAACTACTATGAGTGTTCATCAAGCAATCATTACAATTTGTGCTGTTGTTGTTGTTGTTGCTGCTGTTGTTGTTTAGTCGTTTAGTCATGTCCGACTCTTCGTGACCCCGTGGACCAGAGCACTCCAGGCAATCCTGTCTTCCACTGCCTCCCGCAGTTTGGTCAGACTCATGTTTGTAGCTTCGAGAACACTGTCCAACCATCTCGTCCTCTGTCGTCCCCTTCTCCTTGTGCCCTCCATCTTTCCCAGCATCAGGGTCTTTTCCAGGGAGTCTTCTCTTCTCATGAGGTGACCAAAGTATTGGAGCCTCAGCTTCAGGATCTGTCCTTCCAGTGAGCACTCAGGGCTGATTTCCTTCAGAATGGATACGTTTGATCTTCTTGCAGTCCATGGGACTCTCAAGAGTCTTCTCCAGCACCATAATTCAAAAGCATTAATTCTTCGGCGATCAGCCTTCTTTATGGTCCAGCTCTCACTTCCATACATCACTACTGGGAAAACCATGGCTTTAACTATATGGACCTTTGTCGGTAAGGTGATATCTCTGCTTTTGTGCTCTTACCTATTTGTGCTCTTACCTATTTAAAGCCAAGAGTTGTGGGCAGCTCAAAGGAAAGTTTCAGAATTGCTGTTTATATATACAATCGGTTAAAATTTCAATTAACATTGAATACTGCCAAGGCATTTTAAACTACTAAGTGAGAACTTTAAGATGCCAATTATAAAATGATGCTTGTACAATTCCTGTCAATTTAAAACACAACAATGAGCTTTTTTTTCTTGCATAAGCAAAAGAAAACACAGCATAAGGAACACTTTGCAAGTTTTCAAGAATTAAGTTCAGTATTAATGAACCTCCAGCATAGTTAGCCTATTTCCCCTAACCCATCTTTCATTCTTCTCTCAATACAATAATTGCCCAGTAAATATACATCATCCAATTTTAAGTGACCTTCTTAAAACAATTGGTTGACATTTGGTCTTATGTAGTTTCTTCAGTGTAGTTCAAGGTTCAAAAGATGCCAAAAACACAACATGAAATTTATATAATGGAGTCTTGTTTATTAAGAACACAGCTCTGAACATTGCAAACACTCTGAGCATCTAATTGAAAACTGCCATGCTTTTGGTGAGTCTATTGCAGTGCTCATTCTGAATCAGAATGTTTCCATTATGGCCAAGATTACTACAATGAGCGTTAAACATTTTCAGGGTATCTGCACTCTTGAAATATGGAAATGTTACCAAGCCATTATGTGATGGATCTATAACTATCTCCCTTTTGCACATTACTGTTTTCTGTGAATAAACTAGATATGCACAAGAAACATCCTTAAGATCAAAAACTTGTAAGAATTGCTATGGGTTATATCCAAATACAGTCATACCTTGCGTTGGGAACGTGATCCGTGCGGGAGGCACATTCACAACCCACAGCATTCACAGCCTGAAGCGCCGCGTCTGCGCACATGTGTGATGCGATTCAATGCTTCTGCACATGCGCATGAAGTCATTTTGTGTTTCTGCACATGCGCGAATGCCGAAACCCGGAAGTAAACCATTCCGGTACTTCTGGGTTCGGTGCAGTCCGCAACCTGAAAACATGCAACCCGCAGCATTCATAACCCAAGGTGTGACTGTATAACATTGTGCTTGCCTAAGTGCTTCTGTAAAGTAGGGCAGCTGATTTTTACTGACTTCCTAACCAGTGTACCCTCCCACCCACCACCCAAAAAATTCTGAGGACTGGGAAATTCTCTGGAACTGTATGAGATATGACATAGCATGCTGAAATTGGTAGGATGGTACCTGAAAATGGGGTGTCTTGCCTTGGGCAAGTGTAAACCCCTTCTAATAATGCAAAGCCACTATTAAATAAACTGTATGATTATGTAGCTTTAATACTATATAATGCATTGTGCCCTTGCATGAAAATCTATGTATGAAAATACGGAGGGCCTTGAATTATATAGTTTATAAAATACTGAGCCAGGGAAAACATGACTCGAACTAGTGAAACTTGAGTCAACAGATGAACTGTGTTAATGGAAAGGAAAAAGAATTGGAAGTTGAATTACTCCCATGGAATTTACATATATGAATACAAGAAGCTGCCTAAAAGAAGATGTGGCACAGGTCCATTTTCCTTTGTATTGTCGGCACTCTCTGAAGCCCACATTCCCAGCATATTTGTACTCTTGTCTCAGTGGCATCTACGCTGGCTTGGTCATGTCTACCGAATAGAAGATGGCAAGACCCCCAAGGACATGCTCTAAGCTAGCTTCAGGCACCAGGCCCGTTGGCCTTCCAACTCTTTGTTACAAAGATGTATGCAAATGAGGCACATCAACCCCGCTCTGTGGGAATCCATTGCAGATGACTACAGTGCCTGAAGACAGACAGTCAGGTTGCGTACTCATGGTAGTGACCAGAGGAGGAATGACCACTGGGAGGAGTGCAGAGAGAAGAAACGCCATGGTACATGTGTAGCAGCACAACTGGATGCCTTCATCTGCCCCAGCTGCAACTAAACATGTCTCTCCCACATCAGTCTTTGCAGCCACAGCAGGCGCTTTAACTCTCCAATGGTTCGACTTCACCGCCAAAAGCACACATCTCCATTGTTTCCCAAGACAGCTGCCAAGAGCTTATCAGGAAAACTTCACAAAGTAGTTACCGTAGATTCCGGCGTATAAGACAACTTTTTAACCCCGGAAAAGAGGTTAAAAAGTCAGGGGTCGTCTTATATGCCGGGTATGGCTGCAGTAGGTGGCGGGCTCTGCTCCTCACTGGGAGGAAGCTGCCCGTGAAGCTGCCGAGCGATGCTAAGCCGGCTTCGCTGGGCAGCTTCCTCTCGGCGCGGAGCCCTCCGCCCACTGCTGCTGTCCAGCGAAGCTGCCGAAGAGTATAAGCTGCCAATTTGGGGGGTTGTCTTATACGCCCAGTCGCCTAATATGCCAGAATCTACGGTAACTTTTAAAAAAAACACCCAGTATTAAGCATCAAAAAAGTTGTGATGGACCAGTCCATGGTGGCCCATCACAAATATATATGAATGAATGCTAGATTGTGTCTCTTTTCCCGGCAGTTCTGAATAGTTCTCTGGTGGCACATGTGGAAGAACGAAAATTGGAGTTCACCAGGCTATTTATATCACAGTCCTATGCATGTCTACTCAGAATCATGTTTAATGGAATGTACCCCCAGGCAAGGACAGAAGAAGAGCCTACTGGATCAAGCTAGTGTCCCATCTAGTCCAGCATTCTGGTCTCACAATGGCCAATCAGATGTCAACAGGAAGCCCACAAGCAGGACCTGAATGCAGTAGCAGCTCTATGGTTTTCAGTAACTGGTTTTCAGAATCCTACTTCCTCTGACAGTGGAGATACATGTGTATAAGATTGCTTTACCCATTTCCTTCCTGCTTCCTGCAGGACAAGATGGTACTCAAGCTGCAAGTTTAAAGTGTTTAGTATATTTTGTTTAGTTTAGCATTAAGTGTTTAGTATATTTTGCTATGGTGTTACTCACTGAAAAACGTTAGGAAATCTGTGCTAAATATAGCTGGAATTTGTTTTCCTGTGACATGAGAATATAGTGAACGAAGGAGCCCCTCCCCATCTCAGAAAAATGTACTACTTTCAGAAAACAAATTATAGCAACATTTCAAGATATTTAAAGATGCTGCTGCTGACATTGAAATGTGTGCAACATCTGTGGAGGAAGAATGCAGAATAAGGAAAACCTTTTTTTGGGTGAGAAAGAAATTGCAGCTCCAAGTTATTCTTTTCATAATGTATTAGCAATGGAGTATTTGACTGTAGTAGTTATATTGATGGCCCATTGAGTTGGAAGTTAAACATTTAATGGAGCATCTAGTTCAATGCCTTACACCAAAGAAGCATACCCTGTACTGATACCTGTCAATGTAGGTTTCTCTTAAACTTTTCAAAAGATATTATATAGAAACATAGGGAATTGCTTAATATGGAGTCAGAAAATAGGTCTATCTAGTTCCATGTTGTCTACTCTGACTGGCAGCATCTCTTCAGAAAACCAGACAGACTTCTCTCCCAACCATAACTGGAACTATTCAAGGTATAACACTAAATCACAAAGCTCGCAATAATGTGTTATTTCTCACCCATAGGAATGCCAAGGAAAATTGGCTGTGTTTGGTAAGGTTTCAAGATTTTTAATTATTAGCAGTCCAACATTCCTGGTGGGAAGAAACATTTCGAGAATAATTGACCATCTTGAAGGACCTCAACTTTTATCTTTTCCCATTGGGGACCTTGCAACTTGTACTAGAATTCCAGACCCCCACTGGAAAATGGCAGTGTTCCATTAATCAATGGGAGGGCCCAGTACCACCTACCTGTTTCCCGCAATAAGGGTTTTTGCCTTTGTGGTGGTGGTGGGGGACTGCTAGAGAGGAATGAAATAGGATCTGGGTGGGGGCCTGCTTGTGTGCCTGCCTGGACTCTGCACATGGTCATTCAAGCAGAAGGGCTTCCATATTTAGGCACCCCTGCTTTAAATGTTCACCATATTCCTATTGGTGGCAATTAACAGGAAATTGGTAATCTTGTTGGCATTGTCATCTTGGATAATAAGATCTCAGATCATGTCGCCATAAAGAAAGTTGCACAGCAATCAATACAAGTCAAAAGATAAGTTTTACAGGATTTATTGAGATGGAAACTCTCTGATCATGCCCTTGCTACAACACTATAAGAATCTATCCATCCTTTTGATTGTACTATCCATAATATTTACCTTGTCTTTGTTGAATTCCAACTTATATCTGCACAATGTTTCCCCTTTTTTCTTACCCTTTCCCCTTTACTCCACCTCTCCCTGCCACTCACTACATTGTTATTTCCAGCTATGTATAAAACTTCAATAAGAAATCTTCTAATCCAAGATAGCTTAAAAATAGAATGGGGAAAGCAAGCACACAGAGAATTCTTCCCAGCTCTTTTCTAATTTTGGATTCTTATTATCAGTTTCATTACAGGTGATATGCACTGCCTGTCTAACTAGCCTTCTGGTGGTTTTTTTTTTGATCATTCAAAAACATACTAACCACAGCAGAAAAATTAGGTCTGTCATTCTGGAACATCAGATGGGCTTTTTGTAGATTCAAAAGACTCTTTGTCTGTTGCTTGACAATTGAAGCTATCAGAAATTCCACATAGGTCAATGATACAATTTGCAGCCGACTTTTCATCTGTCTCTTCATCTTGATTATAAGGGTCTTCACCATCAACATCAAGAGCTGTTTAAAATAAACCTGTAGGGACTTAAAAATGTGAACAAACATCAATTCCTAGCCCATTTTCGTATATTAGACTGTTTTCTTTATTAGTGCTGATTTCATGCACTTCTTTTAAGGGTGTAACATCAATGCAAGCTTAAGCTATATATAGTTTGGGAGGTTTTTGCTGGTGTGTGTATGTATGAATTTTTAGTACAGCTTTTTTTTTGCCTTGGTGCTTATGTTACAGCTTGACAATAATGTATGTTAATTGCTATAGTTTAAATTTACTAAATCATTTCTGCTACACCAATGAAATAATTTTTATTTTTTGAAGTCTGTCAAGCATATTTAAAAGAGTGATGTGGGTTGATTTCAACACTCAGTTTGTTTTAATGTATGGAACTAACCATGGATTTTGATTGAGCACTTTTTCAGATAAACCTTTGCTGTTCTGAAGGTTAGACATGACAATTATATGCCCAGTATACTACTCCAAATGTATTGCGGGAAATATTTTGATGTTTTCAATTGTGGGAATTGTGAGAACTCATAAGATGGCTTTATTATTTGTTTCTCTGACAGTTTATAGCTGTAAATAAGGATGTCTCTTTATAATATTAGAGATTTCAAAGAATATATAAAAACCAAACAGGTTATATTGGTCTGCTTCACTATTATTGTTACGTTTGGCTGTTTTTACATTGGTGCATGTCTGTATGCATCCAGCTTGAAATCTATTTCAAGAGTGGATATAAACTTAAGAATAGATAAAGCAAATAAATACCATTTATTCCATATGTCACATAAGATTAATTGTGCTATCTCTTTGCATGTCTACTCAGCAGTTAGTCCCAGGTAAGTGTGGTTGGATCCAAGACTGGTTGGATGTAGAGGAATGGTGGGAGGAACCAGCTGGGAAACCCCCAAGGGAAGAAGGCTCAGAGCCTGGGGATTGGTGGTGGGACAATTGTGAGTGGTCAGAGGGAAAAGACTGGGAGGAGAAGCTGAAGAGGTAGCAGGGCTTAATGAGTGGGGGGAGTCTGTGGCAGAGAGAAGTCTGGAAACAGAAGCTGCAGCAGAGGAGTGGGAAGACAGAGGCCAAGAGGCAGAGATGAGTCAGGCTGGTGAAGAGGCACTGGTGTGCTTCCCTCCTGCTGTGACAACCCCCCCCCCCCCGATCTCCCAGAGCCAGGAGAGGCGTGAAGCAGGAGGAGCAATGACACATGCAGGCACAGTCTCAGGTTGCTTGGAAAAAATGCTGGAGAGGAGGGGACTTAGGCAGCTGTGCGGAGGCGGGGACCTTCAGTCTCTACAACTGCCTCATAGGGGCAAGAGCTTCCAAAGAAGAGGCCTGATATTCCTATGCAGATCCTGTTTTCTTCTAATAAGAGTTAACTCCACTTTGTGTGATTTACTGCTAGCTCACTCCTGACCATGTATATAACAGGGATGGGAAAACTGGCTTTCCAGCTACTGTGGAATTCCCATCCCTGTCCATTGGCCATCCTGGCTGAAAATATCTGGAGAGCAACAGGTTCCCTACCCTGCTGAAAAAGATATCAGCCTACCTGAGAATATATATATATATATATATATATATATATATATATAGAGAGAGAGAGAGAGAGAGAGAGAGAGAGAGAGACCAGGAGCAGCCAACATGTTTCCTCCAGGTAACTCTGCATTACCACCCCCCATCATCCTTACTGTCTGGGGCTCATGGGAGTTGGGAGTCTGGCAACATCTAGAGGACTGCCTGTGTCTAAGACTGGCATATCAATGCATTGTTTTGTGTCTCTTAGGGGATGTGGATGCAGAGATGTCTTTAGAGGAACAGGTCCGATTTGTATGCTTTCTGGCTGAAAGCCCATGCTACTTGTAGGTTCTAAGACTAGAATGCAATTGGAGCTACACTAAAATGTAAAGTAGTAGTGCTTAATTTCACAATGCTGTCTTATTCTTTGATAGATTCTTCCCCTCCCCGGTTCCATAGGCACACGCTCAGTTTGACAGCCTTCTAAAGCTAAGCGTGATGTACAGTATTTAGGATATATGAAAGATGGACATTCTTAATTAGAGGGCTATTACTTGGAAAGAGTGGGAGGACGTGTGGCTTTTAAACCTGTCAGCTGCCATTCACAGTGCCATTCTAAAGCCAAGAGCTTTCGCTCAAGCAGAAAAGGGGAAGGTGGGCATAAGAAATGAGTGCTGAAAATAATCTGATCTGTCCTCCCATTTCTTATTGTTTTTAGTCCGTGAACTGCCTTCATTTTTTTCTCTCTGATCTCATTGAATGGCAGGTGTCACTCAGTACCTTCCCCCGCCCTTTTTGTCGTGTGCTGTTATTGGTACTATTGCTGCTGCCCTTCTCTCAGTAATTTGCAACATCATTCAGTAAGGTTCATTTAAACAGCAAGCACATATGGTTATAGTCACACATAATCTGTGCTTTTAGTCTGTGGTTTTAGCAAATGTTGAGGTAGAACTATTCATCAGAGTAAATGCTTCAATGGAAATGCCAAGGTCAGCTATTTCTAGTATTGATCATCTGCCATGCCAATTTAATTATTCCCTGTATTCTGCATTGTAGCACAAAACATTTCTAGTACAATCCTATACATGTCTGCTCAAAAGCAAGTCATGCTGAACTCAATGGGGCTTACTCCCAAGTAAGTGGATGTAGAAAAAGTGAAAAAACCCAACCCCTTAATTACTTGGAAAAAATGGCCAGGTTTTATGCACTTAAGCATTTTGAAATCTCAATGAGTACATGTCAAGGATTTCAAGCTAAAATCAACAGGACTCAACATGCTTAAATCCCCTTGATTTCAGTGATGCTTGTCCTAAAAAACTGTCTCTTGTTCAAATCAATGAGACTTCAGAGAGTCTGAGTTGAGTTATATCAGACCAGAGCCTGGCAAGCACATCTGAAAAAGGATCTAGTTCAAATGTTACACGTCCCATAAAGAACTAATTCCAGTTCATATTCATTCCTTTACAAAACAAACTGGTTTGGTTCATGTTCAGCTCACAGTTCAGTTCAGGTTCATCCAAATGAGCCTCTGAAAAAAACAACCAGCGTTCAAAATATTATAAGTTGCTGTGATGACATATAAAATATATTTAAGACCAAGGCTTTCCCCCCAGCTGGAACTCCCTGGAACTCACTTCCGGCACCTCTCAGGTGGATGCCATTGCCATTTTAAGAGAACAAGGGAGGCATTCATGGTGAGTTCTGGTACCTCTTTTTCTAGAAAAATAGCACTGTTTAAGACTAAGTGAACATCAAAACACACACATAGTGGAATGTGAATTGTTTAATTGATCCCCCCCCCAATTTTTGTGTGTGATATTTAATCTTAAAGGTCCAAAGGGTCCCAAGAGAAAAAAAAATCACCCATGTGTAGGAGAATGAAGATAAACTGGACCCCCCCCAAAAAAAATCAACTCCCAAAGGAACTGAAGTAATGTTCAGTTTACCCAGCAATTATGTCAATCAGTTTCAGGTGTAGTCTAGCGATTTTTGAACAAATTTAGTGAACTTTGTTAAAATGAACTAAATCATTCCAAGCATTGTGTCAGAATAAGCTAGTCAGGACTAAAGTCCATTCATTTCAGTAGATTGGAAGCAAATGCTTATATCTTTCCCTATCTTCTGCCCAGTTCTATATTACTCCTCCTCCTCCGAAAATATAGGTGCATATTCATGTTAGCTAAATACTGTACCTCCTAACCTGATTGTATTGTGCTGTCTGAAGTGTACGAAGAGGATCCTTCCCATTTGTACTGGGAAGCTGTGCCAAGGGGATGGAGGGAGTCTTTACTGGAACTCTAAAACCCAGTACCAAATTGTACTAATGGAGATGATGGCTTGGATCCTCAGCACTGATGTTAAGAAGTTCCCTGGCATGAAGGAAGAACTGTCTGTATTTCCAGAGGAGAAGTTTCTCTAAAACAAAGAGACTTAAGAAATGACCCATTAATAAACACACACAGGGACTCAGTTCTGTTGTCCATTTCTTTTCTCGAGTAGCTGATACAAATTCCCAGAACTGTCATTCCTGCAACTCATCAGTTCTTTTAATTTTTTGTCTTTGGGGAAAGAAAAAACTCAGATCTATAATGTTCTTTAATATTACTTACAATGGGCTCGGGGAAGAAATGAGGATTTAATGGGCAGGGACTCAAACAGGCCAATACATCAACTCTGTATGAAAGGTTTTGGCTCCAGCACATTTGAAAGTGACGCCCTCCTGCAGCTTTCAATACAAAGGTTAGTATTAAAAAGCTTACTTGAAATGCATCAATTTCTGCAAAGGGATTAAGCCTGCAAGCTTTACCAAATGGGAATTGAAATTTAGGGCAGATTTATATCCTTTTTCTCTGCCTTTCCACCCCATACCTTTTTCTAAGTTTAGCACTGTTTCATCTTGGAAAGTTTGAATTAATCTTTCTGCCTTGGTACATTTAGGGATTTCCAGCTGTTTATTTATGACTGTATGATTCTACTGAAAAGGTTTTGCATCATGTCATATGAAGGATCCTCCCATTCCACCAATCTGGAATCTAACCCACTATGTACATTCTTAGGGCATTTTCAACTGCCAGTCATATATTATATCCCTCTTCCTCTTTATTTTCACCCATTGTTCTTCAAATTAGACACAGAATACCTTTTGAAAAAAACAAGAAGAGTTAACAAGATGCCATCCAAATGTTGTGAGACTACAGTTTCCATTACCCCTTCCTCTGACCATTGCAGATGAGGCTGAAAGGTATTGTAGCCCAACACCACTTGGTGGCACTATGTTGGCCAGCCCTGCCACAAAATATTCCAAATTGCTATTCCTAACAGTTTTGTTGTTGTTGTTGTTTAGTCGTTTAGTTGTGTCAGACTCTTCGTGACCCCATGGACCAGTGCACTCCAGGCACTCCTGTCTTCCACTGCCTCCCGCAGTTTGGTCAAACTCATGCTGGTAGCTTCGAGAACACTATCCAACCATCTCGTCCTCTGTCATCCCCTTCTCCTTGTGCCCTTCATCTTTCCCAACATCAGGGTCTTTTCCAGGGAGTCTTCTCTTCTCATGAGGTGGCCAAAGTATTGGAGTCTCAGCTTCACGATCTGTCCTTCCAGTGAGCACTCAGGGCTGATTTCCTTAAGAATGAATAGGTTTGATCTTCTTGTTTTTCTCCCAAGAAGCAGGCGTCTTTTAATTTCATGGCTGCTGTCACCATCTGCAGTGATCATGGAGCCCAAGAAAGTAAAATCTCTCACTGCCTCCATTTCTTCCCCTTCTATTTGCCAGGAGGTAACTGGCAGTGGCCAGTTAGTTCATCCAGAAAACTTAATTTTCTGAAGGGGGAGGGGAAACTATGAGTTGGCCTGGATGTTTTTGAAATATGCTTTCATTAAAAAAAATCATAATCTGCCAGAAACAAACAAACAAAAAACAACCCAACCAACAAAAAAAAGTGCACATCATTTCATTATAATTCAGGAACCCACACTTTGTATTTAAAGTGTGGTTAAATTGTATAGGGCCTTTCTGATTAACAGCATTTGCAATTTACATTGGGCACATCGTAAGGAAGTCTACACTGGGTGCAGTAGCCTAACACAATCAACCTTTACTTGTCCTGGCATAGTGATATTGACGTGATTAAGTGCACACTCTAGCATGAATAATTTAAGAACCACAGTTCAGCCCTTGGTTCGTAAGGTCTGAGATGTTACAGTAAAAGTAATCAATGTTTCAATTCTCTGCAAATACATGTGTGAAAAAGTGCATCTGAAAGCAATAAGGATATTAAGGCTAGAAATGGATGCTAGTCCTACCCCACCCCCCGAGTTCTAAAGGCTTATTTAAAGTATGCATGCCCAATCCACTATCATCTCTGCTCATTGACATTGCTGGGTTTGTTTGACCAAAAAAAAGTTCAGACAAGGCAACAGAACTCTATCATATCAATGGCAAATCTCTTTGAATGTTTGCCTTTCTCTAGACTCTGCTAGTAAGATAAGTTATTAATGCTTACAGCATATATCGAGGTGGGTTGACTTATGTTTTGCATAGGCTCCTTTTTTTGTTTTACCAGAATTTGTATGGTTGAGGTATGGGTCTAATTTACTTTTCTGTGATCCTGAGCAAACGTTTTTCTTAAGAATCTTTTCCTCTTGTTGGATGCAAGCAAAGTCCATGTGGTCCAGCTTTCTTCACAAGAATTCTAGCACTAGGTGGTCCACCAGTGGTCTGTATTGTTGCTTGTGCCCATGCTAATTCTGGGTGGTGAAAGTGTATATGGACAACTACAGTGGAATGAAAAAAATGCCAGTGTGTTTATTGTACTTATGTAAAAAGGTAATGTATATTAGTTTATTCCAAAGCAACATGAAAATTATCTCAAAGAGTCTCGGTAGTCTGTAGCTGAGAGGTGATTCCTTACCCTCACTCAGGTTAAGTGTAGTGAGGGCTCTCTGAGGACTTCTCAAACCCCAGTGCAGAATTACTAATAGAGAACCATTTGGCTTGTGTGTGTTAGGATGGCCAAGTATGTCAGCTTCAGTTCTTCTTAAAAGGTTTCTCATTTTCCAGTCTTAAAATCAGTTTGAATTTTTGAAAAAGTCTCTAGGAAAAGCTATACATGTTTGTGTGCATTTCTCCTAATGTACACATTTTTGCAAGTGATTTCTCCCAAAACAATGCAATTTGTATGCAGTTTCCCTGCTATTTAGCACATTTTGTGAGTGTGTGTGTTCCCCTAACAGACATATTTTTGTAAGCATTGTTTGGCGAACCACATCGCAAAATTCAGGAAGCTGTGAATTTCAAAGGATGGCTTTGTTTCAGTTCACATATTGGTTCTAGAAGTGCAAATTAGGTAACTAAATTTCTTCCCCCTCTTATGTGAGGGAGCTTGACTGAAAGAGAGAGCTGTTTTTGCCAAAGAAATAAAACAGGTAATATGCGTACATAAGCAGTTCCACTTGAGTTTCCACTTTCATTGGACTAGAATATGCAACACTGTAGCCGGATTCAGATACACCATTTATTTCCCAAAAGTAACGGAATTAGAAAGGTGTTCAATGGGGTTTATCCCCCCCTCTTTTGTCCTGTCAATACCAAAGTAAGAAAATAGGATAATTTGTAAATCGGTGGTACTAGGTTTTTCAGTAAGTTACTTCAGACATTTCCAAGTTGATTTGCAAGTTTTCACATTGAGTGGTTTCTTGCATCAGTACTTGCAACATTTTGAGTGTGCACTTCCTATAGAAAATTAGCTCCTACAGCTGGTAATTTCAACCACCTTTTCCTGAATTTGGCCTCATCTAATTTTCAGCTCTAGCAGCAAAGCTTTTGAGAGCAATACTGTTAATTGCTCAGAATGAATTAATGAGCATTAGATCTATCAGCCACCAGTAAATATTTCTGGCAGTTAAATGTGGTAGGTTCTGTGATTTAATTTCACTTCAGCAGATGCTTGAAAACTTTTCTTTCTTTCTTTTTTAAACTGTTGGCTTGCATACCTCAAATCTGCTGTCTTCCCTGATTTCCATGGGTCAAATAGCCATCATTTTACAACTTAGGAGCACACAGAACAAGATTGGCATGCAGTTTGCACAAACACAAACCTCCCCTAAATCACAAGGGTCTTGAGATGAAGTACACATTTCAAATACTATGAGAAAACAGAAAATTAAGAGAAACCAAACATTAGGGTGAGAGGAGATATAAATGACTAAAATTAAAGTGTCAGTTTACCAAAGTGTCTGATGAATGTTTATGAGGGTCCACTCCCCCAATTCACAAACTGATGTGGAAATTGGAAGAACTGAACTTAAAATTGTAAAAATGAGAAACAGAGACACAACAAAATTCACACATTCAGCCATCCCTGGGGGCTCTCGTCAGGCCCATTGCAATGGCCTTCTGTGTGTCATTCCCAGCTCCTCCTTCTGCCTGACCTTCATGAGTTCAGCACAAAGGTGTGTTGAGATGCAGTTAGAATTGTCCTTTTGGTCTGAAATACGTTGGTTTTCCATACATGAGGAGGATTCTAACTGTGTTCAGCTGAAAATGGTTAGAATCTACTGGCAGATCTTCATGCCTAAAAATTAAAGTTTGGGAGAGAAGGGAGCAGAAACAATGTGAATGCCCTCATGGCCCCCCCTTCCTCTAAATGCTAGTACCGTATTTTTCCGTCTATAAGACGTCCCCATGTATAAGATGCCCCCTATTTTGGGGGACTCCGATTTAAGAAAATGGGGGGGGGGGAGAGATCTATCCATGTATAAGATGCCCCCAAATTTTGGACATTATTTTTAAGGGGGAAAACCTAGTCTTATACACGGAAAAATACGGTATTTTATCTGAAGGATAACTCCTCTGATTTATATGTGATTTAGAATCAAAGGCAATTCACAGAAAAGGAACTTGCAGTATAGAGAGCCCTTGGATGTCACCCTCCTTTTCATGCCCACACAATGACTGGTGGTTTCATTTTATGCCTTCCATTTATTAAACTTACAGTAGTTATGAAATAAAATAGAAAGAGATTGGTGGGACCTCTTAGATTAGTTAATTCCTCTGTTCACACAGAGCTGATCTTGTAACATATTTTTAGCTGAATCTGGCTTCAAATGTAATGCGTTAATAACGGCAATTATGACTTAGGCTTTTATGGACGTGAACTGTATGAAGGAAGATGGGGCGGGGGAGAAGAAAGAGATGTTAAGTGGGGGAGGTGGAGAAGAACTATAGTCAAATTAAGCTTTCAGTCATTCCACTTGCAATGTTTAACTGGTAATATCTGGAAATATTTAGGTGGTATAACTGGTAAGATTAACCCATTATTATTACATTATGCTCAGCACACCAGCTATGGAAGGAAGGCATGGACTGCTCATGCAAGATCTCATGGGAATTTGGATTGCTGCACAAGATCTTGTGAGAGCATCCCAGAGCCGCCGCACTGAGGGGGCTTTGCCCCACTCCCAAGCAAGGCAGACAGCTTTAAAGTGCTTTCTGCACCAGGTAACGCCAAGGAACCTGGTGCAATAAGAGTTTTTAAGCTCTCTGCCTTGCTTGGATTTAACTTGCACAGTTTCAACCAGCCTGCCTTGAACCCTGCATAGTTGAAATTGTGCACATTAGATGCACCTAAGATGTGATCGTGTTGTACCACTTCATGTCCACCTGTGATCTGATTATTGTGCCAGATTCTTTCCTGATACAAGAAGTATGCCATCTTGGAGTGAGCTATCATGCCTCCATGCTTCTCCCAGGTACTGGCTAAAACCAACAGCAAGAAGGTGTTCAGAATAGCCTTTTCATGACACAACAAATGTGAAGGCATCTCTTGTGTTTCCTTTTGCACTATTTTGCTTGATACCCAGAGAGCCAGTCCCCCCCAAACACAACATATGAACTACACACACCCAGTATTTCCAACAGGATCTAAGAAAGTTTATTCTAAGATTGAAATTTTGCTGAAATACCCCAGGAAAGATGCACAAAGTAGCACAAATGTCTTTTGGCTCTTCTGATAATCCCTGGAATAGAACTGATTAAATGGTGTGCAAGAATAGGATACAGGCCAATGAACTTAGAAACAAAGTCCCTATAAATGTGCCTCCTTTAAAAGAAGATGTACCGTACTTGTCATTCCTAGGGCTCTAACTACCAACCCTATAGAAGCAAGGAGTATTTTTTCCCCTGCTGACTTCAGTATGATTTCATTTGTGCTGAATTTCTCAAAGAATCACTTGAGCCAGCAAATACTTAAAATGCTTAAGTTTATCCAAAGGAAAGTGACTTAATTCTTCATGAATCAGGTCAGTGACCACATTGTAGCAAAGCACCCATGGCTTCTGTTTTCTTACCCCAACTGAGTTTGCTGAAACTTTTCTTGGAGGATCAATTTCTGACATTTGCGGAGGATAAACTGCTGAAACCTTTAATAAAAGATAAGGAAGCACTAAGCTCTATCCGAAATTACACAAGGAGGAAGAGCAGAAGTTAGCTGTCTTTGCCCACAACCCATCCTACTTACAATCACAACCAGGACACTGCTTCACAGAAAAATGCAGGGTAGGACTACCTGTAGTTCTCCCCTGAGAAGTTTGCTGTCTCACAGGGCAGCCACACACAGGTCCCAGTAGCTGCAGATATTCTGACTGACAGTGGCTGCCCAGAGTCTCAGAATAAGGTCTTTCCCACCACTTAATACCTGAGATGGCAGGAAGGGGCAGACCTGGGCTGGCCATCTTCTAAATCCTAAACCAGCTCAGCTCCTCCTCCTGGCCCCCAATGCTATGCCAGCTTGGAGCAGCTGATGCAGCAGAAATCACTGCCACCCCTACTTTTTGAACAGTCCAATATAAGCAGAAGGGGTCTGCTGCCTAACTGGGAGTTTGGATTCAGTCTTAAAATAGTAACCACAATCTAATCTTGTGTGTCATTGCCTTCTTTGTTTTCATCTTCTTGTCTATCCATAATTTCATGGGATGACCCTGAGCTCTAGGATTATGGCAGATTTTAGCCATTCTCTCAGCAACCAGCCTTCCCTAACCTCTATGACCCAATAGTGATGATGGGAGCTGGGGTCCAAAGCATTTGGATGGAGTTGGATTGGGGAAGGCTGCTTTACAACATCAACATATGCACTAGTCTAGGAGCTGGCAAGATAAGGCAGCTGGGGGCACTCTAGAGGCATTGGTGTGGACTGAGGTGGAACCTAAAATATATAAGTTGGAATATGAGGTGGAATATAAAAACGCTGTGAAAATGTTTTTTTTAAAAACAAGTTTAAATCTATATATTGAATTTGCCATGAGCTCACAATCGTCATCTAGTATCACATTTGTATAATGCACTTAAAACATACTTGCAGCTGTATAGCTTGAGTCCTTCTGCAGACTTCTGGTGGATGGTGCCCATTGTTCTGATAAGGTGTCACTTCAGAGTAACTCTGTCCAGAGGTGGTTGCTGATGTTAAACCAATACAAATAGCTGCCTTTTGCAGCTGTGTCTGATAAAACAGCGAAAATACACCGAAATCATACTCCTGCTCCCGGTGCCTTTTCATGGGGCTGTTTAACCATTCTGCTTTGCTTGTTACATCCCTTTTTTTTTAAAAAAAAATAAAAATCTTTGGGTAGGGCAGAGATGGGTGGGGAGGTCAGATGCGATTTGAGGTTGAGTTCTGACGTGAGGAGATAAAACCTGTAACAGAGTGCTAGTCATTTTCTTCCCCCATGACCACCTAAATGGCTTTATTAAAGCATCTGCCAGTTCATTCTGCCCCTGCTGCTAGCTGTCATTAGTGGGATAAAGCATCCATTTTGCAGCAGAGCCTCTGACAAAGAAAAGCTTTGCTTCAGTAGGTGCAGATTTAGTGCAGCTGATGAGCTGCTCTGCCACTAAATGGGTGCCCCACAAGGGAAGGAACGTGTTCAGAGAGCAGCTGAGGGGAGCGGCATGCTCATTTCAAAATGGGAGGTTAATTGAGAGGAAGGAAATGTGAATGTTCTCTTACACTCCCTCACATATAGTCATGTTCCCATTGTTGGAAAGAAAACTCTGACCTGTAGCCCTAATAGCTGAATCACAGACGAAAAGGGATGAACTTGTAAGAGAGGTTGCCATCATATGAATATAATTCCTGCATAAACTAGTTATGCTAGATGTTTTATGCAAGCAACTAAAATCCATTCCCATCCGCTAACATCACAGGTAACTTGGAAAACACGCCTTTTGATTAGCGGACTGCCCAACTGCACAAGTTTTATAGGCTCAGCATCGTTGTCTTCACCTACATTTGAAAGGTTGGCTGATGTGTACAGAGTTTGCATCTAATACTGGAGCTGAGCTACCACTTGTACTTATTCTGGGTGGCATTATGCTGTCTGCCTCCCTTAATGATTGGATCCAGCAATTCCGGCAGCACATCCTTCAGCATGAGCCACAGCTGCTGGAGTGGTAGCATGGGATTGACTTGTCTGTGTCCCTCATATCTTTTCTGTGCCTTGCTGATTTTTAGAAAAATTCTTTGTATTTCCAACCTCTTGGCCTAGTATTAATATTCATTTACTTGGATTCGTACCCATCGCCATTCCAAAGAGTAATATCAGTTGCAAGGTTGTGTATCTGTGCAAAATGGGACTGATGGCTCCTTTGGACTGGCAGTATTCTGTGGGAGGGATTCAAGTACTTACTGACAAATTTAGATTTGCACAATTAAAGTGGGGATTAATGTTTTCTGTTGACATAGTGCAACAAATCCACTTTTAGAAAAAGAACCAGACTTTTGTTGTTAAGAAAGTGATTGGGAAATGTATTGAAAAGTGTAGCAGGAAGATGCATAAACACCCCATGAGCCAATAGAGGATGAATGCTCATTGTCGTATGATCACCCCACAAACAGATTAGAATGAATGCTCAATAAAAACCTAGCACAGTCTAACCTCTGTGTAAGCTTTTTGCAAGCAAATCAGGGTGAATGCTCAATAAATTACTGTATTTTTCGCTCTATAAGATGCACCAGACCACAAGACGCACCCAGTTTTTGGAGGAGGAAAACAAGAAAAAAAATATTCTGAATCTCAGAAGCCAGAACAGCAAGAGGGATCGCTGCGCAGTGAAAGCAGCAATCCCTCTTGCTGTTCTGGCTTCTGGGATAGCTGCGCAGCCTGCATTCGCTCCATAAGACGCACACACATTTCCCCTTACTTTTTAGGAGGGAAAAAGTGAGTCTTATAGAGCAAACCCTAAAATCTCAACAGAAACCAACTTAAACATTTATCCTATCTACCTGTGCTTTGTAGTATCTTGGACCAAGCAATCTTCCAAATGCATAGGTCCCTTAGGTACAACCTATTGGCAGCTATTCCTATGGCTACCTAGGTTATATAGGATTTCTGTGCTAGCTGGGGAAATAAAAGGTATTGTTAGGGTATCTGCAGTCTTAAGAGTTTCATTTTGTGCCTCCCTCCCCATATTTTTTTTAGCCCTTGAATTTAACAGTTGTTAGGAACTCAGAAGCAATCCAGCTCAATGCATTGTGAAATAATATGTTTTATTTTTTTGCAGAAATATTATTTTCTGTGTGATGTTTATCTCATGGAAGATGATCAGAAGGAATATACAGCAGTAATTAAGGCTTCTGGTTTGTATTAGAACCAGCATCTCATCAGCTGCAAACATAACCAAACCCATCCCATAAACATGCTGAGAATCAACACTAAGCATTCAATTTTTTAAGCTAGTAATTTTTTTTGAAAAAACAACATTAAATTATTGATTCACCCAGCAGAGCGTTTTTCTGATTTCATTTCTCTGTGCATTCCTGGGGGCGGGGGCGGGGGTGGAATCAGAGAGAGAGAAAGATCAGTTTGAAGGATTTGGGACTGTGAAAGTTTTAGCAAATCAGAGTTTTAAAACAGTTTCAGTTCAATTAACTGAAACTGTTTTAAAAACTGATTTGCTAAAACACCTGGTAAGTTATTCCACAGGTTATATTCTTCTTTTTCTTGTGGAATACATGTACAGGAGACATTATAACTCTTTCAGGCAACAAAGCTAATATTGCGAGAGCAGAAACATAGATTTTCAGGGACGTTCATAGCTAATTGAAATGGTCTGAAATTATTCTAGGAGCTTAGCAAACCAATTCTTAAAAGTTCCCCACCTAAAAATAGTGGCCTAGACAAGATAGGGAAATGGTCAAATAAAAGATGCTGAAATACATTTTTTGATGCTTTTTATGTGATTAGGCTATCAGATGGAATCATCAGGAAATAAAAGTGAAACAAAAAAACACAAACAAACCCAAAACTAAATGTTTCAACTGGCTTGTACATACAAGGAATGCATGGCCAAGGATCAGGAATATGCCAGCACTTCATTCATCCCGCAACCCATGCCCTCCACAGATGTATGAAATGTTTGTCTTACTGCACTTGTTGCTATTAGATATGTTGGCTGTGTTTCCTAGATATGCTGGGTGTGAATGTCAGTTGTTGGAGTCACAAGTGGGAAAGAACACTTGATTTTCTCTTCTTCGTCTCTCTCAGCAGGATGTCAGGGACTGACAGGGCTCTGAAGGGTATGTGGCAGAGGCAAGAGACCAGGGAAGAGACCAGTGGTTTTTTTTCAGAGATGGGAACCTGGCCTTATGGTTCAACTTTGAACCTTTCTCAGTGCATTGGACCTGAACCTGTATTCAATCATTGAATGCATAGACTGTCAGACTCCTCTCTAGCCTTGCCCTTGGGACTGTGATCAATAGAACTTTCTGCTTAGACTACGTTGCTCACCATGTACAGTATCAGGACTTAACCTCAGAGTGCACCAGGGTTTAGGATGTAAGCCAATTAGTAGTGTAGTTTTTCAAACCTCTTTTAGTTTTTAAAAGATCAGTTTTTCACAGACCACACTTATGTAACTAAATATGTACTGTATTTTTTGCTCTATAGACTCACTTTTCCCCTCTTAAAAAGTAAGGGGAAATGTGTGTATGTCTTATGGAGCGAATGCAGGCTGTGCAGCTATCCCAGAAGCCAGAACAGCAAGAGGGATTGCTGTTCTGGCTTCTGAGATTCAGAATATTTGTTTTCTTGTTTTCCTCCTCCAAAAACTAGGTGCGTCTTGTGGTCTGGTGTGTCTTATAATAATAATAATAATAATTTTTATTTATACCCCGCCCTCCCCAGCCAAGGCCGGGCTCAGAGCGGCTTACAAGCAATAATAAAAACAAGTTGAATGATTACAACTTAAAAACAAAATTAAAATACAACATTAAAATATTGAAACATTAAAATATTAAAATGTAGCCTCATCGCAGGAGAAGGAAAAGAAAAAAGAAAGAGAGGGTACATTGTGTCTAAACCAAATCCTATTCTAGTAAATGCATTGTAAAAGGTCCACACCATGGGTGGATCTACACACAGGAAAAAACCGCTATAAATAAGTCAGAAATTAAATCATTATAACAAAAGTGTGTGTGTGTGGGGGGGGACCTATGTAAAAATATTATAGAAAGGTTTTGTGCTCTCTGACATCATCTAGTGTTGCATGTTTATAACACATTCAAATCACTGTTTTTGACTACTGTAGCTGAGTCCCATGTCTCAAACCATTTGTGAGCCGCTTTTCAAGATAATTAGTACTTTACTTTGTGGCTTTTCATAGGGTATTTGTGAACACTGAAGACATTACCAGTGTCTGAAGCAGATCATGTTTGGGCTATTAATGTAAAGGCCATAAACTGAGTTGGAGCCTACAATATGTTTCAGGGATCCCATTGACACCCTTGCTTTGTGATCACTTAAATTAGGGGTGGGGAACCTTTGGTTGGGTTCCAAGTCCCATCTGCCCTAGCCAGCATGGCCAGCGGTCATGGATCATCAGACTTGGAGTCCACTGTCAACTGGAGGACCACAGCTTAGCTACTGGCTTAAATATTGCTAGTCCTCCAATGGCTGCCCACACAGTCTTTACAAGGAGTTGCATTTTCAGCTCTCTATAGCATTCCTTATCCAAAACTGACACTCATTCCCCCACCCCCGTAGGCTCGTTCTCTATAATAATTTTGTGTGGCTTGTCTTTTGGCAAATATCCTGTCCTTCAGAAAACCTTTTTTCTCTTCCCCCTCCCTCCTTTTTTTGCTGTATGAAGGATTAATTGCTCTAAACATGGGCCATGCTTCTGTGAGTTCAGCAACATCAGTCAATTCCTGCCAAATTAATTTTCTGTTTGTAGTTGGCCCATTAACTGCAATATAAAGCCCCTGTCCCCAGGCTAAAGATGTGCACAACTTTTTAATCTCTCCCCCCCACCGCCCCCCCGGTGATAGAGCAGGCAAAACAGAGAATAAATACTTCTGCTGTCAACTTCAGACTAGGTTGGTTAGAACTGGGCAATTTTCCAACCTTATTGTTTAGGTGATGGGCAGGCTGTAAATACTTCACTTTCACAAGTTAAGCTCATAAATTATTAGTTTCAGGCTTGTCTCTCTAAAATATTTGGTGTCAAACCTCTCCTGGAGAACAGAATAACATTACCATCCTCAGAATATGATATCTTTGTTTTTGTTTTTGTTTTAAGCTTGTAGGAACATACTGATTGTTCCTAGCCATGATGGGAGGTGGGAGCGGGAGGTGGAAGTTTTGTTTTTTTAAACAGCTGTGGGGGGGGGGGGCGGCGATTCCAGCTGAAGAAGGGTGGAAATGGTTTGGAATACATATGATATATTATAGATAAAAATAGGGACACTTTCACTTCCTCTTAATGTCCCACTTGTAGATCAGATGCTGTTGCGGACATGGACATTTATAAGCAAGAAGCAGACAGTTCTGCTAGGAAATATTATTAGGGAGGAGAACGGGAGAAAAAACAAACAAACTATTGGTCTATGACTCAATTCGGAATGTGAATTATTCACGCACGGAGCTTGGAAAATCAAAGAAATCAATTCAGAGTTTGTCCACAAAAAAGGCCTTGTTTTTGTAGTTTCTAAAATGATGCATTCAGGGAGCAGAGTTTTAGGTTGTAGTCATTGGGTGTAATGGATGGTGAGAGGGAGAATGGGTGAGTAGTTGTATGAATAGCATGTTTTATGCTGTTTGGGATTTTACATTATGATTCATTGTAGTGCTCTCTGGTGTTATTTACTGTATATTGATATCTTGGTTTTTTATGTGATTAGGCTATCAGATACATATGAATCTTTTGGGTTTTATTTTTCACATTCTTTTTGTTGTACTTACTGTGTGTGTGCCTTCAGCCTAAGGGTTAGAACCAGCCTCACTTAACCTCAGTCTTCTAAGGATTCAATTCTTCAAAACTCTATAATTGTCACCTTGAAATTGTCATAAAGAGTCATAGTTACGCCTGCCATTTACCTGAGCACCATTTTTATCAGAGCAACTGATGAAGGCAGAAGCAAAATATTGATAGAGGAATTAAGAAGTTCTCTTTTGCTCATCACTGTGTGTGTGTTGTGTGTGTGGATTGTAAACTGCTTCATGATTTCCAGATAGTAAAAGTATTCTATAAACAGAAATAATAAGATTTTACTAATTGTAATTCACAGTTTCATTGTTTGACACATTTATAGATTGTCTTGTAGGTTAAAAACCATTAACACATGAATATACACCACTAGATGTGTCACTGCTAGCTTCCAGTTGTGTCTGTAGTTTAAACGTGACTCCATTGAAAATAATTGTGTTTGAGGTCATAAGCTGACATAAAGGTTCTGTGTGTGGTGTTTGATCCATATCCATAATATCTCATTCATAGATGCAATTGATGAATTCGCACATTTGACCCAGTCACTAGTGTGATTTGTAAGTTGTAAGTTTATGGATCGTCTTGCCTTGATATATAGTGAATTAAAATTAATTATTGAGCTAAAACTGGCTTTAAAAACCCAGATATATGCAATATTCAGTACATGGAACTGGGGCATGTAAAACTGGATGTCTTCCTCATAGGATTAATTCAGTTTACTGTGCTGTTGTAATAAAATAATAGCATAAACCTAGGGTTCCCAAACTGTGGTCCCTGGACCACTGATGATTCATGAGCTTCATTCAGATGCCTGCGGGTATTTCTGGTTTGAAGATGGGAGACGATACATCCATCCAACTAAATATTCAAATTAATGTTTTGTCAATTTTTACTGCTTCTTTTCTTTCTTATATATTGCATTTTACGATAACATGCAACTGAAAACCGTACAGCATTGAGCACAGTACATTGCAATTGTTACAACAGGAAGAAAAATGATTAAGTGGTTCACCAAGACCCTCAGCAATTTTCAAGTGGTACAAGGAGGGAAAGGTTCAGGAACCACTGGTATAAAATCATAAGGAAGAGGTAGAAGAACAAAATCTGTAATTTATTGCACATGCTTCAGTTGTGTGCCTTGGATCTGAAGGATATGCATGCCTTTCTCCTATGTGAACACAGAAAAGAATTTATACAGGTCCAATAAATATATTGTGAGTTCTCTGTGTTTCCAGCTCTATCTTATCACGTCTTGTAAAAGCTTTCACAGATTCCATTCCTTCTTTGCTGAAATTGGGATTATATTTAATTCATAGCAGGAGCTGCTAGTATAATAACAAGATTCAGTCTTTCAAAAATTCTAGTGGCTAGGGATGGCAGCTGGCACAATAATGTAGCACTGGAGCAAATGAGTGAGGAATTGCTATGTTATATCAAAAGCAAACAATCCCACAGCATCACACAAGAATCTTCACACCGAAGCATTTATCGCCTTTTCAGTTTTTCAAAAACTGAGCTTTTTCGTTGTTGTATTCTTGTGGGCTACATGTGTCTACTAACGTTAAACCAAACAGAATTTGTACATATATGGGGAGAGTTTACCACAGAACAAAAAGATAATTGGATCATGTAAATAATGTCTTACACTAATTGATGGGGCAATTTTACACTTGCTGATAAATCACATGATTGGGTTTTTTTAAAATTTAACATAGAACCTTCTGAAAAGTAGACTATAATCCAGGTTGTATGGAGCTAGGGATTGTTTACAACATGCATATTACCAAGGCAAAATAAAAATAAGCTGCACTTTCAAGTCAAAAAGGTATAGTGCATCCACCCACCACTCCCAATGCTGTTGGGAGTATGTGAATCTTCTGAAACAGAATGGGGAGGTGATATGGGAGAGGGCTTCAACCTGGAGGGAGAAACTGGTGAAAATCCATTCATGGCAGCCTCCATCCTTTTATGGAACTTTATGATCTCCACACATTGCCTCCTCCATTCAGCTTGACATCTCTCTCCACAGATAAGCTTTGCTCCCAAGCATGGCTCTGTCACTGGGTGCTAGGCTCCATGCCTCCTTTATCAATCTGTCTTGTTTATAGCAGCAGTCATATTTGCCCGACCATCCTGGGGAAGGATAGCTCAGCTCTTTGGCCTATTGACAGCCCACCCTGCTTTTCCAGGTAGGCAGAAAAAGCAGGAGATTTGTTTAAAAGGACCCCACTAATACTGCACAAACTCCCCTGTTTATCCTTTGAACAAATTGAAAATTGTAGTAGTGATGGAGTACTATTGTTGAATGACTTTACTCTCACAATCCAGGCCACAAATGCTTAGGGAGTCTGAAATGTGCCCCTTAGGTGTTCTCATATTAAGAGAATATAGTCAAGCAAATGAGAACTTGTGGACCGGTGAATATAAAAAAGAAAGACCTCTTTTGGTGGCCTTGCTGTACAAAGACAGTGTAGCACCAGTATACCAACCCTGGAAGGTGCCATCTTCCTGTTCCTCCTTACTAGTTTAGATGCACCTGTGTGGTGAAAAGGTTGTTCCTAAACACCTTCTGGTTCATCTGAAGCAGAACTTTTACATTTCCCCTGATTCTGATCACACACACATATTTAAGCGGGGAACTGTGACCACTCTATTTAGAACAACAAAACAAAGTTAACTTTGTGCAAGTTATAATTGACTGTTTCTCTGAAAATCTAAAATGATGCAGAATGAAGTTTAGCCACCTCTCACTTTTCTATTATGAGCTTCTGATTTGTTTTGCTTTGATGTTAAAGGTCGCCACCAGGTTATTTAGTGGCGATCGGAGTAACATTGTGGAAAAAGCAATCCAGCCCAAGCGTACGGTGGAATTTCAATCCTGCTATATATATTCGAGTTGTCACCTAGGGAAATCTAGACTACAGCCTCCAGTAAAGATCAATTTACCCTCATGGACTCAGTCTCTGGTATAGATTGCATGCATCATTTTTATTAACTACCACACATGTCAGCAAAGGCATAGCAGCACATTACCCATAATCTTTATATTTAATTACATTTAAATTTTTAAGAAAGCAAATAAAGCCGAGTGTGAAATGTGGATTTATGGTGTCTTCTGCACAATACCCTGGCTTTATTAAGCATGCATAGAATAGCCTTCTAAGAATATAGATGATTTCTATGAGATCTATATCTATATATAGGCAGTACTTAACATTTAAGGCACACTTAGCACCTTGGGTTTTCACAGTAAAATCACCGTGCCAAGCTGATCCAAGCAGCAGCTAGACATAGGGCACCACGGAGCCATTTACACACGTCTTCCCCTCCTTTGTCATCCATCAGTGCCTTTATCTATGGCAGTGGTTTTGACCTCAGCTGATAGAGCGCAAATATATATTTGTTGACAATTCAGATGATTATAAGTCTGTGAAGGTCTGTCGAGGGAGAGAAGACAAATATGTGGGAATATACATACCTTTGTTCTTCAAAGAATAAAGTAAGGAAAGACCTTTAAAAAGAGAGACAGAAAATAGAGGTGAGGATTGTAAATGTGTGATTCATGTGCGGCTGCTTTTGTTGTTGATATTGTTTCATACATTAGTCTAGGCTCTCCTGGAAGCAGAGCGGTTTGGACAATAACACTTACTAGAAATATCCACTACAATAAAACATTCTAGGAGTAATAAATATTTATAGTAGTAGCAATTACACATCTACCATAAACACTCTGAACACATGACACAAATGACACAAAGCCCCGTATAAACCATGGCTCACATAATATCTATCACACACACACACACACACACAGAGAGAGAGAGAGAGAGAGAGAGAGGGAATGTCAGCTGGAGGCATAACAATTGGAGTGCATAAAAATTGGCCATTGTGAACTTTCACCAGGCTTCATGGACACAATATTTATCTTGCTCCATTTGCTTGGCTTAGGGACACGGGTGGTGCTGTGGTCTAAACCACCAAGCTTCTGGAAGACACAAGATCTACCCACCTTGAAAGAATGGCAGATGAAGGTGATGGACTACATGGAACTGGCAGAAATGACTGGCAGAATCCGAGACCAGGGAGAAGAGTCGGTGGAAGAAGATTGGAAAAAGTTTAAAGACTATTTACAGAAATATTGTAAAATTAATGAATGTTAGAATGATGTTGGATAGAAACTAATTGGTCTTTAGCTGTAATGTTATAAGGGAATATGAGAAAATGGACTATTAATAGGTAAAAATCTAATGTTACTGTAATGTGTATGGGTTGCTCATGCGTAAGTTGCCGCCTCTCCAGGCTTTGTTGCCTTGCTAAACCTTTCAGTCTGGGCAGCCCTTCACTTCGTGGCTGCCTCAGTTGCTAGCAGAATCTGTCAGTGGGCGTTTCTTAAATATTTTCCAACATAAAAGTTGTTTGACACCCAGTCTCCTCCTACTCTCTCTGCGTGGAAGTCTTCTGCGCAGGGTGGGCGTGGGTAGCGGAGGACCCGTGCTCTCCCCGCTGGTGTCCAGTGAAGAGTCCTGGAGCCCTCTCGCCGATTCCCCCATCAGCCCCTCTATATCCCTGGTGTTGCGCTGATTTGCTTCCCCATCTGCGGAGCTGCCTCTCTCCCTGCTGGGCCCTTCTCCAGCATCATTTGAGAGCCCTCCCTCCGCCTCTAGCTCCGATGTCAGTTCCCTGACAGTTACAATATTTTAAGACTGAAGACTAGGATGAACAAAGAGGGGAGGGATTTGCTGAACTAACAAACTGAACTAGAATACAGAAAAGGGAGGCGTGAGGAGGTCCGGGAAATAAGCAAATGAAAGATAAGTGATTGAAAGACTGAATTGTTTTTAACTATTTTTATTTTGTATTTTTCTTTTTTCTTTTGTAATATTTTAAAAACCTTAATAAATATCTTTAAAAAAATAAAAAAAAATAAACCACCAAGCTTCTTGGGCTTGCCGATCAATAGGTCAGCAGTTTGAATCTGCACAATGGTGTGAGCTCTCGTTGCTCTGTCCCAGCTCCTGCCAACCTAGCAGTTTGAAAGCATACCAGTGCAAGTAGATAAATAGGCACTGCTGTGACGGGAAGGTAAACGGTGTTTCTGTGCACTCTGGCTTCCGCCATGGTGTTCTGTTGCGCGAGAAGCGGCTCAGTCATGTTGGCCACATGACTTGGAAAGCTGTCTGTGGACAAATGCTGGCTCCCTCAGACTGAAGCAAGAGGAGCACCGCACCCCAAAGTTGAAATCGACTGAACTTAACCGTCCAGGGGTCCTTTACCTTTACCTTTCCTTGGCTAATGTAGGGAAACAATATTCACCACCATCCTATATTTCCACGGCACTGAGGCTGCATCAGAAGCAGATTCAGAGCTTTGGTTCTGTGACCCAAAGATGGGCAGATTTGCATCACATACAAAGCCCGCTCCCATAGTTCAGTCTCAACATATTCAAGTGGCAGGCACTTTTTTCTAAGGAAAGATAATATTGCTTTAATTATTATGTGGGTCTTGAATACAGTTTGAGAAATAGGTTTCTGGTTACATTAAAAACATTGCCGTTTTTCTTTCCTTATCTGGCATGAGCTCCCCCCACCCCACACACTTTGATTTACAATAAGCTTTCTCATAAGGTGAACTATGATCACACAAAGAAAACTTTAATCATTTCAGAGGCCCACAGCGTCTCTGAACATTGTGATGCTGTCATGGTAACAAGCAGATCCACACGAGGGACATGGCAGGCTCAAGTTCTGGATTGTGCTGTTTGAGTGAGAAAAGACAACAGCATGTTTAATCTTGGAACCCCAAATGGAGTGGTTTAGAGTTTTTTTAAAAAAGCAGCACACTAATCCCAATGCACATTTTTTGTTTATAGGCTTCATCTGAAATGATTTAGCTTCCATCTCAGTCGGTGCGACTGCTGGAAAGAAGGCTGGAGGACAGCAAGAGTGGAAGAAAGCCTCAACCAGGCTGATTAAAGTCTTCCCTCTGAACTACAATGCTGTTGACATCTCCAATGATTTGCGGGAGTTTAAAGCATGCAGCGCTGGAAGGAGACGGCTGTGCAAAAACGGAAGAAAAAGCTGGCCAAGACGTAGCAGTAAAGGAAGGTGGGAAAGCTGGATGGTGGTGAGAGCAAAGAGAAGGAATGGAGTCACATAAGAATGGGCAAATCTGTCAATTTCATTTGCTCATTTTTCCAAATTTAAGTTTGGTTTTCCACATAAATTTTCATTTTAAAAAATCCTCATGAATATTCACCAGCATTTCAGTGCAAATTTCCCTTAATACACACATTTTCCAAGCAATCTTGCCCCAAATACATAATTCTGCAAAGCAATTTTCCCACATGTAGTGCATTTTGTATATTACCCTTCCCTGCTATATGAGTTGTTATGCACACTTGGCAATAATATATATATTTTTTGTATGCAGTACTTGGATGGAGAACTGCACCACAAAATTTGGATAACTGTACATTTCAAAGGATGGCTTTGTTTCAGTCTATATATTGTTTCAGGAACAGCAAATAAGGTATGCTTGCCTTTAGATGTGAACTCAATTGGATTCCCCCGCCAATCCCTAGGTGAGGGTGGGGGTGGGGAGATGTCAATTTCAACAAGGGGAAATATGTTTTCAGCAGTTTTTTTATTAGAAAAAGCACACTCTTGAATACATTTAAAAAATCCCAAACACTTGTTGTTTCAAGACATTCGCTATAACTTTTATGTGCTTCGTAATAAACTATGGCAGTGTAAGTGGAGTCTTGCTGCATAAGATCAATGGTAAGGTAAAGGTAAAGGTAAAGGTAAAGGTAAAGGTAAAGGTAAAGGGACCCCTGACCATTAGGTCCAGTCGTGGCTGACTCTGGGGTTGCGGCACTCATCTCGCTTTATTGGCTGAGGGAGCTGGTGTACAGTTTCCTGGTCATGTGGCCAGCATGACTAAGCTGCTTCTGGCGAACCAGAGCAGCACACAGAAACACTGTTTACCTTCCCACAGGAGCGGTACCTATTTATCTACTTGTACTTTGACGTGCTTTCGAACTGCTAGTTGGGCAGGAGCAGAGACCGAGCTCACCCTGTCGCTGGGATTCGAACCGCCGACCTTCTGATCAGCAAGTCCTAGGCTCTGTGGTTTAACCCACAGCGCCACCCGCGTCCCAAGATCAATGGCAAACTCTGCCAAATCCAGGATCCCATTTTTCTCAATGGTCAGCCAAATGTCCATGGGAAGTTCACAAGCAGGACATGAATGGAAGGGCATTAGATTGCAGATAATTCATATGTTTCTTCATCGTGGCATGAAGCCTGGAATGGTTGAAAGTGCAGTGGTTTGACTAGTGGTCTTTCTGTGTTTCCGGAAATAACTGAAAAGGACCTGACTGTGGGCAGTAGCCAAGGATTTATACTTGTGTAGCAGGACTCACCCCTTCTCTCCCTGTGTGTGTCCTGAGCCCTCCTCAAAATCTGCTTCAGAGGGTTGGGAGAACCCCTAGAACAGATTTAGGTGAGTGTAGGGGGAGGAGAAAACTCAGCACTAGTTTAGCTGCAAACCTATATTTTGAACCCTCTGGAGTGGCATATAACAACAGGAACAACTGGTCTATGGGCTAATCTCCCCACGAGCATGGCAGCATCAAAGTAGAGCTGAGTCATGAAAAAAGCAGTAGGGGAGAAAGCATTCTCAAACAACAGCTCCCATCATCCTCGACTATTGGTCATTTTGGCTAGGGAGTTGGAATCCAGCAACATGTTGAGGAAGCCTGCCTGCGTAAGAACATAAACGTTGGATTGCTTGATCAGCAATGAGATGATTCATCTCATTCAGCACTAACTAGGACTGCCACGTGTTGTGCTTTACAGAGAACAGGACTCTGTTCGAAGAAGGTCTCTATGTGAAGGGGTGTCCAGTTCAAAGAACCCTAAGAAGTGAGAATAGGAGCCTTGAAGTTGCCCATCAACCCTTAGCACTTGGGCAGACTGAGGAGCCCCAACAAAACCTGGTGGGCATCAGGTCGGGGAAGGCTGTTCTTATGAGTAAGAAAAGGTTGTTTCTCACTTTATATCAAAGAATCCAGTTTCTGTTAAAAGGGCAGACCTAAAAGTCCAATTCAGAGTGCTCACTGGCAGCATCTCTCATAAAGCTCAACAAGCTGGAGGTGCCATTTATTTGTAACTGTGTGTACTCACCGTTGTAGCTGATTCTCTAGCGAGCCATTCTGGTCAGCAGCAGTATAAATTGATTTCCCAGTTCGCACATAGCTTTGGAATAAATGCTGCTGGAACCCAGGTATACCCAGCTCCTGTTCTGCAGCGGCTGCCCAGCAGAAAAACTAATTAATTGTTGTGGCCATGGCAAACAGTGCACACTGCTCAGGATGTTAAGATCTCTGACTGGGGGGGAAATGCTCCCCAATCTGTACTTTTAGGATATGCTGCCATTGGGCTTGCATAAACATTTGTGACAAATAATTTATAAATATATATTTAAAAAGAAAACATCAGAGGCATTTCTATGTAAAGCCCCCATTCTTAATTTTGATTTTAAATGTCTCGGCTGAACAGCAGGTGCTCCAGACAGCCACCACACCTCATTTTATTCCTCTAGTACTGAACTATACAGTAGTTACAGTATTTCTCATATAAGCCTGTTCCAGACACAAAAAGCTCAAGATAAATGCTCGCTTTTCAGTGAGAGCCTCCATATTAACATATTGCCATGTTGCTCCGTGTTATGTTGGTACTAGATACTTTCATGTAAAACAACCACCACCACCAGAAATATTGATGACTAGCTTGATTTGAAATGAGCATTTAATCTCCACAATGCATTTAAAGGAAATTGGCCATGAATTACTTCTGAACATCATAATCTCCCAAAACAAAAGCCCGCCTATCCTAGAAACGTGAATCAAGTTTGTGCTTTTTATCTAATGCAGTTTCACCCACACACATTAGTGTGGGAGTGACTGATTGCTTCGGGTTCCATTTGCGGTGCCTCAAGAAACAAGTTAATGATAAAATAAAATGGAATCTCAGTGTTGATGAAATCCTAGACTGAAAGATAGAGGCGACGGAGGCCTGATCCTTATGCGTTACTTTTCTGGTGGTGATGGCGGCTGGATGCAGTGGTGCATTGGAAGAATCCTGGAAAGGCAGAGGCCTTGTGGGTGGGTGTTCCCATGCCCAAGAGAGAGGTCAACTGCCTGTTCTGGATAGAGTGGAACGCCCTCTGCAGGAGCAGGTGCACAGTCTGAGAGTGCTTCTTGATCTATCACTTAGAGATCCAAGTGATGTCTGTGTCCAGGAGTGCTTTTTGCCAGCTCTGGCTGGTAAGACAGCTGTGACTGACAGCTGGACTATGACAGCCTGACCACAGTGGTCCATGCATTGGTAACTTTATGGTTTGGTTAATGCAGACCCTCCAAGTGTCCCTATTTTCCAGGGACAGTCCTGGATTTTCAGAAGCCGTCCCGGTTTCTTATTTGATCCTGGAAATCCACTCCACTTCCCAGTGGGGAGGAGTTGTGGTGGACTGTGTGGTCACCCACTCCCCTCCGGGGGCGGGGGACTTACCATAGTCCCCTGCTTTTACTTACGGCAGAGAAATGTTGGAGAGTATGGAGTTATGCAACCCGCGAGCCAAGGAGATAAGTAACCAAACAACCTTCAGAAGACATCTGAAGGCAGCCCTGTTTTTTAATGTTTCATGTTTTCTTCTGTTTTTATATATGTTGGAAGCTGCCCAGAGTGGCTGGGGCAATCCAATCAGATGGACGGGGTTGTTGTTTAGTTGTTTAGTCGTGTCCGACTCTTCGTGACCCCATGGACCAGAGCATGCCAGGCACTCCTGTCTTCCACTGCCTCCTGCAGTTTGGTCAGACTCATGTTTGTAGCTTCGAGAACACTGTCCAACCATCTCGTCCTCTGTTGTCCCCTTCTCCTTGTGCCCTCCATCTTTCCCAGCATCGGTCTTTTCCAGGGAGTCTTCTCTTCTCATGAGGTAGCCAAAATATTGGAGCCTCAGCTTCACGATCTGTCCTTCCAGTGAGCACTCAGAGCTGATTTCCTTAAGAATGGAGAGGTTTGATCTTCTTGCAGTCCATGGGACTCTCAAGAGTCTCCTCCAGCACCATAGATGGACGGGGTCCAAATAATAAAGTTCTTATTCTTATTATGGAATAGGACATCTTTCATTAGAGAAATGATGGTGGGTATGTTAGTGTGGTTTATAGCTGGGAAGCTTCAGCTAATGAAGACCGTTCACAGGAGCAGATTACCGGCAACATGTTACCCCACTGCTGAGAAAGCTGCACTGGTTGCTGATTTGCTACCATGCCCGCTTCAAGTTTCTTATGTTAATTCACAAAGCCCTGAACAACTTGTGCCCAACAGCTTGGAGAACTGTCTGATCCCTTATGGTCCACTTTGATCACTGAGATCCTCTGAGAGGGTACTTCTGGTGGTTTTCCACACCCCTGAGGTTCAGTTGGCCTTCACTGCAGACCGAGCCTTTAGTGTGGTAGGCCCTACCCTGCGGAACTCCCTACCACAAGGAGTTTGTCAGAAACCATCCCTCCCTTCCTTCAGATGTCTTTTGAAAACTTAAAAAAATTCCTTCCAGTAGCACCTTAAAGACCAACTAAGTTAGTTCTTGGTATGAGCTTTCGTGTGCATGCACACTTCTTCAGATACACTGAAACAGAAGTTGCCAGATCCTTCTATATAGTGAGAAGGTGGGGAGGGGTATTACTCAGAAGGGTGGTGGGAATGGGAAATTGGCAGATAGCTGAGATGAGCCTGTTGACGACTCTTAACGACAGTAATAGGTCTTACAGGAAAAGGCAAGGGGTGAGAAGGTGAGAAATGGCTTAGTCATGTATAATGAGATAAGAATCCAATGTCTTTGTTCAGACCAGGTCTCTCCATGGTTTTAAGTTTGGTAAAGAGTTGCAATTCAGCAGCTTCTCTTTCCGGTCTATTTCTGAAATTCCTTTGTAAACTTTTTTTTTTTGAAAAACTTCTTTGTTTTTTTTGAAAACTTCTTTGTTTAGACAGGCCTTTCCAGCACGAATTTTCTTCTTTAATCCAATCAGTATTGATGCTTGCCATGATGTTTTTAGAGATAATTTTTACATATTCTATCCTGCTTTGCTTTATTTATGAAAGTACAGATTATAAATTCATTTGTAAATAATTGAGTACTACAAGCTATTTTGAGCATTGTTCTTTGATATTCTTTTGCAAGGCATTGAACTCCCTTGATATTAATATCAGGCAATCACTTTTTGTACACAGTTTTAGAACCTGCTAAAGCTAGTTGGATAGAGCGTGGTGCCGATAACACCAAGGTTGCAGGTTCAATCCCCATAAGGGACAGCTGCATATTCCTGCGTTGCAGAGGGTCGGACTAGATTATCCTTGGGATCCCTTCCAACTTATGATTCTATGATATGCCAGTGCTGGGTGGAGCCAGAGTATCTAATGAGAATTTCACCTATGTACAGTAAGCTAGTTTCTATTCACACTCCTTTCTATCCGGACAAGGAAAAGGCCTTGTCAGAGTTCAATGACACATTCTGGCCAGGCAGAGCCAGTGAGGCCTGTGGCCAGTTCTGAGGGCCAGATACAAAGGATTGAAGGGCCACACCTGCCCACACCCTGGGCCTGAGATTCCCCACCCTTGAATGCCAGTCTTACAGCTGCACTTCAGCTTTTCATAAGGTTGCCTTTTCATTCCGAGCGACGCCACAGACTGCTACTGCTTGTCCAGTTGCTCCTACATTTCTGTCAAAATGAATATATTTCACAGTTCATCAAGGGTTAACTATTCAGTTGGCTGGAGAAGGACGAGGGGCAAAACAACTCCATATGTGGACCATGAAGGAAGAGGTGAAATTATATGTACTGTTCCCTACAGCTCCTCTGTTATATTATTCTCCACAGCCCTTCCCCAAATTTATTGAGCTATTTCACTCGGCACATAAAAATCCCTCTTTCGGCTGTGCGCTGAGGTCTGCAAATAAAATAGAGCCTGAATCGGAAGAGGAAAGCACTTGGTTCCCTCCCCCCCCTCAAAAAAAACAACGGTGCAGGCATAGCAATGCTGCACATAGAATAAGTTTGTGAATATTTTCTAAAGGCAGGACCAGGCATGGGGCTATATCTGAACTCATCATTGCCGACCACCCAGCTCACAGACCTGCTGGAGTATTCATGGGGTGCCCAAAAGCCACCATAACAGTGTGACTGCCAATCTATCATTCTACTAACTCAAAGTTGCAGTTTTACTGTCATGCAGTGGATTAATTCAGCTCTGCAAAGGGGAGAGCCTGTGGTTCTTCTGTCATGGGCAGTGAAAGGACTGAGCCAACAGTTCAGCATCCTGCCTTGGTCCTCTGTCAAAAGAAATCAGCAGGGGAAGGTGAGGTGGGCCTCTGCTTCCCCTGGAGAAAGAGTGATTTAGGAGTAGATTTGTTACCTTTTCTATACGTACACATGAGTATCAGACGCCATTCTCTTTGGTTCCGATCCTGCCTAAGACCAGGCCTTTGGTGAAATGAATGAGAGACTTGTTTCACTAAGGGGCTGAGGTTTCTGACCCCAGCGACAGTAGGTTTGAGATATTTGTGACACTCTTGATCCTTGGAGAAAACACTTCTCGCTGTGCTGCCATACAGGTGTGAGCAATTGACCCTGGACAGCCATTCTTTATTGGTTTTTATTTTGTCAGATGCTCTTTCACTTTAGCTATTACAAGGAGTAATCGCTGCAGACAGGCAGGGCTGAGATGATTGGCTGTTGCCTCTTTTCCCCAGAGTATCACAATCATGCACTGGTTGGAATTGGCTTTGCAGCACAACAGCTGTCTTATGTTTTCTGAAATAAAAAATCTGAACGTTTCAGTTTCTTTAAACACATTACTTATTCCATTCATAAAATTAAGATTCAGCTTTCATTTATGTGTAACTTTCATTTTTTAAAATTAATTTGATATTAATGTAAAAAATACTGAGCTATATAGACCATTGGTGCAACTCGATATTAAGGCAGCTTCCTATGTTCCTAATTTTGGTGAGTGTAACTAACAAGGTGATCTGTGTGTGAATTCAGGAGATCACCACCATTGATGTTTAGTGAGCAAATTGATATTCTGTTGGGTAACACACACAAAACAAGTCTTCATTCCCATCCTAATCACTACTGGGATTTTTATCTGGAGAACTAAGCTTAGTTTGAATTTCTACTGGTCCACTAATGTTGCTTCTGTGATAATATTTAATATTTATTTTTATTTCTGTTTATATTGATTTAAGAGTTTTCTTATTCTAGAGTTATTAAAACATTCAAGATTAGGCAGGCTGATGGGAGTTCAAAGGTGAACCATAAATAGCTTGTTGGATTTATTTTTTTTAAGAATAACGTTACAGAAATCTCTGTGTTACCTGCAATTATCCTGTCTTTGATTCAGCAGTGAGGGAATGAATTGTACGGAACTATATGCACAGAATTCTAGCTAGCAACTTCTTTTGTTTCTTTTGTCTTGAGTGACCCAGAGTGAAATGAGCCGATGGTTTTCTTCTTCTTTGTGATGAGTCGTGTGCTTCAGAGACAATATTGGTAACCAGTAGGGGTTGAGCCAAAACTTAATGGTACAACAGAGGCTAGGTTGGGAAAGGTTTCTGCCTGCCAGAATATACTATTGGCATTGCTGAATCAAGGACCTGACCCAGTATAAGGCAGCTTCATAGGTTCTTAAAACTTTGTGAATTTTGAAAAAGCCATTTGTTAAAATACAAAGAATCAAGAAACAACCTTCCCAGTACTAAACTTGCATATACACTGGCTCTATTCACACATTACACTAAACAGTGGTTTCATGGTATGTCCATGAGCTGGAACAAGTCCGAACAAGTTTTGTGTTCATGTGCTCCCCCTCAGCCTCCTACATGATTGAAAGGAGGACTTTGGAACCATGTACTTTGTGGTTCAACTTTCATTGTGTCCAATCCTGGGATCATGGTTTAGCATTAACTTTGGTTTATTAAAAGAAAGTCAGGTTCAAACTTTGAAGTGTGAAGCTGGCTTGTTTAAATTAAACATAGTATATAAACCACAGTCCACAGTTTGAATGAAATTGCAAGCTGTATTGAAGGGAGACTGAAAATAAATTTGTCTGAAGTTGTCATCCAGAGTGGCTGGGGCAACCTGGTCAGGTGGGCGGAGTATAAGTAATATATCACCACCACCACCACCACCACCACCCTCTCCGCTACAGTGGTACCTCGGGTTAAGTACTTAATTCGTTCTGGAGGTCCGTTCTTAACCTGAAACTGTTCTTAACCTGAAGTACCACTTTAGCTAATGGGGCCTCCCACTGCCGCCATGCTGCCGGAGCACGATTTCTGTTCTCATCCTGAAGCAAAGTTCTTAACCCGAGGTACTATTTCTGGGTTAGCAGAGTCTGTAACCTGAAGCGTCTGTAACCTGAAGCGTCTGTAACCTGAGATACCACTGTATGTGGGAAGAGAAGGCACAAGGAGGAACAGGTGAGCCTAGGGCTTGCTTGACCTTATTCCCATTTGTACATGTTCCACTAAACTGTGGTTCAGCTTGACATGTTGACATGGTTATTGAGTATATACATAAGTGTATGGTCCAAATTTCATCCCAGCCATGAACTCACTGAGTAGCCTTTGGCAAGTTCCTTTCTTTCAGCCTCCATCTGCAATAGGGAGATGAAGACGATACCAGTCTACATATTTGTTGAAGGGACTTCTCAGTTAAAGAAATGTGGAGCACATGTCATATAAATTAGTGTTGTGCCTAAACCTGTTCTCCAGTTTCTCAAAAGTTTTCTTCCCCAGCCAAGGAGGATTCTGGTTCCCTGTCTTATTTTCATGGTACATTAGATTTAAAAAAAATAATAATTAAAAAAACCAACTTGGTGTGGGATGTAGCTTGTGAGGTGACTGGCGGTGGTGTATAACCTTCACCCTGACTAAACATTATCTGACATTTTTTGGCCTCCCTGGCTGTCCCTTTTTCCTGATCTGAAAAAAAGTTCTACAGTTTAGTGTGAGGTGTGAAAACATGAGTTGCCATATGAAATATTCCTGGTCTTTTAAGTGAAATGCTCCAAGATGAGAGGTAATACACTTTCCAAAAGATATCCTTGGCTTTTGGATGAGAGAGGAATGTAGGGAAATGGTTGTTGTGTCATGTTAGTGGAATGTTGGTGAAGCAAACTGAGTCATATAGCCTTTTATTTTTCTTTGGAATTTGACTCCCACAATATGTTGCAAGGGGAATTAAAAGGTGTTGGAAATCATCTACAAAACTCCCGTAATACGAGTGTGTAATGCCAGTGGTGAAGTTGGAAACTGAACCAAATAAAGTCATGTATGTTCTGGCACACTTGCTTGAGAGTCAGTCTCATTACACTTGATGGGATTTACTTCTGTATAAACATACATTGTGCTGCATGGCTCCAGCCCTACGCATGCTTCCTTGGGCTCATGCCCGCTGCGCAAATTGGCTCATCCTTCAGAGTAAACATTCATGGACTTGAGCTGCCCAATTTGCCCGCCTTCCTCCTAGAGCGCAGGTTGACAAATTATGCTGTGTCTGATGATCGTTAGGTGGCAGATGGCAGGTGATCAAGATTTCATTATCAAACACCGATTTTCTTCTAAAGGTGAAAAGATGACCAGCTGTTCTCTACTGCAGTGCCTAAGGGAGCTAATAGCTCTGGTTTAGCCAGTTACAAAATATAATAACAAACGTCCCTTAATTAATTTACATACAGCATTCAGCTTGGATTATTGCCATTCTGATATCATTTCAAATGAACTGAGGTGAAACTAATTATGGCCAGCGTAATGCAAATAATGACATTTCCTATGTACTATGAGCAATTGACTGAGGAACATTCTTATTTGCTCATTCTTCCTCTTGAAGGAAGCGTTGCCTATTATATTAAAAGGTGACAGATATAAAGACCAGATTGCATCAGCCTGTCTTCTAAAATGCCATTGTGATAATTTACTTAGGAGATTTACAGCTGCTGCTTCTCAATTGCTCTTACAGGAGAGTTTGCTACGTCTTAAGATTCTCAGAGTCAGTACTATGGGATGCTGGCCACAGCAGTATTTGCCAAACTACCAGGGTCGAGCTAGATGCAATTTGAAATGCTACAGATATCATCAAGAAACTAAAGCTTTCCTATGTATACTTCATGTAGATTATATACTTGCTATCCAGTTGTGGCAGCTAGCCTGTGTGACAGCCATTTCACTAACATGGACCATTCTTAGCACAGCACAACAGAAAAATCTGCTTGCGCAAAATATTGTACAACTCTTAGTGTAGCTGCTATTGGTGACAGTTAAGCTTTGTGCATTACCTCCTCTGCTACAGCTTGCACCCCCTGCCAATGAGAGAGCTTGTAGTAAAGTTAGTACTTCCCTAGTAGCTGTTCTTTGGTCAAGTGGAGAGTGAGGCTTTGTGGGAAACCAGTAAGAATCATGAGAGCTGTCCTGTTGCTTTAATCTGTGGGCCCGTTGGCTCCAAGGGCGTGAGAGGACTACTATGGGAAAGGAATTGTTGGGCTAAATTGAAGGTTTAACACCTGTGTTCTAAGCTATGAACATACCCTCCATAATGTTATCTATCCTTGATTACTTGGGAATGTACATCTGCCTAAGCTCCACCAATCTCCATGGGAAGGGAGGAAACACCTTGATCTAGGTTCTGAAGGCTTAATTGGCTCAGCTGCCATAAATTAGACTTATTAGTCCACAAGCTGGTCATTGGAGAATTCAAATGTAATCAAGGGTTCTGATTGGGCTTGGGGGTTTCTGATTCCACATGCAAATTATGGATAAAAGATCTAGAGAATGGTTTGGAAGTGCGCGCTCTGCATTTTTGCAAAGAATCGCCCGGCTGCTGATGTCCACCAAAGCAGCCGTCTTTTCGTCCTTTTTGTGCTTTTGCCTTGAAGATTTTCTGAGACCTTTGGATGTGGATTTCTGAAAGACTCTAACTGTCCTAGCTTTGCCTTAGAGTATAGGAGTGAGTATATAGCTAGCTATAATTTACAATGTGTTTATTTTTTCTGTACTTGCAATTTACCAAATGATGTGCCTGCTTATTAGCATATGTTTTTATGTTTTTTAAAATAAATCTTAAGAAAGACATATTCTTGTGTTGTGTGTGCCTATCTGGGGGAATGGCTAATTCCAATGCCTAGACTTCTTGGTTGCGCTTTATCAAAGGATTTTTGACTGCAAGCTTGTGGAAACAACTTGTAGTTTGGGGTTAGCCGGTAACAAAGGAGCACAGCTGACTCCCTTGAGCTGTGGCTTCTGGCAACCCTGGGTTGAGGGAGTGGTGGCAGCCCTACCAGTTCTATTTTGTCCTGTTTCTGGAAAAGTAAGCGGGCTTGCCAGCCTTGCTCCAGAAGCCTGCTCTGGCCAGAGAAGCAAAGACAGGTGAGGGAGGGGCAAGGGGCTGGGTGCCCGGTTACTACAGAGCTAAAATCTCAAGATGCTACAAATTTTCCTTCCTGTATTGTCATGTGTATTCGTGAAAGACCTTGATGCCTTATCATGACTTCTTACAGTTTATATAATTGGGTGCCTTTAGATAATATTTTTAGTCATTAGTAAATTAACTATGATCAGAGAGCTCTTCAGACTGTTTCTACATTTTATTCTAATCAAGAAGACATAGACGTATAATTAGTCTTTAATTATTGAGAATTTATGTGATATATTGTCCCCTCTACAACCCCTGATGAAGGCTTAAAGTAACTGCAGACTGAAACATGTTTTTCTTTTGTTTTACTAATATATTTCATTTACAGTATCTTGAGAGTATCTTTCTCGGTCATTTTGCACACATAACATTTCCCTCTCTATTTTTGGAATCATTAGCACAGCAACATCAACTCTCAAAATTCTTGTGCTAGCATTATGTTGGATCTCATCCTATGAGCTTAACAGGAGAATTCATGGGGTCTTTCCCACTATTTGAGAGGAGGAGAAATCAGTATAAGGTATGCAGGACGGTGGCAAGCAATCAGGCAGGGCAGGATGATAAGGCGATGATAAGGCTGAGGCTTGTTGGAAGTGCTACCATGCCCTTTAGTTTACTATCAAGTCATGAGTGTGGCTGATGTTCATGCAGTGCAGCCCTAATCAGGTTAATAATAATAATAATTTATTATTTATACCCCGCCCATCTGGCTGGGTTTTCCCAGCCACTCTGGGCGGCTTCCAAAAGAATATTAAAATACTGTGATACATCAAACATTAAAAGCTTCCCTAAACAGGGCTGCCTTCAGATGTCTTCTAAAAGTCTGGTAGTTGTTGTTCTCTTTGACATCTGGTGGGAGGGCGTTTCACAGGGAGGGCACCACTACCAAGAAGGCCCTCTGCCTGGATCCCTGTAACTTGGTTTCTCGCAGTGAGGGAACCGCCAGAAGGCCCTCGGTGCTGGACCTCAGTGTCCGGGTAGAACGATGGGGGTGGAGACGCTCCTTCAGGTATACTGGACCGAGGCCGTTTAGGGCTTTAAAGGTCAGCACCAACACTTTGAATTGTGCTCGGAAACGTACTGGGAGCCAATGTAGGTCTTTCAAGACCGGTGTTGACTCAGAAGCCAGTCCCATTATGTGAAATGGGCCTTACTCCCAAGTAGGCATGTGCAGAATCGCGGCTTATGGCTGTGATCTTAAAAACCACTAAAGTATAACACAAAATCATTCACTCACAATTAGGTAGTTATGCTGTCATCAGCTGATCTCCTGCAAAAGCAAGAGCTATTGTCAGGTGTATAAATAGCCACTCCCCTGATCATTCTGCATTGAATATTAACAGCTAGGATGGTAACCAGGTCTCATAATTGAGATAAGGCTTCGCAACAACACTGTGATCATTAATTTTTCTTTTCTGATTTCTCCGGGTTTTGAAGTTCTGCCAAAGCTTTGTCCCAGATTATTGCCTGAGGCACCACTCAGGGAAATGATAGCTCACTGAACTACAAAAAAAAACAGACACCAGAGTAATTTTTTACAACCTCTTTGCCAGTTCCTTTGCTGCATGAGAGACAAAAGTAAAACATGGTATACTTTCCCATAACAGTAGACATGGGAATTGGAATTCAAAATATGAAGCAAAAGCTTTCAACTTTCATTGCAATTTGCAAGCAGAGATAAGCATAAACTAATAACTTGCTTACTTTTATGCTTATTCCAACAAGGATAAGAAAGACCTAGAGCTTAAACAAATGCATCCCATAAACTTTCCTCTGGAATCTCTCTTGTAAAACTTGAATATTCAGCACCAGTATTTTAGACCCACTGATATTTAATATAACATTTTTCCATTTCACTGTAATAAGTGTTTAGGATTTGACAATCTCTGATGGGTGGCCTGCAGTGGTAGATAGTATTTCACAGTATTTGATAGTTTTTACTAAGTTTATGTTGGGGGAAGTGGGGGACAGTTGCTACATTTTGTGGGCAAAATCTGGCCTAAGGAAAATTGCTAGAAGACACCATGATTAAGATGGGAGTGTTGCTGTTTCTGTCTTGGTCAACACTATAAATTAAGTCAATGCATTGCTCCTGCTAATAGTGAACTTAAGTACAGTGGTACCTCGGGTTAAGTACTTAATTCGTTCCGGAGGTCCGTTCTTAACTTGAAACTGTTCTTAACCTGAGGTACCACTTTAGCTAATGGGGCCTCCTGCTGCTACCGCGCCACCGCTGCACGATTTCTGTTCTTATCCTAAAGCAAAGTTCTTAACCCAAGGTAATATTTCTGGGTTAGCGGAGTCTGTAACCTGAAGCATATGTAACCTGAAGCGTAGGTAACCCAAGGTACCACTGTAGTGGGTGCAGATGGTTATACAACTAAAACAGGAGACTCAGCTACATTAGTAAAAAAAACCAAAAACCAAAGCACTTGGTTATAAACATGCAACACCAGATGGCTCTAGAGAGCAAAAAAATTCTTCGTGATTTCCCATAGCATTTTCTTTCTTTTGTTATAACGACTTAATTTCTGAGTTACTTATAGCGGCTCTCCCCCCCCCCCCCGTGTGTAGATCCACCCCAGTTTTCTGAAAAGCAACAGAAGAGATGCCTGCATGTAAGTGGAAAACACTGCTTGAAGGGTTTGGCCAGCTAGTTCCCTGGAAGCACTCTTGTCAAAAAGGACTAAATACACTTGTTTGATGTTGGTTTGATGGCCAAATGGATGGAATGATGGAAAGATTACACTGTAAAAGTAGAGGAAGGAAAAGCAGAATGAAATATTTGTGTATGTGAGAGCTGGACCATAAAGAAGGCTGATCGCCGAAGAAATGATGCATTTGAATTATGGTGCTGGAGGAGACTTGGGAATTATGGTCCCATGGACTGCAAGAAGATCAAACCTATCCATTCTGAAGGAAATCAGCCCTGAGTGCTCACTGGAAGGACAGATCCTGAAGCTGAGGCTCCAATACTTTGGCCACCTCATGAGAAGAGAAGACTCCCTGGAAAAGACCCCTGATGTTGGGAGAAGGGGATGACAGAGGACGAGATGGTTGGACAGTGTTCTCAAAGCTACAAACATGAGTCTGACCAAACTGCGGG
Source organism: Podarcis bocagei (assembly GCF_964188305.1). Taxonomy (NCBI): domain Eukaryota; kingdom Metazoa; phylum Chordata; class Lepidosauria; order Squamata; family Lacertidae; genus Podarcis; species Podarcis bocagei. Next base: position 114,920,895 of record NC_138125.1, read on the forward strand.
AGGCAGTGGAAGACAGGAGTGCCTGGCGTGCTCTGGTCCATGGGGTCATGAAGAGTCGGACACGACTAAGTGACTAAACAACAACAACAACAAGGGCCCAGTGCTTCCTGTTGATCTGGATGGTATTGTGTTTTGTTTCATACGTTTGCTTGGTTAGGAGAAGTGTGCACATATGCTTTCATTGCATTTGGGGCACATAAGGATGTCTCCAGTCTAGAATAGAAACTAGAATACCCCTTCAAGCAAACAAAATGACTTGCTAAAATGGCCATCTTGAAATACGTATGAAAGTAGAGGGCAAATGAAAATGACAGAAAGGAAACCACACGTCATCTTAAATTACGTATACATACCAAAGCAAGTTAATGAATTACCATTAATTTTAGTTCATTTAAATTAAATTTTTGATGGTTATGTACTGAGTTGAATAGGATCCAAAATGCAGCAGTCTGATTGGTCCTAGAACAATAGGATTCAGAATGCAGCAGTATGATTGGTCCTAGAATAATGCAGCAGTATGATTGGTCCGCAGGAGCCACCCAATCCAGCTCCAGGTGGAAGTGAATCCACAACCTGATTGGCCTACAGGTGAATCCCAGAATTAGCCAATCACGTGCGACCCATTGTGTAAATAATGTATATAAAGCAGATATTTTGGGGGAGCATTCATTCCTCCTCACCACTATGAGCTGAATAAAGAGCATGAAATCCACTCTCGACTCAGAGTATATTTCAGATGCCATGTGTCTTATTAAAAATACACACAGTAGCAGCAGCAGCCATTAACAACAGCAACAACAAATAAAGCACCAGAGAGCCATTCCTTTCCTTGGAGGTTTTTAAGCAGAGGTTGGATGGCCATCTGTCATGGATGCTTTAGCTGAGATTTCTGCATTGCAAGGGGGCTGGACTAGATGACCCTTGGGGTCCCTTTCATATCTACAATTGTATGAGTCTATGGTTCTAGGAAAAACATCAGCCAGGAACACTATCATTAGCAGCTGGGAAAGATTGGCAGAACAGTTTTCAGGGTGTATAAACAACATGATATTTTTTCAGATCTGCACCTACAAGACCACTTATTAGAACACGAACACGAACACACACACACACACACACACACACACACACACACACACACACACACAACCTCCAGTAACTTAATATATTGAAATCTATCTTTCTTTTTTTTATTTAGGACAGGTGTGGGGAGCTCCAGACCTACAACTCCCATCAATCCTGGCTTTTGGCCATGCTTGCTGGGGCTGTTGAGTTGTAGTTCAACTCTGGAAGAGCAAAGGTTTCTGTACCAAGTTCAGGGCATAGGAGAATTTATTTCTACAAATGGCTAGCCTCCGCTCAAAGGGCTTTGCTTGGTTTACTAGATCTGGTACCATTGCCGAACACTCGGCTTGGTGTGACTTTGGGCAGCGTTGGTGCACCTGTTTGAGAGAGGAAGGGGAGGGGAAGCAGGGTTCCATCTCCCTCGCTCTCCTCCACCTCCAACAGGTGATTGGCGCTGTCATCTTTGACGGTGCCAACCATCTGCTCTGCACAGAGCACAGCGCTGCATGCAAGGTTATCTGGACAGGAGCCAATGAAGATGATGGATATGACCCATGTTGCCAAGTTTTGGCTGCTTTCTCGAATATGGGGTCAGAAGGGGGAAAGCCTGAGGGAGAAGCAGTCCATTTAAAGCTTGCATATTCATCTCTGCTAATTACTTATACATTTGGGGGATAGGAATTATTTTTAGATGAAAGAAAAAGTGCTGTCCTTCTAGATCTAGCTATATATCTATAAAGAAAGATGATGATGATAATGTGTGGTGAAACAGATATTATTTGGCATTTTATCCTTCCTTCTTTACCTGCAACCTCAATGCCTGTTACTATAACTTCCTTATTTCAAACTACATGGCCTCCATGCTGTGAAAGAAAAATTGCTATGTGTAGGGGTGCTTTTTTGCTGTAATTGTCTACTGAGACCTTGAAAGCTTCAGAATAGAAGACATTGCAGTGGTAATGGATCAGAGAGAGGGGGGGGGAGGGAGGAATTGGTTGCAGGCCTAAAATTCTTACTCTGAGGAAATGATGTAGAAGACTCCTCTTTACTTATGAGTAGGAAAGAAAGGTATATTACATTTCACAAAAAAGTGAGTAACAATGATTAAATATTTTGCATATATTAGGGTTGCCATATTTCAAAAAGTAAAAACCTGGACACCCCAAATCAATTATTATTATTACTGCAATTTCATTACAGCCTGGCATACAACTGCCAGCATCTTGACATGCTGTTGGTGCTCTGCCTCCATCTGTGGGAATGTTAGAAGTTGCTTTCTACTGAGCCAAACCATTGGTCCATCAAGCTCAGGGTCTCCAGCTATTTTTGGACTACAACTCCCATCATCCCTAGCTAGCAGGGCCAGTGGTCAGGGATGATGGGAACTGTAGTCCAGCTGGACACCCAAGTTTGGGAAACACTGGTCTAGCTCAATATTGTCTATGCTGAGCATCAGTGGCTCTCCATGATTTCAGACAGGAGACATTCTGAGTCTGACTTGGAGATACTTGGAACCAGTCCTTTTTTCTGGAGGGACACAGAGGGACGCATACCCCTAAACATTTTGTGAATCTAAGTTTGGCCTCATTGAGGGGCAGTATTTCAATATGAGTAGGAAAATGAGACTACCCCTAAACATTTTTGGAACCAAACCTTTCTTTTCTGCATGCAAAGCACAGAGCCCTTTACCACAGAGCTATGGACCTCCCACATTCAACCTGGCTGTTCTTGGGTCTGTTAAAACGCCAGCTTCATATTATGCGTCCATGTTCTTTGTGTGAGACGGCTTTGGGAGTGGGGCACGATAAGCATCTCATTTCTGCAGAGGTTAATATGAGAAGCAGCTCTGATTAAAGCGTAATGTGACCCTCCGAAGTTCACGCCACTGGTCTCTCACTGGTCCTGTAGGGAGTGCCAGCAAAGGATTAGAGAATTAGCTGCATTCCTAGTGTCTAGTTTCTTTAGCCGAGAATCTAATAATGCAAAATGAACTGGCTGCGGTAGACATCACAGGCTGATGTGCTCCCAAAGGTACTGTGCTCAGCAAAGGCTATCAGGATTTTAAACAGCTGCACAGGCGAGATACTGCTTTACAGAACCTGTAAACACATTACTGCAGCTGTCCCTCACGGTATTCTTTGCTCTCACCCTCCATTCCAAGCTCAGCTGTTCTGCGCATTTAGATAAAGCCATGCTGCAGGCGACTGTGGCAGGTAGCGGGACCCTGAAATTAAGGTGATGCCTAACACACACTGTTATTTGCATATCCCACACTGTGCTGCTAAGTCATCCCCATGGTGAAATTCTCGTTGGCCCCGTTCTCCTCCTTTGTTATAGAAAAGTAACTATTAAAATGAGTTCCATTTCTCTCTGCACCCAATCGTTCCGAGTTTGTACCACGGGCTTATTAGAGGCAATATTCACAGATGGATTGCTGGCTTTACTTAGAGACCTGCAAGCACTTGTCCTGAATCGTCAATGAGAACAAGCATTTTCTCTTTCTTTCCGTGTGTACTTTTGTTTGTTTTGTTTTGTTTTGACCATTTTTTCCCTCCAATCTTTTTCAAACACTTGAGTTAAATAGTTGTTGCCAGGGCTCCAGGCAGCGTGAGTCAAATTCACTGCACTTTTCAATTACCCAGGTTTCTCTTGCGACGCACATTCCGGGATAAGAATGCAAAATGGTGCAGAACCTTGTCTGAAGAAATATTTCTTTCATTTGTCAAGACATCATTAATGAATGGAATCCACTACCATGAAATGTTGTGATGTCCACTAGCTCGAGTGCTGCTGCTGCTGCTGCTGCTTCTCCTCCTTCTCCTTCTCCTTCTCCTTCTTCTTCTTCTTCTTCTTCTTCTTCTCCTTCTCCTCCTTCTCCTTCTCCTTCTCCTTCTCCTTCTCCTTCTCCTTCTCCTTCTCCTTCTCCTCCTTCTCCTCCTCCTCCTCTTCCTCCTCTTCCTCCTCCTCCTTCTTCTTAAAAATGGTGTTAGTTCAGGGATGGGGAAGCTGTGGCCCCTCCAGATGTTATTGGACCCCAACTCCCATCAGCCCCAGCCAGTATGGCCAATGGTCAGGGAGGATCTGTAGTCTAGCCCCATCTAGGGGGCCACAGCTTTCCCATCCATTGGCTAGATAAAACCTTGGAGGACAGGTCTATGGATGCCCACAAGTCACTGAAACTAGGTGGAACCTTCATGTTCCAAATGAGGAAGGGAACAAAACAATGTTACTCCGTCCTGCCCAACAGGTCTGTATTCATTTGTGGTGCTGGCTCAGGAACCTCTAGAAAACAGAAAGTTCTGGGTCCATTCTGTAAATCCTAACACCCCATGTCCTGCTTAAAATGATGGTTCTAGTCTGGATTCCTGAAAAGCTGAATAGGATAGGGTTGCCATATTTCAAAATGTGAAAATCCAGACACACTTCCGACATGGGTTGCCATACATCTGGGTTTCCCCAGACATATAAGCGATTTCTGCCTGGACACTGTTTTTGACGGCCAAATCCTGGCAATGTCCTGGAAATTCCAGATGTATGGCAACCCTAGTATAGGATTGCTTATTCTTAAGGATGAGAATTAGGCTGCCTACACGCTATACCTGTAAAGCACATTTCCTCCCACAGAGAATTCTGGGTAGTGTAGTTTGTTAAGGAAAGTTTAACTCTGTGAGGGATAAAGCTGCAGTGCTCAGAATTCTCTGAGGGAAGGAATGTGCTTTGAATGCACTTTAAAAGTATACAGTGCGTATGTAGCCCAGTCCTCATCTTTAATAATAAGCACCCTATTCAGTTTTTTAAGAATCAACTTAAGTGGTGGTGCAGGAGTGCTAGTGCAGCCCCACATTTCTAGCCTCACTGGCTTTACTTCTAACCGAAGCTCTGAAGAGGAGTTTGAAGTGAATTCATCAGAGTGCTTAGAGAAACATCTGTCTGATGGAAACCCTGATAATATGGATTTACCAATTGTCGGGGAGGCTTCCAAGTGTGTTCAACTGAAGCCCCCTTCAGACCGCATGGATTGTGTTGTTGCAGCCCACCCCACTCTCTGAGCTGTGTGAGTTTTCAGAGGTTCCAGGCTCTTCCCCAAGGTTTGGTTTCCTCTGAATGATGAACAGTGGAGACTGGTGTTTTTATGATATATGATTTATTTACACATGTAGACAACCTGAACCTACAATGGAGGGGCTCATAGCATTAACACTCCAAGAGGATATTGCGTTTCCCCTAGCCGCAGCCTTGGATTCAAGCAGAGATCAGGCATGCCTCTGTCTCTCTGGCTTCCCAGCCTGCTTCTAGCTTACACCTCAGCTCTGCTCTTTGTCTTTCTAACTGCCAGGTAGTTGAGGGAGCAGGAGAAAACAAGCTGGTTCCCGCTTCCATTTGACAGTTCTTGGCTATCATGCCTCCTCTCATTCTCCTCTTCCCCAAGCTAAACATCCCCAACTCCCTCATAAGGCTTGGTTTCCAGACCCTTGATCATCTTGGTTGCCCTCCTCTGCACACGTTCTAGCTTGTCAACGTCCTCCTTAAATTGTGGTGCCCAGAATTGGACACAGTATTCCAGGTGTGGTCTTACCGAAGCAGAATAGAGTGATACTATTCCTTACCTTGATCTGGACACTATACTTCTGTTGATGCAGCTTAGAATAGCATTTGCTTTTTTTGCTTTCTTTCTGATGACTCATGTTAAGCTTGTGGTCCATCAAGACCCCTATATCCTTTTCACATGTACTGCTTGTAAACCATCAACAATATAGATTTTGAAGTAGGCAGAGAGAATTTTCACTGCTAAGCAGTGAGGGGGAAAAACGACTCTGAACATTTTTGTTTATTTCCAAAAATCTTCCCTGTGCAGATGTGGAGCACAGCTGTTTTCAAAGCTATTGTTTTTCCCCATTGTTCCTGTTTGTTAATTCCAATCCCAAAATATCATGCCCAAGAAGGGCTCCATTTCCATTTGCCACCAAGGAAGAGTTTATAGAGTGTTAACTATAATAAATAAAAGATTAACAATGCCCTCTTGTTCTCATGTAAAAAATTCTATTTTGCTGAAATATTTATAGTTAATCTTTTTTTTCCTGAGCTGCAATGAACATTTAATGAGCTCTGAGCAACACTGCTAACCATATTGATTAATAGATCAAGTGAAAATGTTTCAATTTTGCCATGATATAATCAACGTGATTATAGCAGCATGTTTGTCATCTCCCTTTGTATACGATTAATAATTAGATTCTGCAAGAGATGAGATGCAGTTGACAAATTGGAAGCAAAATGATTAGTGGTTACAAATCAATTCTTACTGTTAAATTATAGAAACCACTTAATAAAAGGCATCCAAAGCAAGACTGCCAACTGTAATCGAGTTTTTCTGGTACTTCCTATACTTTGTTTTAAACTTTATAACTGTGATACATTTATTGTTTCAGTGTAAGATGTTCCGTAGGCACTTACAAGAGGGAATAGCAACTAAATATTGCAGTGTGTTACCATCACACCTAACAGGACTACTTCTGCTGGGCAGACAGATATACTTTCCCCTGGCATATAAACTGGAAGAAGCCAAAGCTGAACTGGACCTTGTCAGAGGGTCCTACATGAGAGTTAGCCATCCCCCAGAAGGTGGGAATCCAGAAATATTATGAAGCCTCAAAATCAGTGCCGGATTACCAGATAGGCAGAGTAGGCACTGGCCTATGGGTCTCATGCCTTTTAGGGGTCCCGTGACAATGGATCAAAATAATATTGATTTGATCTTGAAAATAAATTACCCCAAAAAAGTTTTAGGAGATAATTTGCAAGCCTCCCCCCCCCAAGATTTTGACTGCCAAGGGGCCTCCACAGGGTTTAATCTGATACTGCTCAAAATTTCCATGTTTCTGAATGATATAGTCTCAATCAAGAGAGTCATAGTTATCAGTTCCATTTCCATTTCCATTTCAACAGTGACTTGGACAAAAAAACCCCCAAATGTGAATTCTTGCTCAGATATGGAACTTTCTGGGGTTACCTATCTCACCATCTCACAGCCTAACTTTTCTGACAGGGTTAGACTGGGCAAGCTGGGGTTCAAATCCCTACCTAGCCAGAAGGCTCACTAGTGGTCTCAGGTCAGTTCCTATCCCTCATCACAATCTTCCTTACAGAGCTCTTGAGGGTATAATGTGCGGAGGGTGAGACTGATTTTGTTGACTCTAGTTCCATGGAGGAAGGATGGGAAAGAAATGCAGTAGTGTGTATTGTGTGTGTGTGGTGTGTGTGTGTGTGCGCGTGCGTGCACACACACACACACACACACACACACACACACACACACTACAAAATGAGCCAGATAATAGTGTGCCATTATCAGATTATAGCATGCCACTTTCAAAATGAAGGAACAATGTTTCCCATGTCAAAGGATGCCTCGTAGGCAAGGAATATGTTTATCAAAACAAATCCAAATTACTGATGGGAAAACTCTTCTCAGCTTGATTTGAAAATGGGTAATCAATTGCAAGTATTGCTTTTTGTTGAGAACTCTCAGAACAATCTTGCTTTCTGCTCTCTGTCCTCCCCCACCGAGGGTTCCAAATTGACTCATAATGTTGGTTGCGCTAAATCGTGTTGACTTAACATGTCACTTATTTGGTTGTCTTTTTCTCCCAGGTCCTGGGTGTTAACCTCAGCTCAAACAGACCTGCTGAGGGATTTGTATTTCTATGCTAGAAAGCATGAAACTCAGAAAAGGGCCTTAAAGCACAGTTTTCCTGTTGCACTTTTGGAACCAAGCGTGCCGACTTGCCCCCCACCCCGTGACGTGAGCACACCATGTGCTGGGTGTGAATAAGTATGTTGCACAGCGTATGCACATGGCTGCCATGGAATTTTGAGGGGGCCAGGCCCCCTCCTTGAAAATTTTGTTGAGACCCTTGGCCCCCAGCCCCCCTAATTTGGCACCTCTGTTTGGAATTGAAGCCATAGTTTGGGGTTGCTAAACTGTGGTTAGGACAAACCATGGTTTGGTGTCACAGCCACATGCCTGCCTTATATGACAGGAAAAACGGTTTATCCTGATTTTGAACATTATGATGATTGGATAAAGTACTACAGTGCAAATGTAAGAGTTGGCACAGTCTGCTACATCCTTTATTGAAACCAACTTTTCAAGTACGGCAAAATACACCATGTGGCATAGTGACACTGATGGCTAATCTATGGTAAAGTGAGAGAGCTGTTGCTGAGGTAGTTTGGTTCTCTGGTAAAGTCAAGTGGGACGAACTTTACCAATCTAGATGCAGATAAATGTTTGAATAAATACAAGCATGTGATTAATCTCTCTTCAACTCTGCAGAAAACCTTACAGATGAGCATCACACTGAGGTAAACTATTACTTGATAAGATTTGTAACAAGTGTAAGCACTGCAACCAGCTGGCCAGATGCTATTTCACCTACTGGTGATTCTGTTCACATCTTCACTTTGAGTCTGGCCGCCATTTTGCCAGTTAGGAAACAAGGAAGGCTGAGTTTAGTTGCTGGTTCAGAGGGTCCTGATGCTAAGGCATTAAAACTGCAATCTCTATGTACACATATCTGGGAGTAAGCCCCATTGCACTCAGTGGGATTTACATCTGAGTAGACATTTGCACTGTAAGGTTGCAATCCTATGCATGCTTCTTAGGAAGCAGCATTGAAATCAATGGGATTTATTACTGAATGCATACATAGCACTGCCTTGGAGGTCTTTTTGTGACTTTCCTGGAATTCAATCCAATGAAGGATTGACATCTCTAGAAAAGTTCTGTTTCCTGCTTGTTGTTATTTTGAAGGGCTTCAATCCAAATAATGATTGCATTGTAGGAAATTGTAATTAGTGCATAGATAATATTCCCCAAGCAGAAAAAACAGATTAAATATAATGAGTTGGTAGAATTTGCTCATTCAGCTGCAGAGACAACTTAGGGAAATTTTGCAAACCAGAAAGTTCGTCTATCTGTCTGTGTAGAAACTGAGTTGCATTAAGAGGTTTAAAAAAGCTTCACCGTGGTACATATTCCACACTCTGGACTCTACCATCAGCCAGGGACCAGGGGCCACTGGAAGAATGGTTTTTCCTGTCTCCATGGAAGAGCATCATGACAAAAGGCAGATCAATTGGATCCCATCCACTGGCCAAAGAGGAGCAGATGAAGTGACTTTGCTTCCAGAAAGAACACACTGCCAGAAGTGGCTCATTAAATGGGGCAGAGATGCTAATCCAGCTTCCAGGTAGGTGGGTCGCTGTTCAATTCTGGGAAGGATGAAGTGATGGGGACAGTGATGTAGCATACAGGGGCCAGGGGGGGCTGTGGCCCCGAACACAAATTTCTGAGGGGTCCAACCAGCCACCCCCACAACAAGTTCCCTCATCAAAGCCGAAGCTGTGGGAAGGCAAGTCCCGCCTGGGCTGGGCCTTCGGGGCTGGAGCAGTGGCAGCACCCACTTTTCCTGGTGGTTGATGAAGGGACACCCTCATGCCTGGGGCGGTTGAGAGGGAAGGAGGGTGAGAGGCACGGCCGCCGCCCACTGAGGGAAAAAGAGGAAAGCAAGAAAGCATTGCTAGAGTCATGTGTGTTGCCCAGAGTGCCTTGCTGTCAGGACAGGAGGGCGAGGAGACACAGCGGCACTCCTGGTTTCACGTTCATCTGCCTTATATCTGCTTCCAGGTTGGGGCTAGCTTGCAACTAGAGACTCCCTTTTATGCTGGCCAACGAAGGGACTGTCCGCTGCCTAGTCCATCTGGGGTGTGTGTGTGTGCAAACCCTGCCCCTCCCCGGGTGCCAGCAATCCACGCTACGCTCCCGGATGAGGAGGTCACTGCTGTGCAAACCCACATGCGGAATCAATATGGCACCCCTGCTGTTGCTTTTGCACTATGCCAACCTCCTCACCACCCGACCCCCTTCTCAGTCCCAGCAAGCAACAGTGATCCAGGAAGCTACTGCAATGACTCCACCCCACTTCTTCAATCTGCTCCATAAGCCAGTTGCACTGGGTCTGCAGAAGCCAGGGGGGGAAAGAGCCCCCAGACCCCCACCCATTTGTCAAAAGGAAGAAAGCCACTAACCAATTTAAAAGCAAAAACGCTAGCAAGGGAAGGAAGATCAGCCTGGCCTGACCTGGATACAAATGCTTGTTTATAGCTCAGCCCTTCGTTCAGCTCTTCAATAACTAATCTCCTAAAACACTGTTTCCAATTTGGCATCTAACCTTGGACAAAAGCCATCAAACTGGATAAAAAAAGTTTGCCCCCTACAAAAAAGAGGTGGCAATTGAATAGGGAGACTCCATGGAGCATATCTAAACATATATTGACTGTCATGGCTGTCCCCCTCACCCTAAGAGTCCTGGGAATTTTAGTTTGAGTGAAAGTGCCAATAATTCTATTAGAGATACCTAGTTTTTCTTTCTGAACTAGAGTTTCTTGGGTTCCCTAGTAAACTTCTTCAAGCCTGTGGTGCTGATATGTCCACAGATGCCCCATATTCCTCATTTGGATTGTGCTATTTTTATTGATAGAGAAAACAGTTGACTGACACAGATGCTCTTTGTTTGAGAACGACAATGTGAAGTTTATTTCGCGTGCACAAAAAAATGCAATCCCAAGCTCGTGAGCAGAACAATGCTTACAGCAGAGCAATAAGCTCAGTGCATTAAAAGGCTTGTATGAATTATTTAAATCGGATCTGAAGGATTTATTATTTTAATAATTATCTGAACAATTATGCAGTTATTAAGGCACTCTGCACTCATCTGTTCAACAGGCTTTCAATTTTTAAAAAGGTTACAGTCAGAAAATGAAGGTGATTGATGAGGATATAATGATTAAGAGAGAGAAGGGGAGTGGGTCTGCGTGTTCTACACTGCGGAAGAAACACACACACACAACCAAATACCCAGGAGTCATTAAGTTGCTAGGACTGCAGGGGCCCTGATGCAGTTGACACAATTTCAAAAGGTCATCCCTCCGCCTTCTGAATTGGCAAATCCTTGGAGTCTAAAGTATGAAGGGTCATGGTTTGTTTGTTAAGTTCATCTGTAATTCTACAGCATATTGCAAAAGGATCCCTTCCCATACTTAGCAGTGGGTCTGGAGTCGAAACCTAGCACTCTCCACCCCCCTAATCTCCCTCGCAAGCTGTCTCTTGTAGATGCTGCGAGAGCAGCTGTCTTTTCCACTGGCGCATATTGCAAGAACATACAGGGTGAAGTGTTGCTTGAATCTTTTCCAGTTTTCTTCCATGTTTCCAGAAGGATTCATGTCTGGTAACTTGCTTTTACTCGCCTCCATCATTAACCCTTTTGTGGCCATTTGAAACTGTTTTTAGTATTTCCGGAAATGTGCAGGCGTTGGAGGGTGTCTCACTCATGCAGCTGGCTAGAGCCAATCTGTACTCAGGATAGGGATCATTTCGGTTTCTCTCAGTTTCTCAATTTTCCAGTCTTCTCCATATTTCTCAATCACTTTTTTTTTTAAAGAATTCCTCACAAACATTCACTTACATTTTAGGCACATCTCCTCCATTATACAGTGGTACCTTGGGTTACATATGCTTCAGGTTACAGACTCTGCTAACCTAGAAATAGTGCTTCAGGTTAAGAACTTTGCTTCAGGATGAGAACAGAAATTGTGCTCTGGCAGCGTGGCGGCAGCAGGAGGCCCCATTAGCTAAAGTGGTGGTTCAGGTTAAGAACAGTTTCAGGTTAAATATGGACCTCCGGAACGAATTACGTACTTAAGCTGAGGTACCACTGTATGTATTTTTCCATGCAATTTCTCTTACTATGTTGCATTTTTTGGGGGGTACATTATTTTCAGTAACATATTCAGTTTTATGCAAACTGTACCTGAAGTGCTTTGTATGCAGATGATTCCAGTTTCAATCCCTGGCATCCCTAGGTAGGGCTAGGAATGCCCCCTGTCTGAAACCTTGGAGAGCTTCTGCCAGTCAGTGTAGACAATATTCAGCTAGGATGAGGCTGACTCAGTATGAGGCTGCTTCATGTGTTCCTATATTGCAATTAGACCATTGTACATTCTTATGTGCATGCAAGCGTGAGCGAGATTTGCAGGTGAGTCTGTAAAGCAGAAGAGGCAAACAGTTTTCAGAGGTGGAGGACTAAGGTGATGGAACACTGAAAATCCATCATCTTTATCACTTGCCGTGTGGCACTTTAACCTCACTATGTGGCAGTACTGGCATTTGTTGAAAAAATGAGATGAAGAGGTGGGAAGGAATCTGCCTGAGAGTCTTTCAAGACATTGCTTGTGTTTTGGAGTCTATCGATTTTGATGGGTATTTTGTCACTGACTTTAATGAAGTTAAGACTCTGTCCGAGACATCTATTAAAATGCATTGCCCAATTCTCCCGATCAGTCTTCTGGTTCTCTTAAATCCATCACTGTTCCTTCATAGCCAGAAGTGTTTCGCTGCCTCATAAAATGACAATGGCTTTTTGTTTGTTTGTACCTATCACACTATTGTCCAAGTTTTTGTAACCCTAAGGCAAAGCTCCTGTAATGTAAACTACATCTTTGAAAATATATATGGAACTTTTGGTTGGTGTTCAATATTGTGCTCAGTCCACTGATGGGAGAGGGAGCATATAAGCAGCAGCTTCCTCCCTAAGATATGCTTCTCTGTGTCCTATCCAGTGCTGTGCCAAAACTTGTCCTCAACAGCTTTCTCTCGCTATGAAAGAGGCTACCATTTTCTTCCCATGTCATCAGGGTGGTTGAGCACTTTGGCAATTATGGCCCTTTTTTATTTATTAAAAAACCTGTATCCTGCTGTCTCCTTAAAAAAAACCACACACAAAAACAAAGCAGTTTACAAGACCCACAGAACAAACCATATTATAAAAACTGCACACAAAAAATAAAATCAACTACCTCTTACAGAAATACATTTTCGTAATTGTCTGCATAAGTCTGGTAGCATACCATATATTTTATTTCCAGTTAATATCTGTTGAAAGAGCATTTCACAGGATTGGGCCAATGACAATAAAGGTTTGGTTTCATGTTCTGGAGGAGGTATATACACAAGTAATCAGCAGTTACTGGGAAAAGGTCAGGTGGGCCAAAGGTCAGTATGAGCTTATGGACCTCCAGCAAATGGACTTCCAGTGACTTCTTCCATTCTCTCAATAGCTGCATGTGAACATGCAAAGCTACAGAGATGTAGTGATGTGAGAGAGACTCACCTGTTGAATTTAAGCCTGTTGGGGCACAAGGGTCCTGCTAGGGGGGAAAGGGGGGGAAAAGTATTGAGAGTAAGCAGGGGGCAGACATAAGGGACTTGCGGTAAGATTGTTTCTCAAGTCTCTTTTTCTGCTGCTTATTTAATCTTTGGTCGTGTCACATGCTTGATTTGATAGGACTATTTTCCCTCAGATGCTATAGTAGCAATATCTCAAAGATTCCTTGGATATCTACAGCCCCTTGTTGAAATGCCATTATCTGGATTTTGTACCTTGTCTTTCCTCTAAAAACATTCCTCCTACCCTGCTTTTCTAATATTCGCAGTTGCTGTTTCCCATTATTTCCATCACTCGCTTTTCATTCTCATTGTCTCTGCTTTATTAAGTTGTCATATTATTATTTGATCAAGTGTGCTCCCTTCTTTTGCACTCCAATTATTGTAACACTTAAATTCCCCTTGCAACTCAAAGGATATTAGTCATGAAACAAATTGATGGCCCAGCTCTCTATTCTGGGCTTACTATTGTGTGAGACAACTTTCATCTCTGTGTGCATCTGGCATAACCCACACCTATGAAATTCTTATTCCCCCTTCATTTCAAATGTGGCCAACAATATTGTTTTGAAAGGATAAAAACAGACCCTTCAGGTGTTGCTGGACCACAGACCCTCCCAATTCTGACCACTGACCATCCTGTCTGGGGCTGTTGGGAGTTGAGGTCCAATAACATCTAGAAGCCCATAGGTTATCCATCCAACATCTAGAAGCTCCCATAGCAGAATCTGGTTTTGACGGTGTGGAGGTGGCTTAAATAAAGTGGAGATTTTCCTTTGATGAATTGGTCTGAACACTAGTGGCAACAATTTGAATAGAGCAGCAAAGCATCATGTGTGTGGTTGGTATAATTTCTGCAAAAATAATTTTCGATAAAATGTTAACCTTTAATGACTTTGCCATCTTGGTTTTCGCCTGATTTTAAGCTCTTTTAATAGTCAAACCTACTACATTGATTATGTACCAAGACACTAATTTTACTGATTGAACCTTTTACATATCCCTTTCATCCTAGGCTATTTCCCCCCTCATCTTTGTTAAGAACATGTTCACATATTAGGGTGCAAGGCACTATAACTCCTATGTACAGCAGCGGCTTGTGAGAGCAGGGCAGAGGCAGCTGTGTCTTCCTGGGACAGGGTGAGGCAGCAGCAAGGTCACACAAGCTCTCCTGGTTTCATTGTCTCATCCCATCCCTCACCCAAGGAACATAAATTGGCACTGAGCTCCCCATTTCCTTTCCCCTCTCCCTCTCCCTCCTGGTAAGAACCTTTGCCTTAGAATGGTAGGATTCTGAAGACAAGTGTGTCAGATATTCTACTAGGACTGCTGATTGACCAAAACAATAATGGATCTAGCTGAGTTTGTTTTGCCAGAATTCTGTTGCCAGATTTATTCATTTATTTATTTGTCAGAACCAGATGCCTGCTGCTTGTTTTTAGAAGTAAATATAGATACGTTGTTAAGTAAAAGTCAGTATACATGTTTGAATAGTGCAATAAGCACCTTTACCAGGGTTTCCAAAATTTGGGTCTCCAGCTGTTGTTGGACTACAACTCCCATCATCTCAAGCTGCCTGGCCACCGGTCAGGGATGATGGGAATTGTAGTCCAAAAGCAGCAAGAGACCCAGGTTTGGGAAACCCTGACCTATACAGTAGTAGAGCATGGAAAGGGATCCTGTGACCCTGAAGGTGATGATATGGACTACAGCTCCCATCACCCCCAAGCAGCATGGCCAATCATCAAATGGGAGTTGTAATCCAACAACATCTGGAGGTTTCCACGGGAGCCATTCCTGCACTAGAGTGCTAGGTGGTTGTGCTCCATTTCCACGCACCATTTCACAATGTAGCAAATTCACTGCTTGCAGCATCCCTGGTGGGTGAACATCCTGCCTCTGCTCAAGAACCTCTAATGAAGGAGATCTTGCCACCTACCTAGACTGTCTGTTCCACCATCTTGTGCAGTTTGTACTGTCAGGTAGTCCTGACAGTACAGGATTTCCTCAGAAGGTCGTCAAGGATTCTCAATGAGAGAATAAATCATAATGGACGAACTTTTCTGAAAGACAGTTTGCCTGCCACTACAGTGGTACCTCGGGTTAAGTACTTAATTCGTTCCGGAGGTCCGTTCTTAACCTAAAACTGTTCTTAACCTGAAGCACCACTTTAGCTAATGGGGCCTCCTGCTGCTGCCGCGCCGCCGGAGCACGATTTCTGTTCTCATCCTGAAGCTAAGTTCTTAACCCGAGGCAATATTTCTGGGTTAGTGGAGTCTGTAACCTAAAGCGTATGTAACCTGAAGTGTATGTAACCTGAGCTACCACTGTACATCTTTTCCTCTGTGATTCAGAGCAAGAAAGGAGGGTCCGGCAAGTTCCTGTGTGGGCTTGCAGTCCATGTGGGTTGATGGTCTGGTACAACAGGCCAAACCTATGTCATGTATGGGACAGCTGCTTCCAACCAAGTCAGACCATTTAGCAGTGGCGTAGCGTGGGTTGTCAGTACCCGGGGCAAGGCAAGTAATTTGCGCCCCCTAACCCGTGGATTTGCGCCCCCTAACCCTAACCCCCAGATGTTGCGCCCGGTGCGGCCGGCCCCCCCTGCACCCCCCACGCTACGCCACTGCCATTTAGAAAAGTATTCCATAGTGACTGTAAGCTTCAGACAAGAATTTTCCACTCTACCTGGAGATGTGATGGGTTGAACTTTCTATGTGCAAAGTAGGTGCTCTCCCATCGAGCTACAACCCTTCCCAAACTATGAACTCTCTTTGTATGCTTCAGAGCATATCCCAGAATCCTCTGGAAGGATCTATAGTAGACATCCATGTTTCTCAACAGATGGGTTGAGAAAGTGTTCCTGAATGTAGGAAGTTTGAAAACCACTGCCTCAGATCTACCATGCAGGACAGGTTTTTGTTTCCCTCCCCCTAAAATTATGAAAAAATATTCTAACATAGTGTATTTAGGGAACTTTAACAAATGATAAGTGGGCAGAGGAGTTAAAAATAAGCAAGCTTTCTACTATAACATAATAAGCAGTAATGCAATGAATTTGTCATCATGCAAACTCTGAAACTTAAGGACATAATTATTTCTCCTTGTCTTCCTAATAAGTGGTAGGCATGGATAAATTCCCTTCTGAGTGTGCACTTAATCAGGGCAGCCGTAATTGCTGCTTTACAGCAGAAAATGCAGGAAACTCGAATACCATATATTTCTGTGAAAAGACATCATTCTGATTTCCACTAACTAAATAAATAGTGGAACGAAGATAAAGCACTCATCCATCTACCCAAATTCACTGTAGCTCATGACTCCTTTGAGTGCTTTTGAATGGTTTTGTTCAGTTTCCCCTTAGAAAAAAAAAACCTCCTGTAATAAAATTACTGGGTATAAAAAGACATGAGAAAAACATTAGGTTTCAGGCAAACAGAATGCTTAAAGCATTGCTTGCAAGGAATATGAAGTTGGGGGGGGGGCGAATCCTTGATCATGAAGACAGCTGCATCAAAGTATTGAGCTCCACTTTTCAAAGTATTGAGCTCCACTGCAGTTTTCCTGCAGTGTACCAAAGTGATATTACAAAATATAGATAATACCCAAGTGATGAACAGATCGGTCTATTTCCAGTCTGTGTTTATTTCACATGTGTTCTTTCATAAATCCAAACTGAATAATTTCTGCATCCCCCCCAGTATCAGTAGTTTTCTTTCTCTTAAACTAATGTTTATTTATTTGCCTCTTAACATATTGCTCAATTTTCTGACCTCTCAGATCCAACCAGCCTCCACTGTGCCTCGTTCCAAAAGGAAGCATGAACCCTGGGAGACTGGGGTGGCACAATTTATTATGCTTCCCCATTTCACTGAGTTTCCTTTGCAATGAAATGAATGGGGTGGAATAAAGCAATGGCAATGTACTTTCCATAATTACATAAGTTACATAATTTCACCATAGTGGGCAGGGAGACAAATAACATAGGTTTGGGGGAGAAGATGAACTAGGGGAAGAAAGATAAGCTCCCTGGTGAGAGGGTCTACTTTTTTGTGTATGGGAAAAAATGGATTGTATGGGGGGGGGGGGAGAGGTCTTTTGTATTCATTTTTTCTTTGTGTTTGTTCTTCTGCCTCTCTACTTTCCTTTTTTATTATTATTTAGGGTTTTCTTTTTTCTTTTTCTTTAGATGACTTTGGCTTTTATTGTATGCTGTGTTGAAAACTTTCAATAAAATTTTTCACAAACGAGAACTACACCATAAAATTCAGAGAAATGCGTTGTTTTGGAAGGTGCAAATTAGGCGGGTTTCTCTTTAAGTGCAAACCATCAAATTTCTCCCCCGTTCCTAGTTGTAAACAGGACTCAGTGGCTCAAGGGCAGTCTAAGTCCCACATTCCTTCCTACACATAACCTTCATATCTCTGTATCTACGCATCCATGAAAAATTAAAATAGAAGTGGAGCCCTTCAGAAACATACAACAACTTTCCTTTCTGGCCCACCTTCCAGACGGTGCAATATTTGTAGTGGAGATGAGCTCCATGAGACATCTTCAAGGCTTTGTTTGTGCAAAGCATCACTGTGTCGTCCTTTCTTCGCAGAACTTAGCCCATCTGGACCTACTGCTTTCATGCTTCCAGTCAAGTGATTTCCCCCTCCTCCTTTCCCTGCCACCAGGATAATATGAACAGACATCTGTGCCAACTTTGAAAACAAACAAGCATATGTTCCATCCCAAACAAGGATGCATGGAAGCATTCAAATGTACAAATGCTTCATTTATGGCTGAATGAAAGATTCAAATCAAGTAACTAATAATAACAATAATGTAGCACATGGATAGCTCCTGGAACAAACTGGATGCATTTGGAGTCAAAACCTGAACATCTTCCTTCCTGCAGAGAAGCAGGAAGTACAAACAGTGTTCCAGGATACCCCGCGGTCCCTTTGAATGTTACTGGAGTCCTTCATAGAGAATAGTAGCAGTGGCAAACAAGATTCCCTGCAACTGAGGTCACCAGCTCTTCTTCTCTTGCAGTCTGCATCCAGCAAGGCATGCATGGAGTGTGGGAAGAATTCTCGGAAAGACTTCGAACTCAAGCAGCTCAGTGGTGAAATTCGACACACTTTACATGGAACGAATTGTGTAACCCTTTTGGAGCATGCCTCAGAGTCCTTTGCTAATGTGCTGCGGTTCTGTGCCAGACATGCAAGGATTTCTTGTCAGCAGTAGCAGGCAGAGGGGTGGAGTGAGGCTGCTCACCTGACCTCTGGCCATTTGGATCGCTGCTGCTTACGGGGAGGCAGAGGGGAGGTGTGGGGCAAATGCACCAGCGGCCAAAATGAGTGGCTTCACCCCACTGCACCATCCACTCCTCCTTGTCAGATTCAATGCTCTTGATAATAGGAAATTTGAAAACCATGCCACTTTAACAATTGGCACTCCGACTTGCTTTCTTCCTTCTCTCCCCTCCCGGTTCCTTATTGATTTTGTGCCGTCTTTTAAATTGTAAACCTGAGGGCAAGGGATTATCTTGTAGACCACTTTGTCTTTTTGATAAGGAGTGAAATAAAATGCTTTATATTAAACCACTGATATGCCCTAATGAATGAAACCGCACTGAACCACCCCACATATGCCATTAACATGGAATAAATGAATGGTCATTTAAATGTTTGTTCCCAATTATCCCCACACTAAATATAAACACCTGGATGAAGATTTATCTACTTATATTATATTATATCTGCTCATGAACTTGCTCCAAGCACCAAGGACTAAAGTGACCCAGGGTCAATTTCATGATATACGCAGTAATATTTTACTTTTCAATTTAGTTTTCAGCATGCACAAAATGATAGGAGGACTGAATTTAAGAAATATGCTTCTTTGTATTTGGGGATTCATAGCCTTAATTTGCTAATATTTGGACAGCTGGTAGGCTATTCAGGGAGATATTTGCAAACTGTGAAGCTACAATGTTATTTAGCACCATTAATGATTTATATGAAATTTCACAGATTTGGCTACTTGTTACTTATTAACTCATTAGATGATAAAACAATGGTTCCTTAATTGGGTTTAAAACGGCAAACCTTGGACAGCTGATGAAACGTTCCCTCAAAAGTGTGTGTGTGGGTGGGAGCAATCACAGAAATATAAATAGGCATGGTTAGAGGAACAGAGGGTTGTAAATTCATTGTGCAGTGATTTGAAAACAGATATAGCTATAGATAGATATATGCTATAATCATCCAGTGCCTTCTTAGTGCAAATAACCATTCTGAATCACTATGATACATAGCATGATGCCTATACATGCATGCCTATACCAGCTTTCCATCTAGATATGGGTGGTATGGTTGAATTTTTCCTAGACAGCATGAAATGCTAGTTTACTAGTGACTTAGTTGTGTGTGTGTGTATGGAGTGGAGAGCTCCTTGGGGTTCTGATGCAGGAAAGGATATTTTGGATAATTCTAAGCATTACATCTTGCACGCACACATCTGCACACACAAAAATCACACCACACCAAACCCAAGTCATCTAGCAATAGCTCCACTTTAACAAATCAAAGCTATTATACATTTCCTCTTATTTTCTTAATACAGCACTAACATGTTGCTGTTACCATCTATAATGCTTTTACAAAGGAGTTTTTCTCTAATCTTCCAGTGAGACAAGGAAAAAGGATGGGAATATGTAAATAGGCAGAAAGAGAAAGATCTATTCATACAATTGCTACATTTTTATCCACCTTATCTTTGCAAACCCCATGTATGAGATTTCCAATTTCAAGTGCTTTCTTGTTCAGTTGCTGGCAGCCATAAGTAGGAGATTGCTTACGGACTCATGCCATGCTTGCAGGCTTCCCATAGGCATCTGGTTGTCTAATGCTGGACCAAAAGATGACTTGGAGTGATCCAGCAAGGTTCTGATGTTCTTATGGCCAAGGGGTGGAACTATAGCAGTGGGGTGGGATGGGGTGGCAGGGATGAACAATGTTCTCCAGGTTCACCTCTACCAGGCACACCGACTTGGGTAGGTGATAACAGGGCTGATGTCCAGCACGATGCCACAGTATCACAACGTTGTATTTGAATGTTGCATACAACGTCATGATGCCCGGATGCTGGACACAGCATTGTTGCACACACCATCTGGGCGTTGTGCGGGAGCTCGGTTTTCATGACTGGCAATGCTGTGGCTCCTCCTCCTCCTGCCTCCACCAAAAGGAAAAGGATGTGAAAGGGTAAATGGCTAAGGTCAATAAAGGTAAAGGAGATAGAGTAAATAGCTGCTGTCATCTCAAAGCAACGGTAACAATAGTAACCTCTCTTTAAAGCAACAGTAACACATTACTTAAGTTTACATGCATGTTGCATATTGTCTTTTTAAGTAACAATAACCTATTGTTTCTAATAGTAAGCCAAATTTATTTTATTTGCAAGTAAACCTGCAAGTAAACTTGTTATGTTTTGCTTACAAAAGGCTTTAATAAAGCTTGACATCATTGTTGAGCAGGAAACTCCAGTTTGTTTTGTCCCATGCCTACAGCCAGTCACTGTATTTGGGAAAAACGGGTCAGAGGTAAATAAAAGTGCCTTAAAATAACTGGTGGTAGGGGAGCAGAAAATGATAAAGAAACCAAGTATTTGGTTTAGTTGAAGGTTTAAAGTGGTGGCAAAATTAGTTGGGTCAGAAAGCACCAGGGCCACAGTTCTCGATAAAGTCCAGGCACTAGTGGGATAGAAACTCCCTGTTGTCCCACCAGAGCCTCCGCAGGCTGCGATGCACTTATGTGCAAGCCATCCATCAGAATCCCTAATTCTTTTGCTTCTCAGTTTCTCAGACATTCCACTCGAGCACGGCATATGTTTCCTCTGTACAGTTCCTCTCTTTTCATGCATATTTTTAGCATTTGTGCAACATGCTCTCAAGTACAGCAAGTGGCAGTGTGTGTGTGTGTGGCTGGGTATGCCTTTCATGTGATGCTTCCAGTATTAAATACTCCCCAATTTCTACCCTGCCAAGAAATAAAACTTGGCACACCTGAAACGTGCAGCTGGCCACCCTGTTTCTTTGACTTACCTTTTCAATTCACTTCTTCAATTCTGCCTTGTGCTTTCTTGTCTCTTTTTAAAAATTATGTCTGCTGGAGAAATCCGTGTGGTGGACTAGGGAGTGTTTGTCATTTAAGAAGATGCTGGATAGTTAGATTTTTTTTTTTTTAAAAAAGAAGATATTGTGTGGATTCCCAGGCAAAAGAAAAGCTCCAGAGGCTAAATATATCCCTCCAAGCCTCTGTATCTGACCCACAGGACTCTTTCCACACCATATACTTCCCACAGTCACCTCTGTCTCCCTCACCATCCTGCTTTGCACCCTCCGTGTAATATTTTGCCTTGCTGGAATGTGTCCTTGAACTTGGATAATGTTTTTGGTTGCCTGGATGGAGGAAAGAGAGGTATGTGTCTAGAAACTAACCTATTGCACAAAGGTAGACATTGCGTTTGTTGCTCTGTCCATTTTTGCAGGCGGCCCCTGGAAGGTTGTTTCACTTGGGGCGAAGAAGGATCCTTCACCCTGCTGTTAGGGGTGCCCTCTTCTCAGTTTAAAGGACTAGGTTGATAAATATTGCTAGTGGAATATTTCTTTCTGATCTGGTCCTTGTGTTGGGGTGTGTGGGGAGTTAGGAGAGGCATAGTACCTCTGGTGTGGGCCATGCCATGCTCCTTCTGGGGTAACTTGTCCACCTTTGGACACCACTCTGCCCTCAGCTCTCACCTGTGGCTCCTAGAAGCTGTTAGCTTTCAGCAGCAGAGACACTGGTAACAGCTTCGAGTGGCTGGCTAAACCAGGTGAGGGTAGTCAATCTGTAACAAACCCTCGTGAGTTAGGGCATTCCCGTGCATGCAAAGACAGGAGACGAGACTAAAAGTGGGTCCCACGGTCAAGAAGGCATTTTCTGCATGTGCTGAAGAAGGAAGTGAGGAGCAGATGGGGCTCATCAACCTGGGAAGGTAGCCCATATAGGAGAAGGAAAACTTTGGTTCTAAACCTCCACTGCCTTGTGGAATGTCTTCGGGAGAAGAAAAGGTTATGGAGTAAACCCTACACAAATCTGGAGTGGAGTCTCCAAGACAGTTGTATGGCACTTTGTACACCTCCTTCTGGGACGCGGGTGGCGCTATGGGTTAAACCACAGAGCCTAGGACTTGCCAATCAGAAGGTCAGCAGTTCGAATCCCTGCGACGGAGTAAGCTCCCGTTGCTCGGTCCCTGCTCCTGCCAACCTAGCAGTTCGAAAGCACGTCAAAGTGCAAGTAGATAAATAGGTACCACTCCAGCGGGAAGGTAAATGGCGTTTCCGTGCACTGCACTTGTTCACCAGAAGCGGCTTAGTCATGCTGGCCACATGACCCGGAAGCTGTATGCTGGCTCCCTCGGCCAGTAAAGCGAGATGAGCGCTGCAACCCCAGAGTTGGCCACGACTGGACCTTTTCACCTCCTTCTGACAATTCCTGCAGCCAAGTTGTTGCCAAATGTATTGTTCTGCTTTCTTTTGGACCACATTGGGGGGCGGGGGTGTCTTGTCATCTGGGCAGCCCAGGACCTCCATATATACTGCCCAGGCTTCCACCTTGGGGAGGTCACTTTGTTGCCACTAACACAGTGGTTTGACTTCACCCCTGGAGGCGCACTCCATTGTCTCTTGAGACACGGGTGCCAACTAGGTCCTTGTGTAGAAATAAACTCTTCAATGCAAGAAGAATAAGTTCTAAGGCTTTACTTGCAGAAATTCGAGACCAGGGAGAAGAGTCGGTGGAAGAAGATTGGAAGAAATTTAAAGACTATTTACAGAAATATTGTAAAATTAATGAATGTTAGAACGATGTTGGATAGAAACTAAGGGGTTTTTAGCTGCAATACTATAAGGGAATATGAAAAATGGATTACTAATAGGTAAAGATTTAATGTTATAATATTTTAAGATTAAAGATTAGGATAAACAAAGAGGGAAAGGATTTGCTGAACCAACAAACTAAATTGGAATACAAAAAAGGGAGGCGTGAGGAGGTCCGGGAAACAAGCTAATGAAAAATAAGTAATGGAAAGATTGAGTTGTTTTTAATTATTTTTATTTTGTTTTTTTTTTCTTTCTATTTTTCTTTTGTAATATTTTGAAAATCTTAATAAATATCTTACAAAAAAAAAATACTTGCAGAAATTCGGTTACGAAAACAATAAATCTGTTACATTTGTCTTCGTCTTACAAAGTCCCTGTACACTGATCCCAGCGTGATGACTTCAAAAACCTTTACAGAAGAAAATATAGCTAGCCAGATAAAACACCAGCTCCATGGAAGCATAGAATCATAGAATTTTTGAGTTGAAAGGGACCCCAAGGGTGACCTGGTCCAACCCCTTGCAATTCAGAAATCTAAGCTAAAGCATCCATGACAGATGGCTGTCCAAGCTTTGCTTAAAAACTTCCAAGGAAAGAGAGTCCACAGCCTCCGGAGGGAAACCAATACCAATAATGTATTAAATGTATTTAAAATACTAATAATGTATTTAAGCATTCTTTACAGTAACTTGGATACAATGCATTTAAAATATACAGCATTTTATGTAATATTAAACATAATTTCATCATAGCAAGAGAGAATCTTGGGATGAGCCAATTTGTTCAAATGTGAGATGTATTCTATTAGGGGATCCAAGGTCCCTCTTCTAGGATGCAACACACATCCCATTTCTTCCCTAAAGTCCCACACGTAGCAGCTAACCTTATTCACAATAGTATTCAAAAATGATCAGGGTGATGATTATACAATATCTAGAACATGCTTAAACACGTTTTCAACAGGGAAGAAAACCCTGCTTCCTACATAAAAAAAGAACCATTGTATGTTGACTCAATGTTTCAGCTGACATGAGAGCTATAACAGATCACAGCGGAAGAGAGCAAAACTGCATCTCCATGAAACACACATAATAAAAATGTTAGTAAGCAAAATAAGGTCTAAAATAAAAGGAGAATAGATAATAGGAAAAATAATGTGATACTAAACCATCCTTCTTTTGCAGCAGCCGCAGCTTCTAGTTTGGAAAATTATATGTATATGATATTAAACAAAACTATTACCAAATGTTTGTTATGTCTCATCCCTATAAATGTGTTTGTGTATATTGCTGGTATCATTCTGGTTTTTCCTATTAAAAAAAATACATTCTTCCTTCACATGATCTCAGCTCAAAATCTCCCATGTTGTAAACCCAGTTTCTGGATGCTATGAGAGCCACAAAACTGCTGCCATTGTGCGTCCCTTTCTCATTTGCGTGGACAGGCGGAGTCCCCAGATCCCGAGCGGTTCCCCCCGTCATGTGTAATAACGACTCAAGACAACGTGCTATGGGATTAAATTGGCCACAACTTTATTAAATTTCAAATGTGGGTAGACCTTGGCTCAGGCATTGGGCATTCTCCCTCCCCAGTCTCCAGTGTGTGTGGGGGGGGATGGGCCGGCTCTGGAGAACATATGTTCAAGCAGAGATAGCTGCCCCTGTTACGCCGCCGCCGCAGGGGAGAGCAATGACGACCTTTCGGCGTACGGTCAAAGCCTCCCTTCAGAAACCCCTTTAACGGGGAACCCTGGTATTGCCGCCGCAAAGAGGAAGATGGACTAAAGGATTCCGCCCAAGGCCTGATACCGCCAAAGTTGTGACTTTTGCTACGGGAAAGGCGAAACCTGCCAATGCAGGGAAATTCCTTTCCGGCCCTTTAACAGCGACCTTATCGTAGCAGCGCCCGCATACCTGTGAAGAAAAGTTAACCTGCAAAACCTATGAATAAAAGTTAACCTGCAAAGGAAGACATTAACTGAGGGTGGGTAGCGTGGGAGAAGCTCTGGAGCCAAGTGAGGATTCCTAGGTAAGATCCTCCCTCTATTGTGTGGGCAGGTAATCCCTCCCCCTACCTGGCCTGGTCTCCTTGGCAACGCTTCCCCCAGGTGGGATTGTACAACTGACTGAGGTAGGCGGGGACCTCCAGGTATCCCACCTGAGGGAAGGCAAAGCCAAGCCTATGCTGATGGAGCCACTCCAGATCCAGGGGCTGTGCGCGTCCACGCAAAGGGCGCCCCCCGTTTTAAGCGGGGAGCGGTCATTCTTGCTGGTAATGAATGACTAAGCATAGTGTTATCTAGGGATAGGTTAATCTGTCAATTTCAATTTCTCTCAGTTATTCATTTCCCCCCAATATTTCCTCTCAGCTTTTATTGTCAGTGTCTGATACCTTCAAGGTTAGATTACTGCAATGTGTTATATGTAGGGCAGCCTCTAGAGTTGGTTCAACAGAAGCAGAATTTGGCGACCACTGGGGCAAGGCCGGTTGGGCATATTCCACTGATCCCGGCAGCCAATTAGCTTCCGGACTCAATTCAAAGTGCTGGTTTGGACCTATAAAGCCTTAGACAGCTCAGGACTGCAATACCTCAAGGACCGCCTCTCCCCATAAGAAATGACTTGGACCCTGCGATCGTCATCTGAGGCCCTCCTCTGTATGACATCTCCATGAGAAGTCAGTGGCCTTTTCTGTGGTGGCTGTCTGTTTAGGGAATGCTCTCCCCAGAGAAGCTCGCCTGGCAGCTTCATTACATACCTTCAGGAGCCAGGCAAAAATGTTTTTCTTTTAACCAGGCCTTTGACTGATCCTGTGTCCTTTTAAATGTGTTTGTGGGAGGAGGGTTATTGGGTTGTTTCTGTTCTTGTTTTTTTAATGTATTTTGTGTTATCATATTGTATTTTTATGTTGTGGACCACCTTGTAGTCTTTGGATGAAAGGCAGTATACAAATTTCAACAACAACAACAACGATAATAAGAATAAGTAGTAATAGTAGTCGTCTTATTACACATTTGATGTTATTACATGGTCCATTTCGTCAACACAGTTCTCTAGGAGGGAATAATACAGAGGTCAAGCATGTTGCATCATGCTTGGTGTGTACTAGATATTTTGTCCTCTCTTGTGACTTCTGCTGGCTGAAATTACTCTTTACATGGCAAAATTAATTTTCTGCAACATCCATTTTCTCTCTTTTGTTTCATTTGGTGGGTTTTCACATCTGCTCCATCTCTTCAACAAGTTGGTGAAACAACCTTCCATGGCCTTGTTATATAACTAGCAAAAGTTACTATATTTGGAATTACATTTGTCCACAACATTTGCTGCAGAGAGGGCAAAATTATGTGTTTTTATTATTTCATGCAGTTTATTTATACTCCTGCCAAGTGCCTTGGTATCTTTTTGCATATACTATCTTAATCTAGCCTATAAGCAATGAAGAATCTTGTGCAAGGCAAGTTTCAGCACAGAAGTTTTAGCAGTTTGATAACATGCCTTTAATAGATAATGTGTTGGCTTGTTATAAATGTTACTTTGAAGTTCTACATATTCCAGTTAGTCTTACTGAAATTTGAGCAGGCTTCTTTTAATGAAGTATTATGGAATCTAGATATTAAACATGAACTAGTGGTGATTTTGGAAGCAAAACTG
This sequence comes from Podarcis bocagei, assembly GCF_964188305.1. Taxonomy (NCBI): domain Eukaryota; kingdom Metazoa; phylum Chordata; class Lepidosauria; order Squamata; family Lacertidae; genus Podarcis; species Podarcis bocagei. The sequence continues at coordinate 114,947,809 of NC_138125.1, forward strand.
AGAGTGATAGAGAGGGGGGGGGAGTGCAAAGGTAGCCTTATAAATGGTAGAAATTGACTATTCAGCAAATATTGTTTCAGTGTATTGTTTACCGTTTATGAGAGCTGGGCCTTGTGCAGTATATCTTGCATATTAGTAGAGTAAAGGTCAAGCAATTTTCATTTTGCAAGGAATTTTGTAGATAAGCAGGGTTCCTAATGGTTTCCAAGAAGGTCATTTAATAATTGGGCTGTCTTCGAGACTTATCTTGCAAACCTCAAGGAGGGGAGGAGGCGGTGGTTAATTTCTGAAGTGAGACGCCAGGGTTCCAAGCAACCTTTAAGCCACATCCTCTGACTTGCCACCCCTGACCCGAATCTCAGGTGTCTGTATAGGTGCCCAGGTTTATTTGTGAAAAGCAAAAGACATTCCCATTCAGAGGCATTCCTGTCTTAGTCTAACCTGCCCCACAGGGTTGTTGAGGATACAATGAAAAGGGAATACTGTACCTGCCACCTTGAGATCATTAGGGGAATGGTGGGATATAAATATGATAAATTAAAATTTCAAGGCTAATGTGGTATGCCCCTCCCCAAATAACCTAGTCAAGACTTCAAGAGGGGGAGCTTGCATGTGGTAGGAAAGTAAGTAATTCTATGTATAATCAGGAACCATTGACTTAAGAGCCCCAGTATCTTTGTAGAAAGAGCTGTCTAATTTTTTTCTTATTAGCATACCGCCACACGTTAATAATTTCTGGAGCACCCTTTACGTAAAAGACACCTGCTGCAAAGGGGAAAAAAAATAATGAAAATAACGACAGCACATCCCCTAATTATAAAACGAGAAGTCTTTCTCGTAGGAAGTAATTAATGCTGGTTAATTATCTGATGAGGCTTACTCAGATTTTAGGTGTTCTAAAAGAAAAGAGAAAAACAACAAATCACCTCTAAAGCTAACAAGATCACTGCCTTATTAAAAATGCATTCATTACTGAATTTTAATGGTAACATTTGTCATGTGAAAACTTCCCGTTCTGACTCGTCCTCAAAACTAGAGCTATTAATATGAATAATGCCTATTCAAATTACTTTTAAATATTTAAAACACTCTACTGTTTAAGCCCTTGCCATATTTTATTTCTTTGCAGGGCACAGGTATTGTAGCTGTAAAAGGTGAAAAATCAGTGGATGAAGTCAAGTATTAAGAGAGTTCTTGAAGTAACACAGGTAATTCAAAGTTCACAATTCCATTATAATACTAATGGGCATTAGATTAAAAAAGATCAGCTTGTTTCTGAGTTTGGATAAGAACTGATAAAGCTTTCTGCTACTGTGGAAAGGTAGCAGAAAGGTGGAATATATATGTTTTGCTGGTCCTGCATGGAGTATAGCTTTGCGAGATGCTGTGGGCGAAGGCGCTTAACTCAGTAGTAGAACATCTGCTTTGCATGCAGAATGTACCAGAAATGGGGTTAGGAAGGTGAAAAGTGAGCTTAGTAGTTGCATGAAGGGGAAGCTCTAGGGAGTTGACATTGGGGAATGGCAGGGGGGTTGATGAGTGGCACAGACAGGGACACAGCCCCTAGGAATATATATTTTCTCTCTTTTATTTTTTTATGATCACCCATGTTCATTAAGCTAACATCTACATTGTACACCTCTTCATTTTGAGTAGAGTGATGTTGTTCTAAATTATCCTTCTTGTGCCTCAGATCTATCAAAGAAAGTAGGTAATTCTTAATTTCTGATGTGTTTGTGCTACTAAGATGTCTAGAATTCCATTTAGAACCAGGGACTCAGCTCCATTAGTAAAGAAACAGTGACTTGAATGCGCTATAAACATGCAACACTAGAAGGCGCCATGGAGCAGGAAATTTTTAAGCACGGTTTTCCATAGGGATTTCTTTCTTTTGTTATAACAATCTAATTTCTGACTTATTTATAATGTGTTTCCCCCCTATGTCTAGAGCTACCCCAAGTGACCAACTTCACTGATGCTTATATGTTAATGTTTCAGTTCAGAATTCCACATCACTTTCACCATTATGTTCTTAAGGTTGCTTTCTGTTTTGTGGTCCAGGGAGTAACATCTGTGGCTGAGTTTTACCATGTGATATTTGTTCTTTTCTTTATCTGCAAAAGTGCTGATTGGAGCTCCGCTGTGTTGAATTAAGCTAATGCATAGATAACTGTCCTAAGAAAGCCTGTAGATATGAGAAACTTGAACTTTATCTGCTAAATCTCTGGTTCCTCACTGGGAAAGTAGAAAATGCCATTTTAGATGAGACTAGTGATTCAAATATAGTTACGCTGAAATTAGTAGCAGATGCTTCAGTAACCAGGCGTAAAAAATGACATAAGGGACAGATTTTTGGAACTAACTTTCTGTGGGGGATTCCTCCTCCAATCCTATTCCCTCCCAAACAGATTTGATTGATTCCACCCCCCTTGAAATCTTTTGTGGGTTTTAGTATCATTTACAGTAAGTCCAAAAAAATAGTAGCATGGATTTGTGGAGGGGCAGGCGTAGAATACAGGTGGACTGGCATGAGGGCAGGTGATAGGAGACCATTCAAGAACAGCAGAAGATTCTCCAGGTGTTAAGAGCACTGTTTGCCTGAATGACTACAGTGAATTGTTATGAGGTTTGGGGATGAGGGAGAAAGCAAGCAGGAATGGCGTGGCTCTTTATTAGAAACCAGTAGTTGTGCAATAGGATAGAATCCCTGAGGGGTCTCTTCTGATGAAAAAGAGAGTCCAGGCAGCTGGAGGAGGATGAATGCCTTCTCTCTAAATCAGGGAGGGGAAAACTGTGGCCTCTGGCTGCTGTTGGACTTCCATCAGTCCCAGCCAACATGGTTAATCATAGAGATGGTGGAAATTATGGTTCAGAAGTACCCCTGCTCCTGCCATTGCTGCCTGGTTCATGGGCCAAGTTAATGATGTTGCACTATGAAGACAGATCCTGTTTACAGTTTAAGCACTGCTTCCCTGCATTTCTGTTTCAGCATGGGGGAAGCAACCTTTGTTGATTCCCATCTGTGGATATGCACGTACATACTGAAATACGAAGGGCCCAGATTTTTATTTTTTTTTGAGATTGTATTGGAAAACAAAGACAGGAGAAAGTTGTTAGGTATGTGCGCTGCAAACCACTTGGAATTTCATAGGTCAAAGCCAATGTCTGGAAATTGTGGCCAGAAGGCTACTGGAATCCATTTGAAGTGCAGACCCTGAAGTCAAGGAGAAATGTGCTCCAGAAATCATTCCTATTAAGAGATGGGCGGCCAATTCCCCCCACTCCTCAAATCATTTTCAACTTCCAGCAAGTTATCAAGGGCAGCCTGAAGCATGGCTTATTAACACTAGTCCAGCCTCGAGGCTTCAAAGGAGATGGTATGTAAGTTGCCACAACAAAATCTCAAAGGAAAGAGGCAGAGTCTTTTCATTATACACATGGCAGTGTAAAGTGCTTCTGGCCTCTGCTGATGCCTAAAGCTCCACTAGATTTAGAAGAACCTAAAAGCTCTGATCTTGCACACGGGTACATGAGAGAAAAAGTTCAGTTGAACTCAGCTGCAGTTTACTCCTGAGTAACCACATACAGTATGGCATAAAAGCATATATATCGTATTGGCAGCAACCACGCAAACAAAACCCTCTTTTGTTTGGATTGACGCTGTGCTCTGGAACGTTAGGGTTCACCACTGTTGTTAACAAACCACCTATGAAATTCTGTTTACACTTTTACTGCTTGGGAACGGACAAACAGATTGCGATTGATCAAGACCTTTTCTAGAAGAGTGGCTTGAAATTGCCTCCATGAACAAATGCAAAAGGGTCACAAACCCACCTAGTCTGCTGAACTTAATCAAGCATATTTGTCTTCCAATGCCTGGTGTGTGTGTGATTGGGGGCTACTGTCAATGCACATATGTCACTATGCAGACACCACTACGATGGCCTGAAGGTGGCTCAGTCGGTTAGAGCATTGTTCTGATAATGGCAAGTTTGTGGGTTTAATCCAGCTGCATTTTCCTGCATTGCAGGGGGTTAGACTAGACAATTCTCTGGGTCCCTTCCAGAGTTCCACAGTCCTATGTTTCATTCTATGATTCTATAATGCCAGAAGCTGCTATGATTCCTTGTATTCTATAAGCAAAAAAAGAAGAAAAGGAAAAGGAAAAAAAAGAAGAAAAGGAAAAGAAAAAAAGAAAGAAAGAAAAAAGGATATGATTGAGGTGCTAACTTTGCACAGTTAGTTAAGGAGCTTGGAGTATTTCTGGCACATTGTTAATTTCCAGTCCAAAGTCTAGCTTTCCCGTATTCTTAGAATTTTCGCACTATGCCAAAATAACTAATAATTAGCACACTAAACCCATTACAAACCTCTTAACACCAGGCAGAGAATACTTACGAATTCTCTGCAACAAAATACAAAACCTACTCATTAGCAATTATATTGAACGGTTTGCTTCCAAGATGCCACAATGCAGGCATAATTAGCCAATTAGGGAACAAAATAAATAATTATCAAATATAAAAGTGAAAGGGAGAGTGTGGGCAATTTCCCTCTGGGAACATAAATACATTTCCAAGAGTCCAGGCAACATTGGCAGCCCCTTTCATTGTGTGAAGCATCATGCTGATTTTTTATTTTTTAAAAAAATAATAATACAGATAATTCTGCAGAATTTTCTCTGCAGCTATGGGGCAGGAATATTTGTGCATGCATATAGCCAAATGCACCAAGATTGGGCATGTATAATTTATTGGACTGGATCCAGACGAAACATGAACACTGATTTCCATGGATCTACTCTTAAACACGACTAAATCTGGATCCAATCTATTACTGTTGCTATTCCTTCTTAAACACGTTTCCAATCACATGGCACTGAAGTTAACATACAATCCCTTTTTTAAAAAAATCCAACAGATAAGCCAATGTTTGTATTTTACTCTCCACCCTGGAGACTAGAACTGCGTTCCCATGACAGTTTATTCCTTTTCCCTGATGTTTCCCTGACTGTAAATTTCCACATTATGTTTGAGCTTTCACATGACATAGTGTAAAAAAAAAAAAACTTCTGAAAAACTAATTGAATATAGCTCATGTTTAGTGCTTATTGCCCTGTTATTTGATTCCAGAAAAATAATAATCTATGAATGTACTTCTTTCCAAATGCCCAGACCTTTATTCTGCCTCCTCCCACCCAGGTGTTGATCTTGGAAAAGTCACCCTGTTTTGACAGATGTCATAAACTGAACCTTAACCCAGGATTGACCCTGCCAAGCAATCAGCCAGCAGATGGGTTAGATGATTCAGGATACACACCCAGTGCCTACGCCAAAGCCTACTGACATCTGTAATCAACCAAGTTGTGGGTTTGTTAATCCCAAGATGGTTGCCCTGAGTTTCTCACATCTCTCGTGCTTGAGCCCCCACTGCTGGTGGGCTCACTGGGCTTGGGACTGCAAATCACAACTGGAAAGAGGGGTAGTTCTATGAAAGAGCACCCACCTTGCATTCTATTTTTTTTATTTAAATGATATTTATTAAAGTTTCAAAAAAGGTTACAAAAAAAGAAAAAGAGAAAAAGAAAAGAAAAATACAAAATACAGAAAAATAAAAACACTTAAAAACAAATCAATCTTTCCATGTCTTGTCTTTCATTTACTTGTTTCCCTGACCTCCTCACACCTCCCTTTTTTGTATTCCAGTTCAATTAGTTAATTCAGCAAATCCTTTCCCTCTTTGTTTTTATCCTAATCCTTTAACTTAATATATTGTAATTTTGGATTCTCACCTGTTAACAAACCATTTTTACATACTCCTTTGTAACATTGCTGTTAAAACCACTTAACTACATTCTTACATCATTCTAACATTCATTAATTTTGCAGTATTTCTGTAAATAGTCTTTAAATTTCTTCCAATCTTCTTCCACCAACTCTTCTCCCTGGTCTTGGATTCTGCCAGTCATTTCTGCCAGTTCCATGTAGTCCACCACCTTCATCTGCCATTCTTCCAGGGTGGGTAGATCTTGTGTCTTCCAGTACTTTGCAATAAGTATTCTTGCTGCTGTTGTAGCATACATAAAGAAAGTTCTATCCTTCTTTGGCACCAATTGGCCAACCATGCCCAGGAGAAAGGCCTCTGGTTTCTTCAGAACCACCTTGCATTCTAAGGCACCCAAGGTTTATACTCCTGGCATGCCCAGGTAGGCATGGGAAAGGCTCTGTCTGAAGCCCTGAAATAATAATAATATAATAATAATTTATTATTTATACTCCGCCCATCTGGCTGAGTTTCCCCAGCAGCTCCCAATTGAGTGTTAAAAACGATACAGCATTAAATCTTAAAAACTTCCCTAAACAGGGCTGCCTTCAGAAAAATAGGATAGCTGCTTATTTCCTTATTTCCTTGACATCTGATGGGAGGGCGTTCCACAGGGCGGGTGCCACTACTGAGAAGGCCCTCTGCCTGGTTCCCTGTAACCTCACTTCTCGCAGTGAGGGAACCGCCAGAAGGCCCTTGGAGCTGGACCTCAGTGTCTGGGCAGAATGATGGAGGTGGAGACGCTCCTTCAGTGTAGACAATGAAAGTGTAGACAATACAGAGCCTTATGCACCAATGGTTCTGCTCAGCCCAAGGAAGCTTCCTATGTTGCATTCTTAGAGAGAGGCAAGGTGACCAAAAAAAGAAGCTTTACTTTGTACCCTCCCAACATTTCTCCAGTGAAAATAGGAATGTCCTATTCAATAATAACAATAACGATAACAGTAATTTTATTTATACCCCACCCATTTGACTGAATTGCCCCAGCCACTCTGGGTAGCTTCCAACATATATAAAAACATAAGAAAACATGAAGCATTTTAAAACTTCCCTGTACAGGGCTGTCTTCAGATGTTTTCTAAGGGTTGCATAGTTACTTATTTCCTTGGCTCGGGAGTCGTATAACTCCATACCTGCCAACATTTCCTCAATGAAAATAGGGATGTCCTGAGGAAAAGTCCTGAGATCAAATCAGGAACTGGGATGGCTTTTGTAAACCCATGACTGTCCCTGGAAAATAGGGACACTTGGAGGGTCTGTTGCTTGGATATGCACCATCAAAACCCATTTAGAGGGTTAGGATGGTTGAAATGGAAGCCAGCCCTACAGTGTCTTTTTCTTATTTCTTTTTAGTACTAGGCAGACTTAGCAGATGATATTTTGATTTAACTGTGGGTGTAAGAGATTTTCCCCAGGCGCTCTCTCTCTCTCTCTCTCTCTCTCTCTCTCTCTCTCTCTCTCTCTCTCTCTCGTGGTTATAGCTCCCCCCTTTTTTTGTTGGAAAACACGCTGCTTTGGGGAACAGGCAGGAAAGCTCTTAAAATGCATGAGGATTATTTCTATGACACATTCTATACAATAGACAGCCTCAAAATATGGTAATGCTCCTAACTTCCAATGTTTTTACAAAAGCCTCACTGTTGTCAAGCGGAAAAACGACAGTTTTTAAAAGAACAAGAAAGCGGATTATGTACAGACTGCCAGCATTCATCTGTGATTTGTGTGAAGGATTTATAATGGCAATCCTCGGATTGCTCACTCTGGAGAAATGAGGCTGCACATGGGACAGGGGGGTTGAGGGCCGCCGTCTCTCTAATCTAAGTTACAACCGGATTTTTAAAAATGAAGATGGCCTTTGGGTCTTGATCAATCCTGTGGAATAGGATAGTGCTTTTTTGTGTTTTTTTTAAAGAGCATTCAAGTTTTAGTTCTGGTGAGAGAACTGGACTAAAATTAACAGGCATCCAACTGGATAATAGAAATTAGTTTTCTTCTCTGGCTCTGCACTCTTTTAGTAAAATGATTAGAAATGGCAGAGAAATTCAATTCAGTTCACATTTAAAGACACATCTAACCAGTCTGTACTTTCTGAAACAATATGCAAAGGGGAACACAGCCATCCTTCAAAATCCACACTTCTCTGTATCTTTAATTAAAGCTATCCAGCCAAGGAACATGTACAGAATGCATCTACTAGGCTAAAGCGTGCATAAAAATGCATATATTTGGAAATTTGCTTTGTAAAAATGTGTGTATCAGGAAAAATCCGCAGTAAAATGTGGATGAATCTTGATAGAGACTTTTTTTAAAAAATGCAAACTGATGTGGAAATGTGGAGAACTGAATTTATGATTTGAAAAATGAGATTCTTTGCAGTGTGGGGATCTCAAGTGCTTTTTTTAGATCTGACCTTGGTAGATCTCTGGGCATTCTCCAAGCCGTTGACAAATATCATTATGTCAACAGTTTGCTTTTGCTTACCTTTGCACTGCTAAATAGGTCAGGGATACTTGTGCATTTGCTAAATGTATTGCTGTGGAGGTGATGACTTGGCAGGGAGCATCTCTGATGAGGCAATATAGTTGTGCTCCTGAAATAGTTTAAAGGGCCAATACTAGAAAACTATAGACATATCTAAAATTGCAATTATAAGCATACTGTACTTACCACTAAGCAAAAAACCCTCGATGAAATTGATTCTTGAAATGATGTGTTCAGGACCGTGTGGTAAGAAAGCAATATTGCTTTAATCGGTTAACATTCACCTCCAGTAGACATGCCTGTTCAGATGTTGCCGTCCTTGAGAATGTGACCACCAAATGAAATCTGGACATGTACAAGAGGTTTTAACAGCGTAGTGAAAGCGGCAAATTAGTCATCCCTTGGATATTTTATGATTTTTCTGCAGCCTTTGACCTCTGCTTGAATGAAATAATTTAAATGGAAATGGACCTCTTAGCACAATATAGCAGCCAGCTCTAAATGAAAGGGGGAAGAAACCTTACATTTTTGGTGTTTTCTTTATCTTGCAGTGACATTCGGGGATTGAACAAAAATGGCCAATTCAACTAATCCCTAAGGAAACCTTACGAAAAAGACAATGTTGTGCAAGGCTGCAGAAATATTGGCTTGCATCTAACCAAAGGCGTGTGATAGTGGGCTTGTTTACTGAAAACTAACACAGGATTGTTAACTTTATTTTTGTATCTGTGTCTTCAACAGTATATTTTTAAAAAAATATTTAGCAGGGTATAATGTTTATTTACCTGCTAATTTTCCCAATCAAGCAACTTTTAAAGGGAAAGGAGTAGATTGAGCTCCAATCCCACCCCCAAGTCAGCTGGCAATTTGACCCCAACAGAATATTTAGGGTGGAATTCAACAAATGTACCCATACAGAATATTTAGAGAGGAATCGTTCCATCAGCACAAGCATTTTTGCTTGGCAGGCAGAACAGATGTTGTCCCCTCCAGTGCCCCCCCATTCTGGGGGTTCTCCTATCCCAAACAGATTTGGGAAGGGCACAGCATGTGCATGCATGGGGGAAGAGGAGGGGTGAAAGCCCCACTACACTAGTGGGGACTCATTGCACTGGCTCCTGCTATTGAAATGATTTAGCTACATGTGACAAAGAGGCAATAAGGTATTGACTGACAATTGCAAGGTTCCCACATGAACAGCTGGAACATCAGTATGTGTGCATGCATGAAGGGGTTCTCTACAAGTACCAGTTAAGCCACGTAAGTTTGGGTGGGACTTGCCACTGTGATGTCACCTCTCATGCCCATATATGCACGTTCACTGAATACATTCTGATTGATTAGAGCTAACTCATCATCAGAGGAATCCTATGCAAATTTAGATTGCTATTCAATGGAATAGGATTGCAAAGGGTGCAAGGCCATTTGACCCCTGAAAAATTGCACACTTACAAAATCTCTTGCAAAAGAGGAGCCCCCCACGCCTTTGTCAGGATCACAAAAGCCTAGAATATAGGACACATAGACCGCAGAGTTGTAAAACACCTCCTTTAGTGAACAGTCACATACAGGCTTGGGATGAAGTTATGTGCAAATGTACACTTCCCCTACCAACTGCTTCTGAAGGCTCATTTCACACTTAGAAAGCCAGGGCTCTGAAACAATCCCCAGTTTACCTGCCATGAAAATTAAAGCAGCTTTACAGTGAGCAGCAGCTATTGAATCTGTGCTGCAAGCAAAACACAGAAGGTCACAATTCTGTTTTGCAGACAGTTCTAAATTGGCATTCAGGAGACCCGTCTTCCTCACATCCACGGTGACATTTAACCCTGTGCAAACAAGGTCTGGAGTCTGACTGAGAATTGCATAGAAGGTGACAGAAAAACGTTTTGACCACAGGTACTGTCTCTCCCCGCCCCCACCCAATATGGAACTGAGTGAAATAATTCTCCCTTAGCTTTCATTACAAATGTATGTGTTTTGAAAAAGATTGCATTGCTGGTCCTGAGAATTGATGCCTATACCTATATATGTTCCTCTCAAGGGCTGCTTTCAAATCAGTGAACTGCTGGAGGCAGCTTCTCAGGGGAAGGTACCTTCAGGCCTTAGACTGACCTCGTCCAATCAATGTGCCAAATGGAACTTCCAGACCTTCCAAGCTGTCCTGGTTTCTGATTTGATAACGGAATGTCTCAGTTTTCCTTAGGATGCCCCTAATTTCATCGGAGAAATGTTGGAGGGCATGGAGTTATCCGACCCCTGAGCCATCTGCAGGCAGCCCTGTAGAGAGAAGTTTTTAAATGTTTAATGTTTTAGTATGTTTTTATGTATGTTTGAAGCTTCCCTGAGTGGCTGGGGCAATAAATAGTAAAATGATGTTGATGATGGAAATAGGACATTCCTGTTTTCATCAGAGAAATGTTTAAGGGTATGATCTTCCTGAGCGGCGAGGAGTATTAACTATTTTCTATTTCCATTTAACCTTGCTTGAACAACAAGGTCGTCCTGAGCTCTGGTCTGTTCCTGTATCCTTGGCTATTCTTCACTCATACCTCCTGGTTTGTCCCTTGGTCCTGAATACTGCCTTGGCCTGTGACTCTGTCAGCTCAGAATGCTGACAGAAGAAGCAACTTGGTGGCGGTCATTGCTGCTTATTGGGAAGAGGCAGCAGGGAGGCTGGCTGGTGCAAATGTACTAACAGGACTGCTGGGTTGGCTTTGCCTGTGCGCTGGATGCTTGGAGCAAATCTATATATGAAAAAAGGCTCACAGTGCACCTTTCCTGGAAGTTTACAGTTTCAGAATACAGTTTTGAAATGGTGAGATAAGTAACACACTTAGTTACAGGCTGCACACCAAAATGAATCACCATTGATCTATTACAATATTTGCTTGGTGGGAGAAAAAGCATGGAATCCTGAGAATAGTTAGATCTACCTGATTTCCTATTTGTCAGAATGCAGCTTTCTGGAGCAAAAGTTTACTAACTCCCCCCCCCACTCCACCTTTCTCTTAAAATGTGCTTTACCTGATCAGTTGACCTATCTTGAAACTTTAAAAAAAAAGAATCTGGATAACTTGAAAGTAAGTAGAAAGAGAGATGTCATGCTGAATGTAACTTAAATTGATCGCATTGACCTTTATTTGAGTTCTCTGCTCCAGCCAGGGGAAGCACTGTAAGAGTTTAACAATACAACAAAACCAGCAGGTTGTGTTTTGTGGTTTTTTTTAAAATTAATTTTTATTTTATATATATGTGCCGCTTTCCCAGCAACTAGGTTGAGCTCCAAGCAACGCATCAAAAACTTAACAAGTAATAGCATTCAATATATAACAGTATCCACCGGTAGTGATGTTCATACAAGGATGGTGTCCCAACATCCTCCTCTTCCATCAGCTTAGGTAAACACCAACATTACTTGCATTTTGGCACTTATCCAGAAAAGACTGGGAAAATCTTTTTAATATCTGATACTAATGGTTTGCTCGTGATTTTAACCTTGCTCAGGGCTATTAGCTCTGTTTCACTTGCATTGCATTTCCATTGTTTGAAATCTATATTTTAAATGCTGTTTTATACCACCTCAACATCCAATGTGAAACGTTTTAATAAATACAAATAACTAATAAATAAAACCCTAGGTTTTGTTACTCTTTTGCTCCCTGCTACCCCAACCCAAAAATTCAAAAATACTGTATCTGCTTAAAGAAGTAAAAGCTTTTGCAGAACAGAGTCCTGTTTCCCCCTTTGACCCTCTCTCTAGCTTGCTGCATTTTACAGACTCCCACTTTTCCTCTCTAGCTCACATCACAGCAAAACTCTTAAACTCAGCTTCAAAGGCTTTTGTCTTTCTATCTAATTCTGAGTTGAGGGAGGGGCTCCTCCCATTTGCCCTCTGCCACAGAGCCACTCTCTTTGTGCCCCTAACAACCCATCTTTAGTGGGTCATTACCAGGGCAGCCTGGCTATTTCAGCAATTGAATTCCTGGATTCAGGAATTAGAAGTGGGGAAGAGGTATGGTAATAATTCAGCCTAAGCCCTTCCCTGGGCAATTTCCTGGACACAAGACCCCAGCCTGGTTTGTGTTTTGACATGCTAAATCCAGTGCCTGGCACCCAGGAATTAGAAGGGAGGTCCAGGCACCCCCACAAACTCATAGCAGTACGTTTTTGCTCTAAGCATTTAAATTATGACAAATAAATAGACAGAATCAATTATACTCACAGCTTCACCTTTTTTTTGTCCGCCAAGAAAAAAAGACGGCAATAGATCAATGATGAGTACGTTTGGCAGCTGACATTTAACTAAGCAGATGGCTCATCTGATAATTTGTTAGACCTTCTTTGACTTGGGCCTTCGTGTGAGACCTTGAGAGACCTCCACAGGCAAGGATCAATCCTTCTCATATAATTACTGTTTCCCACTCCAAGTCCTTGGCATGTTTAGATTTAAATGTATTGTTATAGTTGCAGGCATCCAATTTAGGCTCACTGGCCTAAACTTGTAAATAACAGGAGAGCCATGTTATACGTGGCAATGCGAAGTAGTACATGCAAATGTAGCATTTGCAGTTTTCTCTTAATGATGCCAGTCTGTTGATTGGAGCAGTTAAACTGAAGATGAGTGGACAGGAGAACACTCATCAGACTCCTGAAGGAATGTCACATAAGGCTTGTCCTTACGTTATACTTAACACAGTTCACAAGCTGTCTCTACACATGTACAAGTGTTTTTGTGAAAGAGTGGGCAATTTTTGATTTCTGCAGCTTAGCTACTGTGTACACAGGCTGTCCGCTCATTGAACATTACACATGAACAGCTGTACAAGGGTGTATACAGGTACAGACTGTACATTTGTTGAATATCATGTATGAACATGCATGTAGAAAAGGGCAAAGATGTTTTCCCTGCTGACCCAGGGGCCATGTCTGGATCTAATCTAAGTTATAGGAAGGTAGATTTCAGCTGAACGTTAGGAACAACATACTGGTGAGAGCAGTTCTACAATTCAACCAGGTCCCAGAGGTTAGAGATGGACAGAGGAGCCTATTTCTTTGCATATGTTTATTTATATGACCTTTCCATCAGTCTGTGTCATGAACTGGCAGGAGGAAGAGGATCCCTGGGACACACCGGGGCAAACTGGGGATGGGGAAGGAAGTACTCACAGGGTGATGGAGGATAACAAGGGTATGGGGGTCAATGCACAGGAAACAGAGCAGCAGGCCCCATCACCAGAAGGGCCCCAGTCTCCACAAGCACAGTGGACTCTGAGGCATAGGGTGTCAGAACTCCACTCGGCCAAGCCGATAAGGCCTCATCTTCCTCCGAGCCTTTGAAATCGCCTCCGACGTGTTTAATCACCTAAGCCTTTGATAAGGCCTCAAGCACATTCTACCCAGCAGGGTTCCCAGTACAGGGAAGAGACGAGAGGTTTGGCTACATTGTAAAGAGTTTTATTTCTAAGCTACGCAGAACAGAAAAGACATCCTCTCTCTATGAAAGCAGAGAGCAACAGAAACAAAGAAACAAAGGAACAAAGGAAACAGGAAACCACTAACCTCACATCCCGTCTCCCTTCCCGTGAGACTTCCTAGAGTCTGGACTGTCTCTGGAATGTAAACAGAGTCCTGTGACTCCCAGCAGCTGCACAGTGAGAAACAGAAACTAACATAGGGAGCAGTGGGAGGGGTGCTCTAGGAGGCTGAGGCAGGCAAGGGCCCACAGCCCAGCTCCCTAGCTGGCCAGGTGGCAGTGGCGTAGCGTGGGGGGTGCCAGGGGTGCCGGCCGCACCGGGCGCAACATTTTGGGGGGCGCGTTTGGCCGGCCCCCCCTCGAGGAAGCGGGAACCTCTCCAAGGCGCAGCGCGCCGTCGGTGGAGGAAAAGAGCCGCGCAGCAGCAGCAGCAGCAGCAGCAGCAGCAAAGCCGGGAGGAGGAGGAGGTGGAGCGAGCCTGCTAATTGCTTGCTGGGAATTACCGTAATTTTCGCTCCAAAACACACACTTTTTTGCTCCTAGAAAGGAAGGGAAAATGCCTGTGCGTGTTACAGAGCGAATGCACTCATGCTTGCTTTACAGCCAGGAGGAGGGGGTGGAGCTGAGGAGGAGAGAGGGAAGGAGAGCCATGCCAGCAAAGCGGGCAGCAGCCGCTTACACGCGAGGAGGGACAGACGGGAGCCATAGCGAGCCGGAAAAAGCGCCGCGTAGCCAGCAACAGCTGCTGCAGCCTCAGCTAGCAAAGGTCCGTGCGCTCTCTAAACGGAGCAATGAGGCTGCAGAGGGACGGCAGGGCACAGGAGGGCTCTGAGCCACGAGCGCAGTGAAAATCAGTAAAAAGGTTTTTTAAAAGGCTGCTGGGGACAGGAGGGCACGGGATGAGGGAGAGGGGGAAATTACAATTCTCCCAGCGTCTCAGCTGATCCGCTGAGCAGGACTTGGGTTGCAGGGGATTCACCATTAGCTGTGTAAAGCAGCAAAGAGGGAGAGAAGGAGCAAAGCGGGAGAGGAAAGGAGCTGCTTACACTGCTGTAAGTGGCTGCTGTCCGGTTGGCTCCTTTAAAGCAACAGTGCTCTTTCCCTCCCCCCTCCCCGCTCAGCTCCCCGAAAAGCTCCTTCTCCACCCACCCCATGCGAGCTCCTTTTCCCCTTAGACCCCTCTCCTTCATCATTAGCAGCATCCTTCTCCACTCACCCCACGCATGTTCCTTGTCCCCTTAGCAGTGGCGTAGCGTGGGGGGTGCAGGGGGGGCCGGCCACACCGGGCGCAACATCTGGGGGTTAGGGGGCGCAAATCCACGGGTTAGGGGGCGCAAATTACTTGCCTTGCCCCGGGTGCTGACAACCCACGTTACGCCACTGCCAGGTGGGACTCACTAGCTTTAGGAAGAGGTGTGTGATTCCTCAGCTGGAGAAGGCTTGGAGCAAGTAAGGGTCACCTACCTCGTCAAGCCTGGATGCTGCAGTCAGCATACAGAGTACAAAAGGAAGCAGAGCTGGGGTGCTGTGTTTACTTAGTTGCCCATGTTGATGGACCTTGACTTGGATGCTCCTGGACCTCTATGGGACTGTGCTTTGGATTTGACTCTGCACTGTATGCTGACTGCTGGACTTCAGACTTGGCTACTTGGATTGGCCTTGTACTGCATTTTCTGACCTCCAGACTTTGGATTTTGGACTTTGCTTAATTGGATTGACCCCTGGACTCTGAACTTTGGATTTGGCATAGCGTCTTGCTGCCAGGTAGGCCAGGGGTTTGGGACAATCTTTCTTTTTTAAAAAACTGCATTGAAATTAGTATTACTTTTAATGTATTTCCACTCTGGAAATTCAACTAATTAGTTGCACTAGATCACCTCTCATTCCTCTGTGCCACCCCAAAATTGGCTCAGGAGTGGGGAGTGGTAGGAGAACCCCCAGAACACCACACGGAGAGGAGAGGGGAGAATGCTTCATCAGCCAAGCTGAAATGCTTACGTTGGTGGAACTTTCATCTTAGAGCAGCATTTAATTCCTCCATCTATATTCCAGTGGAAGAGTAGGAGGCTCTTAGGGGCACGAAAGCTACCCAAGGCTGACTCAGCTCCTACTGGGTGTTTCCCCATCCATCTCAAACCTCTGTTATCATTAGACTCATGTTTATTGCTGTTGGGGCAGCATTATAGGACAGAGGTAATAAATAAATATGGCTATGAGTTATAACTGCCAAGTCAGAATGGAATGAAAGCTCATCCAAATGAAAAAGGGATCTGTAGTCAAATAGCCCAATGATTTATGGGCCACAGAACAGGCTTTAGTGTATATCAACATTTGATTCCCAAGGTTTATTTTAGTCAAATGCAGTTTGATGTGACAGCTCTGAAATGAAAAAGGTGTTCAGGCTGGCCAATGGATGATATATAACAAGAAAACATTATGCACTTTCAGGGGGATTTGTCAAATAAAGCATCTCATGAATATATTGCCTGTGTTCCCTTTTAAACTCTCTCATTGTAGAGCATTTAAATAAGGGCAAGCCTTAAAGAGTTTGCACTTTTCTCCTGCTGACACCGCTGGGGAAGAATCCTGTCCTGTTGATGAATTGCCAGCACAATTCGGAACAATGGGGGAAGAATAAAACCAGGGGCCTTAGAAATATCTAACCTCCACTGAGCTAAGCGATCATAGATTTTAGTGATACAAAGACTACAATAGGAGAAGAAAAATCCCCCTCTCTTCTCTTATGCTTTACATTTCTAGCTCAGGATCACACACAAAAAGGAGGTGAGGGTGAATCTGCCTATAGGAAAAACAAGATTCAGTTTCTTCTCTTCCATCCTGAATTCTCATCCTATATAGTTTCAGTGCCCATGGCATTGTTTTAGGGGGTAGCCCGAGTCTTTTCTACTGTACCAAAACCCAATAAGAAAAATGTCTCTTGGAAATTTGAGTGGGACAGAAATATAAAATCATTTATTTGCCTCCACAACCTGGAATTGAGAATTAGAGAAGTGTTACAATCTTTCAGGTTGTTTTTTGGTGTTTATTTTTTTAGCCAACCAATGAAATTTTTGTGCATCTCACAAGCTTCTGATCCCTAAAATGGACATGTTTGCTGTCAATTCTGCATGCTTATTTTCTTGATAATGCATATCATGTGTGTCTTGACTAACTTGCTTGAGTTTTCTGCTCTGCACACAGGAGAGTTTCTTCTTTTCCATTTGTTGTACAGATTGTGTTGTTCTTTGGTTGCTGGGTATAATGTGTGGATGGTATTGACTGGTGACAAGGGGCTTGTAAGTATATGCAATAGCTTAGGGTTGCCATATTTCAAGAAGTAAGACTCCAGACACAAATAGTTGTTGAGCTTTTTTGAAAAATCACCCTAAGACATTCTGGACCCAGAAAATTCTATTTCCATACCACAGTTCACAGTAAACCCCCAACAACAAACACCAAGTTTGTATTTGTCCTTTTTGAAAGTCATCCTAAAGTTGTATCTACACATACAAATTAGCATATGCCTATTTTGTGCAAATTTATGTCACTCATGGCTCAGTGCCCAAATTCATTTAAGCATCTAGAAACACCCCTGCTTAGTGCAGTACCTCATATATAGATAAAATATCTTATTTTGCTCAGCTTGAACTCTCTTGTGGATTTACATGATGTAACTGTACATTTTTCTTTGCATTGTGTGGAAGGGGGCATCATTTGTGGGACCAAAAAATGAAGCTTTCTTTTTCATAAACCACCAAGATGTTGGATAACAATAGAGAAACAAGATGGATCGCTCCCCAAACTTACTTGCCCTCACTTAACTTTCCTTCTCCTCCATGTGCTGGAAATGTAAAGGATTACTGCAGAGGCTCCTACTGCGCTGAAGGATGGGTAAACTCTATATAGGGAGCTGTGCTGACAAGATAAGCAAAACTGACTCCTATGACCGCCTTGACTCAGCAGCACCCCAAACATGATTGTCATGGTGAGTCATTTACAAGCCAAGGACAGTCAGCTGAATTCCAAATGAAATATAACTTAAAACTACATGCCTTTCCAACACTTGGGCATTTAACACTGTTTTAAAGTTTTGTCTATTAGTACACAGTATATCTTTGCAAACTTTGAACTGCATAGCGATAAATTAGAAGGAATACTGACAACCACCTTTTGATTATTATTTTTTCTAAAGGTGAGTTAGGGTGGAACTAAACATTCTCACATTTCCATTTCTGTTGAAATTCTCTGACGTTACTACACAGGAGAGCTGATATATATGGGAACTCCTCAAAAGTTGTGCATGTCAAGTTCACAGACCCAAGGTAAACTTAGGATTGGAAGGAAATTCTCTCTCCTTGCTATCAGGAAGAATCTTTGGGCGACAGAAGCTGTGGAATCTTCCTTGCTGACTTTTCAAAGCAGAGAGAACATGTTCTGGAGATGGTCTATATCAGGGGCCATGGACCAAATGTGCCACCCAGGCTCTTTACAGGCCCTGCATTCTCCTCAGGCCATACACCACAAAGGACCTACTCCTTGACTTCTTGCATGTATTGAATGTAGTAACATCTGTTCCCACCCACTTGCCCCTCATCCCACCCACCACCAGCAGGTGGCCACCATGTGAACTAAAAAAACCTTGCTCCCCTTCTAGTGCGAAGGGGATAATACTAAGTAACTCTCACTCTGCCTCAATCACTAACATTTTATGATTTTTTCTCTTTAATCCTTTTAACTATGGGGTGTGAACAAGTAATCAAGTGTATTCCCAGTGGAACAGAAATTGTGTGGGCTACTTTTCAGCTCCTTGCTATCTCCAAAGTGCTGTTGCGATTTTGCTGATATATTTTGAAAGCCATAATAAATATGCATCATAGTGACTGACAGTCAACATACTAGTCTCTCATGTATGATTGCCTTTTAAAAAGACTGTCAGCTCCATCAAGTCTGTGTTACAACCCAGCCTACCAACAGTGATTTGATTGGGAGAGGGGCTAACTAAGTCAGTTGTGCCACCAGACCCTGGACCAGGAATCTGAGACTTCTAACTTAAGTCTGGAATTCAAGGCCCCCAGAGACTTCAGCATCTGAGCCTTCAGATCATCCTTCCCCCAAAAGGTCACATGTGCAAAGTCTTTCCACAGGGGACAATAGAGAAACAACATGGTGCCAGGCTTCATTCCAGAAGCCCATCTCTTTAATGATCTCCATTCTCCAGTAAGAGGGCAGAACCTGGGCGGGCAGTCAGGCTGAGGGACTATATTAGATCTCAGCCAGCAACCACCCCTTGTTGGAAGAAGTTGTCTCTACCCTTGAACCTGTCAATGATTCCGATCTACCAGTCTCTGACTACTATTGTTTTTCGATCTGTGACTCACAAGCAGATATGTCCTCATTCCCTGTCAGTTCCCTACTCCTGCTATTTGGAGCCTCCAGGCTCCATTGCAACCTCATCATGCCGCTTGGCAGAGCTTTTTTGGGTAGTATGGGGCCTTTTACAGTCTGGCCCAAGGTAGGTGGTAAAATCAACGGTGGCTCGCTGTGACTTGTTTGCAAAATATCTGGGGGATAAAATTGCTTGCATCCACTGGGACCTTGACTCTACAGTGGTACCTCTAGTTGCGGACTTAATCTGTTTTGGGGTACCGTTTGCAGCAGGAGTGCCTCTTCTGAGCTTCTGCGCGTGCGTGAAATGCGCAGATCACTTCTGTGCATGCACGGGCGGTGAACTGGGAAGTAAACACTTCTGGGGTTGTTGCGTTCATAAGCTGAAAGTCCGTAACAAGAGCGGAACGCAACACGAGGTATGACTGTACAGTGGTACCTCAGGTTACGAACGCTTCAACTTACTTTTTTTGGGTTACACACGATTGTAACCCGGAAGTAAGTTGTCCAAGCTCTCGGAGGCCTCGCCGCTGCCTGGAGGCAAACCTGGACATCAGCGGGGCCTACGGAGCTCTCTGAGGCCTCCGCGAATGCTGGGAGCCAAGCCCCGATATCCATGGTGCCTAGAGTGGCTCCGCAAATGCTGGGAACCAAGCCCTGACATTTGTGGTGCCTGCAGGGCTCCATGAATGCCAGGAGCCAAGCCCCGACATTCACAGTGCCTAGAGCGGCTCCGCGAATGCTGGGAGCCTAGCCCTGGCATCTGCGGTGCCTGCAGGGCTCCGCGGATGTCGGGAGCCAAGCCCTGGCATCCATGGTGCCTGCAGAGGCTCTGCGACTAGGCTCCAGCTGCAGGAGCTCTCTGAGGCCTCCACGAATACAGGGAGCCAAGCCGATTGTGATTGTGGAAGAGGACCCTGAGCCCCCTCCAAACAGTGAGTTTGGAAATAAATATTTTTTTTTTCATCTAAAATACTGTCTTATTTATTTTATAGTACAGTACATTGATTATTGCCTTCATTTTATGGATCAATGGTCTCGTGAAACAGTAAGATTTGTGTTAAATTGCTGTTTTAGGGGGTGTTTTTTCAACGTCTGGAACGGATCAATCCACTTTCCATTACTTTCAATGGGAAAGTCCGCTTCAGGTTAAGAATGCTTCAGGTTAAGTACAGACTTCCGGAACCAATTAAGTACTTAACCTGAGGTACCACTGTACTGTTAGAGCAGATGAATCTTGGGAGGTGTCCAGAGCACTGTGTAGTTCTGTTATGCTGGATGAATTTCAGTTAGTAAGGCTTGAGGATGTGGACAAAGTGCTTGGATTGGTTAGGGCAATCACTTGCGCTCTGGACCCTTGCCCCCTTGGCTGATAAAAACTAGCAGGTAGGGGATGGCTGGCTGGGCCAGGGAGGTGATTAATGCCTCCTTGCAGGAAGAGGGTGGTCCCTGCCTGATTGAAGGAGGCAGTGGTAAGACCACTCCTCAAGAAATCTTCCTTGGACTCAGAAAATCTAAATAACTACCGGCCAGTTGTCAATCATGTGAAGGGAATGAGCCTACAATGGAGTCTGCATGAAGCAGATTCATAGGATTGTCACTTGTGCGAGTGGGAACTCTGAAACAGAGCTTTGATGAGAGCTGCCTCTGTTCCCAGGAAATACTGAAACACCTACACTTTTGCTTGACCTGAATTTTTTATTATATGGTATACAGATTAAGCCACCCAGGTCCAAGTTATTTCTTCATTGATCTGTGGCTATGCCTTGTGAAAATCCAGTCTTAACCTGCTGAAGCAAAGCTCAGTTAAGCAAAATATTTATTTGGATTTCTTGCGCATCTTACAAGATCCAATTCAGTGGGTAAGATTGGAGTTTCACTAGCCACAGCTGCAGAACAACAAGAGATGCTCTCAGACCTGGGGGAATTAATCGGTACACAAAATACGGGTCAAGCGAACTTGTGGATGAGCTCTTACACAGTTCTTCACGAGGTCTAAAGTCTGACTATATTCCACCTCAATGTTTTTGTTGGTTTAAAAGTTTTGTTATGGGATAGCTATGGGTTGCTTTCCCAGTAGGCATTTAGTATGGAGTTGCAATGCTTTGTTCATTTACTATTTCAATGACATCATCCTCAAATTCTCCTGTGTTACCCTCCATCCTTCTGTTTGTTTCAGATTAACTTGTGCTTTGGATGGTAAAGCTGTTCAGAAGGACAGGTAAATTTGACTGCTTGCAGATAAGTGGGGTAGCTATTATTATAGAATATGCTTCTGTTTGGGGTGGATTTTGCTACCCAGTTGAGCTTTTAAATGGCTGTGAGATTTGAGCATGTGTTTTTATTTTATCTAATTTTAACTACTCAGTTCAGTGTGATTCTGAATGGTATGTGTTTGAGTCCCATGCAAAGGGAAGGGAGTAGTGGGGCTATAAAAATTGAAGGGGGTGATCAGAACACATGAGGCATTTTCATATTAGCTTTCAGAGTTAAGTAAATGGTGCGCTGATTAAGAAACAGCTAAGTACTGTTATGCAGTTGTCAGCCGAGACAATATAAGCTGTTTGAAAGGTCAGGAGGGTGAATTAATGTAATTTAAGTAAATAAATTGGATGAACTTTAGTGTCAGAAAATTAGTCTTTGTACAAATTAATTTGCATGCTAGGTTGAAAGGTTCTGAGCAGTCTTTGCATTCTTTGTGGTAAATCTCCTCCCTGTACAGAGATTGACAGTGAGTGTATGAAAGCAAAGGGACAAAAATTCTCCCTTCTGTATCGTTACTACAATATTCCCCCTGTAAACTTCATGTTCTATCAAATCTCAACATGTGCTGATTCTGTTTTTTGGTAGAATACAAAAATTTTCAGAAGACTTTCCAAGTTGGTACATAAGGGAGGACAGGGGTTCCAACTTGAATAAAATATTTGGAAGGGGCCAAGTAAACCCTGCCCCACATAACCAATCTCATGACACAGGACACACATACCATTTGATTGGCAGTGCCCACCAATTTTGTAGGGGTGGGGGTCCCCACAAATATTTTATTGGGGGGAGTCACCCTAGGAGGTGACTCCTATGAGGGAGGATATGGAAGCATTGTTGCAAAGGAAGGACTATAGCTGCAGTCTATATACACACTCAAGAGTCTTCCACAAGTAGGGAATGTTCAGGTGGCTTTCTTACTGATCTGAGAAATGTAGTGTTCGGATTTAATCCTACTAACAGTACAACCAGACAAAGAATATCATGGGACAAGTTGATGAAGTCTCCGTGGGTGGATCCACACAAAGGAAAAAACCAACAACACTATAAATAAGACAGAATTAAACCGTTATAACAAAAGGGGGGGGGGGAACACTATGGAAAATCACATAGAATTTTTTCGCTCTCCAGCGCCATCTGGTGTTGCATGTTTATAACTCATTCAAAATGCTGGTTTTTGACTAATGTAGCTAAGTCCCATATGTCCCTGAGGGATTAAGTTATAATTTGAGAAAACAAGAGACTTGTGTAGTGTCTGTGTAGAGTTTCATATTCACACAGAACTGTACAAATATAATTCCTCATGGCAACCCTCAGTGATAGTAAATATAATTATGAGTTTTCAAGTGTGTGGGTGTGTGTTAGGCTGAACGCTTGGCCCTCGTTCTAATTCTTGGAATAGCCAGGCTAGCTTCCTGGTGAGGTGATAGCCTACGTAATGAGCCATTACTGGAACAAATGAAGCGGCTCAGCATCAGAGGCAAAATGGGTGGACCCCCTCCATCAACTGGCTGATAGAAAGACAAATAGGGGGCGGGGGCTGGAAAGCCATAGCGACAGAGCCATATCTGATTTCTGCTTTAATCCAAGGCTATGGGAGAAACAATACCCGCTTTGGGTTGTTGATGCTGTGAACCCATCTGTCATAGGCTCAGGTTGCATATAAATAAACCATGTGTCATTAAGGAGGAGGAGGTAACAGTGGCAATGGTGAGGTAGTCCCAGGATTTTGGCCATTCAATAACCATGGCCCAATGGAAAAACTTATGGAAGATCAATTGGAAATTCACAAATTGTTACACGATTAGAAAGAACTTTCAAAAAATGCAACATCGATGGTATCTAACACCATGGAAACTTTCAAAAATGTATAAAAATGTGTCAAGTAATTGTTGGAGATGCGGAGACTCAGGAACTTTCTACCATGTGTGGTGGATATGTAGGAAAATACAGGTATTCTGGGAGAGTATCCATGCAGAACTGCAAAAAATGCTAAAGATCTCTTTCAGTAAAAAACCAGAGGCCTACCTCTTGGGAATAACAGATTTGGATATTCCACAAAAGAGGAAGGGTATCTTTTTATATGCGACAGCGGCAGCAAGAGTTTTGATTGCAGCAAAATGAAAGAGTAATGAAATCCCCTCTAGACAAGATTGGATCCAAAAGCTGATAGAATATGCCAAATTAGATGGTCTATCAGAAAAAATAAAGAATAAATCAAAACAGGAATTTGTTTCAAAATGGGAGGTTTTCAAAGAATATCTGAAAAAAAATATAGTAGTTTAAATTCTGTTGCAGCATCAAGGAACTTCAGTAATAGTTGCAAGGTAGATATAAGAAATTAGATTTATTAAGAATAAGTTTAATTATGATAAAAGTGTGTATTGGCAATAAGTAATATGAAATTGAAATATGGAATAGATGGGAGGTTGGGTCTTTAGTGTTAAGACCAATATATGTTTTATTGTTTGCTAAGAAAATTATGTGTCTATGGTTATTCTTGTGTGTAATTTGGTATTTGTGTTTTTTTTCTTTTTTCTTGTATCAATAAAAATCTTTATTAAATAAATAAATAAGTAAATAAACCATGTGTCATAAAGACACAACAGTCTCTGCTGTGCCTCATTCCAAAGGGAAATGTGAACCCCTGGAATCTTGCACCGCTCGGAGATTGGGATGGCATGCAGCAATATAATCCATTTAATGTATGGTGAAATTCTGAGCAGAGAGGGCTTGTTCTTCCCATCTTTGTGCTTCTTCAAAATGGGAGCTTCCCACGGGGGCCATGTGTGAGCCTCCATTTCAGACATGTCAAAGCAGCATGAAAACAGGGAGCATGATTCAGTTTTACTTTCTGCCCAGGTGTCTAATTACTCTTTTTATAAGCAGTTCAATAATAAGATCTTCTAAAATGACAAAATTGCTTATCTTAAAATGCCTCAAAATACCATCTGGTGAGTGACTGATTTAATTATTTTTACAGGAAAGTAGTTACAAGGGATAGCTCAGTCTGCTAGATTGTGGTGCTGATAACGTCACGGTTGCAGGTTCGATCCCCGTAAGGGATAGCTGCATATTCCTGCGTTGCAGGGAGTTGGGCTAGATGATCCTCAAGATTCCTTCCAGTTCTATGATCTATGAATATTTGGATCCCTCCTATTGTTGTGGACTACATTTCCCATCACCCTGGGCTACTGGCTAACTTCACTGGGGCTGATGGGAGCTGTAGTCCACAACCTTACTCTTTCAATGTGCCCTTTATGTAGAAATCTTTCCCAGTCTGTTTTTGTGTTAGGTGTGCCCAGCTGCAGAGTGAGTAGGAAAGGACCAGATACTTCGCATTCACTGGGCAGGATCCAGAGAGCCTTTTATACGTATGAAAGCCACTCCAACTCACACTTGGAGTCTCCTGCTACTGCTGCTGCTTCTCACAGAGAAGGTGGTAGAGCATGTGACTTGTATGCAGTGCTTTTTTCAAGAAAAATAGGTGCCAGAAGTCACCACAAAGCTCTTACAGTAAGTCACCAGGAGACTCGGGGCAGCCTGGAACAGATGCCAGTTTGACGATGGCTGCGTTCACCACTCATGGAGGTGCTAAAAATCACAGCAAGCTGGTTTTGGGGGTCGCCCCCTGGTTCTGGTGCATGTCAAATAAATGCGTCCCCCGCCTCCCTCTTTTTTAGATTCAGGCGGACGGTG
Organism: Podarcis bocagei; assembly: GCF_964188305.1. Lineage (NCBI taxonomy): Eukaryota > Metazoa > Chordata > Lepidosauria > Squamata > Lacertidae > Podarcis > Podarcis bocagei. Next base: position 114,972,935 of record NC_138125.1, read on the forward strand.
AGGGCAGCTCGGAAGGGTCCTTACACAAAGTTGCGTGTGAGAAAAGGATAGAAGAAAAGGAAATACAAGTTGGCCTCGCCCCATAGCTTGGCCAGTCGTGGCTAGGAGCGGGCTGGAGTCATAGATCTTTTTAAAAAGTGTAGGACTCACGCACGCTGGCCAGCTACTGCTCTGACTTGAAATGTTAGTTTGGGGCATCTCAGAAGTAGGTAAAGGCAAGAAGCGGGCAGGGGAGCCCCCGTCTATGATGGCACCCACCTGAGAGGTGCTGGAACTGTGTTCTGGCACACTCTGGCTGGAAGAAAAAGCACTGCTTGCATGCGGAAGGTTGGGCTGGGAGAGGCCCTTGTCTCAAACCTTGCAGAGCTGCTGCCAGTCTTGATGGAGACAATATCTGACTCGGTATAAGGCAGTTTCTGATGCATCTCCAGATGCAGCCCTCCAAACCACAACCTGTGTCATTGTGCATGTGTGTATGTGTGTCCTAACCCTCAGGAGCAGCTGCTCTGGGTGATCACAATGGGCTGCAGGGTGTAAGGAGGAGGCAGGAAATCCCCATCGCAAAAGCATAGCTTAGCTCTTAATTCTTTTTGTCCTTTTATTGAAGAAAATGAACTTGGAAGTGTGACAGTTGTGAGGTTATTTCCCCCTGTTACAGATCCTATTTCCACACTTCTGCGTCTCGGGCACAGCAACATTTTTTTCCCTTTGCACTTAAATCTTCATGAAAATAATTGCATGTAAATGGATGTTCTAATAATATGTTGATTAAAAATGCATTAATTTTACATCACCAAATCATCATCATTAGTTGAAGCCCAATACACTACAAAATGCCTAATTTTTCTTCAGCCGTTTTGCATTTGTTGGTAACTGAGATTAACACGGCACTGAAAAAGCTCATTACGCATTCCTAGAGATTTTCTTTTGTTAATTTGTCCCAAAAAAGACCATACGTTTAATCAATTTTCCACAAAAAAAAGCTATGCTAAAGTGCTGCTAAACTATCACTAATTAAACCAGCTGTATCGAAAAAGGGAAGGGTTTGTTTCCGTAACAGATATAGTGCTCATTTCATGAGCACAGCGTTTCATTTCTGCTTTGGGATTCCTCTTGCAGCTGGAGAGAACAGAAGTGCAACATGGGAAGTGCTGATGGCAATTGGGAATGCTGCTCCATATATTGAAATCTCACCATTTGAGCGGTCACTTTCTTTAGAGCTTCAAATTGCATAAGAACAGCAGGAGAGCCTGCTGAATTGAACCAATGGCCCAAAGTGAAGAAGTCCAGCAACGTCCTTCCTGGAGAAGCTCTGGAGCCAAGTGAGGATTCCCAGGTAAGATCCTCCCTCTATTGTGTGGGCAGTTAATCCCTCCCCTACCTGGCCTGGTCTCCTTGGCAACGCTTCCCCCAGGTGGGATTGGACAACTGACTGAGGTAGGCGGGGACCTCCAGGTATCCCACCTGAGGGAAGGCAAACCAAGCCTATGCTGTTGGAGCCGCTCCAGATCTAGGGGCTGCGCGCGTCCACGCAAAGGGCGGCCCCCGTTTTAAGCGGGGAGCGGTCACTAGTTCAGCAACTGAGTCTCACAGCGACCAATCAGTTCCCTCTGGGAAACCTGTAAGCTGGACCTGAACACAAGAGCACTCTCTCTTCCTTTGTCAAGGGGATGAAGCTACTTTTTCACAGAGAAGTTGCTTCTTCCCTTTATAATTTTGGTTGCCCATTTATTGTCACTCTGCAATTTTGTTTTTAAGGGAAGGCAACCAGAACTGTACACAGTATTCCAAATGTGGTTGTACCATAGATTTAACAGCATTATGATATTAGTTTAATTTTCCATTCCTTTCCTAATGATCCCTAGTGTGGAATTCATCTTTTTCACAGTTGTCATACACCGAGTTGACATCTTCAGTGAGCTAACTACCAGAACCCCAATATCTCATTGCTAGTCAGTCATATATATATATATATATATATATATATATATATATATATATATATATATATATATATATATATTTGCCTTGACATGCAACATTGAATTGCTTCTGTTGTTTTACTACCCTTTCCTCAGTTTGGTTAGGTTCTTTTGGAGCTCTTTGCCATCTATTTTTGTTTTAAACATCAATAACTATTAAGTTTCAAAAACCTGGACCACCTCACTGCTCACCCCTAACTCTAGTTCATTTAGTAACCAGTTAAAAAGCACAGGTCCCAGTATTCATCCTTGTGGGTCTACTTTCTACATGCCTCCATTTGAAGAACAGTCCATTTATTCCTACTGTTTCCTGCTACTTAACTAATATTCCACATGGCTCTGCTTACTGTGTTTGTAAGTCACTTTGTCATTTTACTCAAAGTGACTCAAAAATGACTCAAATAAATAAGTTACTACTGGAAATATGAGAAGAAGCATAACCCACACTTCTCTCACGGCTTCCCATGAACACCTGAAACCATTTATAGCTTAGAGTCTTATCATCATGATTACTGCACCCATTGGTGGAGAGACAAGCTGTACATTGATAAGCTTATCTTATCACATGTCGCAACAATTTCTTTCCACTTTCCTAAAATAACTGTACATACTTTCCCTCCCAGTCCTATTGTGTCTGCTTCTACATCATGAATGACCACTTTAATGTAACATCTTTCCTCTTTAAAGAAAAATGGGCATCTCATTCAAATTGACTTTGCTGAAGTGTCCTCCTATTGTGTCTCTTTTTTTGTTATTATTGTACGGCAGACAATTGTTGAAATTTGTATTCAAACATGTACCCATTGTGCACTCCAGTAGATAGTTGAGAATGGTTTTGCATCTATTCAGAGTATACCATCTGAACACTGAGAGATTTCAGTTTGCTTTAATATATATTGGGTGTCATTTGATAGGTCAGACCGTAGATGCCATACAAAATACAGTGCCTTGGAAGATTTTCTAAATGACTTGGGGAGGATCTGCTTTCAAAATGGCATTGCCATTCAAAACCTGAAGACATGCTCAGTCTCCTTTTATCTCTGTTTTGGAAGAATGTGAGCCTGGCGTATCATTTTGGAGCAGGAGAAAGGCTGCACCCTGCTAAGACAACAAAGATGTTTTTGACGCTTAGAGTTAATGATATCATAGAGGATAAATGTATGATGAGGAGCTCTAATAGAGATGAACAGGCGTCTCGTCTGAAGATCAATGTGCGGGGTGAGAATTTGAAATTCATGGAGTGGGGATTGGCTTAAATTACTTAGGATGTAGCTGAGTTGGTCGCATTTGCTATTTTCAAGTGGAATCCAGTTCCATGCTGGGAAATGCATATTGCACAATTATAGATGATTAAGAGGTCTTGTAGAAGAAGACCACATCCACAAAATCTCAGACTTTGTGATAAGGAGAGGACGGTGGCAATTAAAGTGTGGGATAACACTTGTTTTGACATGGTGTCATCTAACCTCCCCACAAACAAATGAGACTAAAAGATAATTAAATAGCCAATATCATCTAATCTCCCTGCAAACATATCATATGGAGCAAGGTTGTCTGTATTATGGATGTGACCCTCTCTTGTCTCTCTCAGCCTAACTAGAATTTAGATAAGGTCTCTTAAGGAGCAGGCATGATGGAATTGGGAGAGTAAGGTATCTAAGGTACCTTAGACCTAATCCATATAGGACTTTTAAAGGTAAACACCTACAAATTGCAGTAAGTGCTACGTATTTTGTGATTTTAATATATTACCCTGTTCCTCTGGGATGGGATGGATTGAAACTCAAACTGATGCACATGAAACTGTCCCAAATGACTATTAAAAATCATATTTTGACTGGGATCATCTGTTGTTATATATAAATGTACAGCACTTATTACTGCTGTCCCGGTTGGTTGGGAAAAAATTAGTTGTACATCACAATGTGGCAGTTAGAAATCCCTGTGGGGAGAGTTAATTTGGGCTATTTATACTGACAGAATAGACGAGCATATTCCAAGAAATCTAAATGGCCTTTGATGCTTCCAACAACATGTTGGGTAGTTCACTTGCCTCTGGTGGAGCAGCCAATGTCAGAAATGCTGGTTTCCATTTATAGGGAAGGGCCCTCCTCATGGGCATGGACTTTGATATAGAAGGTGATTTTGTTAAGGGCAATTCTGGGTGGGTAAATACCACACAACAGAAGATGGATAGTGAGCTGTCATTTGTCATAGCACTTAAGTTTTCTTGTTGCAGAACTGCAGCAGAATGTCTAAGGGTGATGGGTGGCTTAGCAAAAAACAACAACCATTCTTGGCTGTGAGTCCTGGAAGACCTGCTGTTGTTTATGTTAATTTTTTTGATCTTTCTTTTGGATCTTCTGATTTATGTGGTTTGGTTGTGTACAATTTGATGGTTTGTTTCTTGTTTATTACTACTTTTGTTATGTTTGTAGTTTTGCAATTTTTTAAATAAGCTGACTTCGGCATGGTTTTAACTTTGGAAAGTTGGCATACAAATAAAATGATTGATGATTAATAGGGACAAAACATACTAACTAAATAATAATAATAATAATAATAATAATAATAATAATAATAATAATAATAATAATAATATATTATTTATACCCCGCCCATCTGGCTGAGTTTCCCCAGCCACTCTGGGCGGCTCCCAATCAAGTGTTAAAAACAATACAGCATTAGAGGAAATTCATTACGTTCAAGGGATAATAGCTGGATGAGAGGTGTCACCTGCATTAGATTTTTACATTTGTTCTGGGAGATTAATTAGGCATGCATTAAATGTCATGGCCCACGTGAACGTCTAAGTTTTAGGTCACCCTAGGGAAATCCCCCTATACAACCACCAATATGGTGGGGTGCTGTGAGGGTTGGCAGGAACTTTGGGGTCTTTCCCTGAATGAATATATGATACATAGCTTCCTCTGATTATTCATGCAATCTTGGCTCAGAGAAAATCCAGACCTATCATCTCAGGGCATGTGCAGACATCCAGCCAAACTGAGCTTCTTGAGAACAGCAGGCTGCCCATGAAGGATATATGAATGGTGGAACAGGAGTTTTCAAGTGTGAAACTTAAAGGGTTACACAGCATTGTTAGCAGTTTGCAAACACACAATGCACACACAGCAACAATGTACATTCATTACATGCACATGTGTGTGTATATCTGAATTGCCCTTGCGCATGCACACACACATGCACACATACACAGAGTGCTAGAATGTTTGTTCCTCTTTGAAAATGCTAATTTAAAACTTTGCTGCACGCTTTAAGTATAAACTGGCTTGACAGTAGTTGCACCATCTGGTAGCCCTTCAGGGATTTTCTTTTCCTTTTTTATTTAAATATGCACTACCAAATACTGGAAGAAGCAAATCAGATGGAAATGCAATAAAAGGCAATTCAAAACAATGTGATCTCTTTATCAAATATGGCAAAAATTAGAAGACAAACATCTCCAGGGCACAACAGTAAATGAACCATAACTGGAACAGAAAAAGATAGAATTTAAACTCACTACTGAATATTACTGAATTTAAACTTGGTATAAATATGTTGCTAAAGCTGCAAACAATGTCTGGTTTCATTACAACTAGAAATGTGTGTTGTTTTACAGTTAGTATAGAAGCAGACCCTCTTGAACAAACTTCCTTAAACTCATTATTCTCTGTTAGCGTCATATTTATTACAGGAACATTCTCAGATGTCCTCTTTCTCACATTCAGGGCCCTGTGGTATGTTTACGCTGTTCTCTGTTTAGCCCGTTTTCCAGCTGTTTTATATGCGAAGTCCCCAGTGAATTTAGAAGCCCTACTCATTACTTGAAAATCCATCAGCATGTAATTTATTGAGAAATAAATTTTGTAATAATTAAGAGCAGAATTATAAACAGAATGCCAAACCCTGAGAATTGCAGGTGACCTGGATTACTTTTAAATACACAGTTGGAAAATCATAAGCATGATTAACAAGAGGATATTGGCTTGTAAATATTTCTCAGATAGCTTTATAAACTTAGGTTCCAGGTCCTAAAATCTTCCTTTCTCTTCCCATGCCCTCATTTCATCCTTCTCAGGTGTAACACTTGGAATGCTAAGACTGTTAAAGGCAAAATGACATATTGTACTTCACTGGGTTTTAGTAACAGACAAGATGCAATCATTCTGTTTAGTGATATGCTTCTTCTAAAGAAGACTATGACGCTCAGAAGTGTCACATTTTAAATCTAGGGACTTGGCATTAATGTCATATTGTATCTGTACCTGTATCAGTGTTAGTTTCGAGATTCAGTACTCTGATCGTCAATTCTTTAGGCACTGCTGAGGAGTGTTCCATATCTTTCCATAGACTTTATCACAGAATCATAGAATTGTAGAGCTGGAAGGAACAACGAGGACTGTCTAGTCCAACCGCCTGCAATGCAGGAATCTTTCACTCAACCTGGGGCTTGAACCCTTGACCTTGAAATTAAGAGTCTCATGTTGTAATGCATGAGCTATTGCAGTTCAAACCATATGACCCGCAGCAGCAGGTGCAATTTATTTGCTGCGTCCTAAACAGACATTGATTACAAAATGCATCTGAGAGTGCTGCTGAGTTGGGTGGGGGCTTTTGAGTGCATAAGCGAGGAAACCTTGGATAACTGAAGTTGCAAAAGAGACTCCTTCATGACAATTAGCAATTGTCACATTGGGAGCTCTAATGGCAGTTGGCACCTTGAATTCACTATGTATTCAGATGAACACAGTTATCCAGAGCTCTGTGTTAAAATCAGATGTGTTGTGTTGTGCTGTTGCTGGTACAATTGTTGGCATCTCAACTTAAAGCAGGGATGGGGCATCTGTGATTTCACAGATCTTGCTGGACCACAACCCCCAACCTTACTGATTGTTGGCCATACTGGCTGGGGCTGAGTCCAACAACATCCAGAAAGTGACGTGTTCCCTATCCCTGAATTAAAGGCTCTTCAGACTTGCTCTCTGCAACCTTCCTTGAAGGGGAAGGCTCCTTGGTGATAGGAGGCAGCATCAGAGGTGGCTCCATGGTAGTAGTAGTAGTAGTAGTAGTAGTAGTAGTAGTAGTAATAATAATAATAATTTATTATTTATTATTTATTATTTATTATTTATTATTTATTATTTATTATTTATTATTTATTATTTATTATTTATTATTTATTATTTATTATTTATTATTTATTATTTATTATTTATTATTTATTATTTATTATTTATTATTTATTATTTATTATTTATACCCTGCCCATCTGGCTGGGTTTCCCCAGCCACTCTGGGCAGCTTCCAACAAAACACTAAAATACAATAACCTATGAAACATTAAAAGCTTCCCTAAACAGGGCTGCCTTCAGATGTCTTCTAAAAGTTTGGTAGTTATTTTTCTCTTTGACATCTGGTGGGAGGGCGTTCCACAGGGCGGGTGCCACTACCGAGAAGGCTCTCTGCGTGGTTCCCTGTAACTTGGCTTCTCACAGCGAGGGAACTGCCAGAAGGCCCTCGGTGCTGGACCTCAGTGTCTGGGCAAATGATGGAGGTGGAGACACTCCTTCAGGTATACTGGACTGAGGCCGTTTAGGGCTTTAAAGGTCAGCACCAACACTTTGAATTGTGCTCGGAAACATACTGGGAGCCAGTGTAGGTCTTTCAAGACCGGTGTTATATGGTCTCAGTGGCCGCTCCCAGTCACCAGTCTAGCTGCCGCATTGGTTGAAAGCATTGGACTAGGGTGTCAGGTGTCATAGGGTTGGGGCTCTTTTTTGACAGCCCATTTGGTCCTTCCTGGGATCTAGATCTCCAGTCGCCAGCCAGCTGAGTCTCTCTTGCAGTCTCAATTCCACCTCCTCTCCCTTGCTGGGACCTGCCCCTTGCGGTCCCCTTGTTGTTGTTCTTGGCAAGTCCTCTGTTCACTCTGGTGCCCTGTGAGAATAGGACACTCACTAGGATGGTGTTGCCAATACAAAGGCACTGTCTTCTGAGTGTTCTGTAGTTTCCAGTGCCTACATGTAGCCATGCTAGTTTGGGATTAATGAAGTGATCCTTCATCTCATTTACCACATTGAGCCAACATTCCAGTGTTTCTGTGGAATTACTTTTGCATGTTCTACCATTTTTTGTTTTGTCTTGTTTTTACAGTTTGCTTTCTTATTTTCATTTGTCTATTCTATATATCATCATTACTACAATCTCTTTATTAGTGTGTTAATCCTTTGGTCTTCCAATTTCAGGCCTACATGTTACCATTAATTTTAAACACACAAATGTCTCCAGGTGGCATTTCCACTACTAGTGGCTGCCTTAATTTACACTTTAAAAGCCTTTTTTAAAAAAAACCTTTTCCTCCTGTTGGTAATCATTTACAATTGGAATCTTGTACTAATGACTCCAGACTTCAAAATCCTTTTTTCCTTTTGCTTAAGCCATTTGCAAGCTTGAAAGGATCAGAGAAATGTGTGTGAGAAGCTCTTGATTGCATTAGAGGGCCAAGGCATTGCTCTTTCTGCAAAAAGCAAATGACCTGATCACTGCATCTCACATATGTTTTGGTTCAGCATGAAAAAGAAAATGAGATAATACAATAAGAACAGTACTTGATCACTTGCTGCAGAAGCACATTGCCATTTGATTCTATTGTTTCCTCTACCTATGAGGTAAAAATTGCCTATTGAAACCCAAGTAAGGTTTTTAATTGGAGGGCCGCTTCACCTTTAAGAGTTGCAGAAATGCAGCTCCATACAAGTGAAGGGTTCACATTATATTTTTGCTAACCATGCAGATTTTTTTCATCTTATCAGTGCAACAGAAATGCAGATACTCATGTACACACATGTTTATATTAGTTTTTTGGGGGAACCCCCCTAAACCCTAGAAATTAATAAATGGCAGGATATTTGGGGTGAGAAGGGATAAATAACAGCTGCAGAGGAATTCCTGAGGTAGCCTATGCAAAATGACCTGGCCAACCTAGGACCACTAAGGAACAATATGGCGCCACTGAGAACCATTGGCAGTGCAGGAGAACTGTTCTTCTCCCTTGCCCTAAGGTATGAACAGAGTCTGGGGGGTTGGAAGCTTGCCAGGGTAACTAGATGTGAGGTGACAGAAAAAGAGTCTTTTAGCAAGATGTTCTGGTAAGAAGAACAAGGAAGAAAGACAGGGATCCATCTTGGGCAGACTGGCTGCTTGCAGGCTGGGGGTGATGACTTGGATTCCAGGGTTACACTGCTGTGGAGTACAAGGACTGTGCTGTAAGATCTGGACTCCCTCCATACAGACTGAAGGTGTAAATAGATGAATAAATTGTATTTCTTAAAGCTACGGCAGTCTCTGTCGTGTCTCAATTCTCCAAAGCAGGCATAGGCAAACTCAGCCCTCTAGATGTTTTGGGACTACAACTCCCATCACCCCTAGCTAACAGGACCAGTGGTCAGGGATGATGGGAGTTGTAGTCCCAAAACATCTGGAGGGCTCAGTTTGCCTATGCCTGCTCCAAAGGAACACAAATCCTGGGTGAGTGCCTGGAACCCCATGGGCTCTTGCCACTGCTAGGCAGAGAGAGGGGGATACACCCAACTTTTATAACAATATAATCATCAGATCTGTGTGGTGAATCAATGGCTAACCAAATGGAGGGAGGTCTCCTGATAGAAATTCTAAAACAACAGCAGGAAGACGGTCAATCACATAGTTGATAGGCTTCACAAGTTTGTCCTCAGAAAAATATACCCACTGAACACTTTTAAAGTTAATACAAAGGGTAACGCGAAACGTCATTTATTTGTTAAAACTATTTCTGTACCACCTGTCATGTAAAAACAACACAAGGCAGTGTAGAAAAATAGATTCAAAATTAGGTTAAACCTTATTTATCAAATAAATAAGGTAATTTTTAATTGAAAATAATGTTTCTTTTTACTGACTGCTCCCATATGTAGCCCTCTGTCATGCCAAAAGATTTTTGTGTCTCCAGCAAACCCCCCCCCCCCACATTTGTCCTTGACAATGGGTCACCACCATATTTTCACTCTGACCCTGCCCACTTGTATTTAGTGGGGTTGCCGTACGTCTGGAACATAGCTGTCAATTGGCCATCAGAAGCAGTGTCCAGGTGGAAATCGCTGAAATGTCCGGGAACATCAGGATGTATGGCAACCCAAGTTGAGGTTTTTCCTAGGTTTTGCAAAAAATAAAATAAAGCTCAAACCCTATATTTAGCCACACCTGCCTTGACATGTGGTCCTCTCTGCCCAAGAAACATCACCACCTCTGATGTATACAGTAGGCGGTACATGTTCTAGCAGAATCAAAAGTTAAACTTAGCCATTTGGGGGATTTATACACACATACATATGGGAAGCAGGGAAGCTGATATATATTTTATACTTCACCACCCCCTCCAAGTGGCTAAGAACAGATTGGGGGGAGAGGACAATTTAAATTGGGGGGAAAGATTGGGATGAAAGGTTGAATCACTTCTCCCCAGTGCCATGACCCTGATTCAGTTTGCCTTTAAGTCTAAAAAAGAAAAAAGAAGATCAAAGCCATTAACTGACCTGTGATCAGATTTTCTATGTTATGCCTAGGCTGGCCCAACTGCAAGAAGAAATAATCATGTTTTATGTCTGCAGTGTGAAACCACAAGCCAGGTGAGATTTTTACCTTGAACTTGTCTGCTCTGTAGTGATGTTACTTCTGGGAAAAAGCAAGCTGTAGATTTCATCTACGGGTGTGTAGCAGTGTATGAGAAACTTCTGCAGTTTACTTTACGCACCAGTGTTGTCAATTGCACTTATTCCGATTATTCCGTTTCAATGAGATAGACATATCATTCAAATTATGGCAGCCATAACGTTCATGTTGCTTCAGCTGGGTTTGAGGTTCTATTTTTTTTTGGGTGTGGAAACAGTGCAGTGTATTGTGTGCATATTTTGACCTTGCTCCAAAGCCTGTTTACTCATAAGAAAGTGCCATTGATATCAGCAGGACCTACTTAAAGTAAATATCTCCTTTAATACACTTGGGTGCAGCTCATGAGGCTCTGTTTGTCCTTCCTCTTGCTTCAAACATAGCTGAAGAAACCTTTTAGGAATTACCGTATTTTTCGCTCTATAAGACGCACTTTTCGCCCTTCAAAAATTAAGGGGAAATGTGTGTGCGTCTTATGGAGCGAATGCAGGCTCCTTGGCTTCAGTGATAGCAACGCGAAGCCTCCTAAGCCCAGAGGGAGAGCTCTCCCCGCACTCCGGAGGCTTCGTGTTGCTTTCGCTGAAGCCGCCTGAAGCCCCCGGAGTGCAGCGTGAACTCCCACTGTGCTCCGGGGGCTTCAGGCAGCTATCCGCAAGCCTTCGGAGCGCAGTAGGAGTTCACGCTGCGCTCTGAACGCTTGCGGATAGCCGCCTGAAGCCTGGAGAGCGAGAGGGGTCGGTGCACACCGATCCCTCTTCTTCTCCAGGCTTTGCTTCACTGGAGAGGTGCTGCACAGTTTTCCCTCTCTGTGCAGCGCCCCTTCAGCGAAGCGGGAGGAGAAATGGAAGGGGCTCTGTTTCTCCTGCCGCTTCACTGAAGGGGCTCTGAGCAGAGAGGGGGAGATTCCCCCCCCCCCTGTTCTCCCCCTCCTATGGTCCGGTGTGTCCTATGGTCCGGTGCGTCCTATAGAGCGAAAAATACGGTATTTTTAAACTCTCACCATTCTGAGCTCATGCTGAACTTTGGTCCGCCTAACCTTCTCCCTGCAATTGTTGACTACTTGTATAACCATAAGCTTAAAATACAATGAAAAGAAACTTTCCCCTAAGATTTGAATCCTGGCCAAGTTGATAGATTGAAAGCTAAAGAGTACCAGAGCCTACCAAAATTCCTCTTTGATCATTACTATGGAGAGGAACAGAAAGCTCTGCAATTTCATTTTGCTGATCCTCTTCCAGTTGTTGGTTACGGAGAAAGCTGCCACATCTAATTTTGTTTGTGTAGTCCTTCCATTTGCATGAAAGGAGATAATGTAAACGAAGAGGAGGGGAAAACACTCTGGAGGATGACAAGTTCAGATTACTAGCAGAAGCGAGCCAATTTGTTATTCATTAAATGCTAATGAACTCAGCACCCATGTTTTATTTGTTGTACCTCGCTTCAGACTATGATGGTCATGAATCACAGTCAAAGTCCATGATAAACAAACATGTCAAAACAAGGCTTCACTATGGCACAATGTGTCAGTCCTCAAATTCTAGGGAGCAGAGAGAGCCACGACCTTGGAACCCATTGTGATGTTACCCATAGCTGCTCTTTTTAGGAGACTACTGTGGCATGATTTGGCTAAAATGGGAATAAATGAGGAGGGTGGGTATAGGGCCCCCTGCCTTCCACCAGTTCCAGTGGGTACCAGCCACCACTGTAGATATGTTATAACCATGGGGTAGAAAATTGTCTACATAAAAAGAATAAATAAGCATCCCTATCCCTGGAGTGGGCTTTCTCCTTCAGAGCCTCAATGCCAGCCCTAGATAGCAGCTGTAAGCCATGTCTGATGGGCAAATGGGCCTCTGCAAGGGCAAAAAAATCCACTTTTTCTTCTGTGTGGGGATTGCCTTCATGTGCCTCCCTAAGTGATATTTGTTCCTTTTTTGTTAAAGAGTCGGGGCCATTTCTGGCCCATTGGCTCCTCTGAGTACAGTTTGCCGTCTTTTTATATGGCTGTCCCTATTTAGGTTATTAAGCATAATCTTATTGCTAGTAAGCAACCTAATGTTAAACCATTTAGCTTCTCCTAGATTACATCAGTGAAATGAGGACTAATATGGGAAATTAATAATACAGCAAAGCTTTCATGTTATGCTAATATAGGTATGCCATTCATGCCAGCTGGCTCTCATTTAGTCTTGTTGTGAAAATGAACAGGATGGAATGCTTCAGAAACAGGAAGGCTTTGGATATCCTTCTCAGTCATTTAACAAACACATCATTTTTTAATTCAGTAGCCTACCCAGACTGCAAACAATAATTGACAATTAATAATGAATTATTAATATATAATTACTGTTATTATTATTTCTGTTCTCATCTTGAATCTAATCACTGAGTTGGGTTTTGCTTTTCTATATTTCACTGAAGGAGGATTAAGTGATCCAAAACAGAAATCATTTATAAAGGTTGATTGTTTAGTCCAGAGAAAGGAAGAAAGGAATATATTTTTAAACATGTAAATAGGGCATCTAAAGATGAGGGTCAATTGTTCACCTTGTCAATCAAGGACAGGAAGCAATGGGTTTTAGCCTTCTTTCCTATTACATGGATTATGTAGATTGCAAATCTGAAAGACTAATTTATGCATGAAATAATGGTTCTCTAATTTGCATTTGTGAAAACTGAATATGTTCCATTCATAATTGTTATTTATATAAGTTTGAAAGTTAATCATGCAATGATGTGATAATTTCATATTTCCTGTATTTATGGAATGCTTGTAGTTCATAAATATAAATGGTGATATTATCTGCATATCAACTGCAAAATTCAGTGGATGCCTGCATTAAAATTCATATGTAGATACATAAGAAATGGTGTTTGTTCATTCACTTTTCGCAAATGAATTTCCCCCCTATTACTTATCATGGTAATAGCACTAGCCCACAACATGTTTGTAAATGACCCCCTACATGTTTTGTTAATTAAAAGGCAGTATCTACTATTTTCTCATTGTGCTAAATTATATTATTAAAAGCTAACAAAAGCCAAATTCTTAGGACAATGTTTTCATAAAAGTTCTATGAAGGCAAGGGCCCCTAGCTTTCAAACTGACTGCTCACAAAAGACATGGGGAGGGAATGCCATTTCTATTTTCCCACTCCAAAAGGGTAAAATCTGTCCTTGTGGCAGAACTTTTGCTCTTATCTTTCTGAAATTTGGCAGGCTTTATCCTCTCAGAAGCGGCAACCGTAATAACAATTTACATCCAATTCTTGCAGAAAATAAAAAAGAGACTTAAGAAACACACACATTAAATGTTTCCTACATGAAAACTCCTGGAGTTTTCTGCCTAAAATTTTGCTGGCTTAATCTATTCCGCAGCAATTCTTTTGCCTGCAAATTTCATTTGCTTTTGTGCAAACAAAGTTATATTTTTAGATTCTCCATTACTGTATAGGCAGTAAGGATGAAACAAATCTTTGGATTTTCATTATTTAGACCTGAATAATGAATCAAATCGGAATGATATAGAATAGATCCAAAAGAAATTGGGCTGCTTCTGGATGCTGCATATCAGGCCAGTGCAGAGCTTGTCTGAGGCCCAGGGCAGGAGTCTTGTTAGCATAAAGTTATAAACTCAAACAAAAAAAGCAGCTAGTCCCTGGTGGGCCCTACCATCCGGCTTAGCCCTCCGGGGCCCAGGGCAAGTGTACCCAGCAGCCCCCACCCTCTGCACAGGCCTGCTGCAAATAGACATACAAGGTGACTCATATGGTTGCTGAACACCTGTCATAAATAAAATGGGGAATGCAAAAAGGACAGGGAAAGAGAACTGTAGGAAGGGAGAAGTGTTGATGCAATACTTCTGTTAACAACTGAAGTTATGCTGTTTGCCTAAGCATTTAACAGACTGATCAGCTGGTTCATGCCATCAGGTTAATAGAGACAAATTGCCATCTATTTAACAGTCTCTCCATAGGGTATTCTTCACTACTGACAAATGTCAGGAACAAAGATCAGCCAAACAGAAAGTCATATTTTGTTGTTTATGAAACAACAGCCTTTCATCAATTACAACCATTGTCATATATTTTAAAAGGCATTTGAAATAATAAATATAAAATAATGTGTGATTTATAGTTGCATTATACTTTCATCAAGCTCTTGGTGGAATATATACTGTTTTTATCCATGTTGCTTTTATAATTACTGTGCTGCTTACCACAACCAGTCTTTCTTAATGACCTGTGGGCATTTAGGACTCGTTCGGCACAGGTTTTTAAACTGGGGGGTGGGGGGTGTCATGGGGCTGCCAGGGAATGCCCTGGAGCTGATGGAGGGGGAAGAACAGGAGCCTTTAGAAAAGACAGGAGAGGGAGAGGAGGACAAGCAAGCGGAAGGAACTCAAGCGGCGAGGACGCTCCCAGATGCTGGAGACCAGCAACACCACTCGACCAGTTCAGGGACAGAGAGAGATTCAATGCACATTCCTTCAGCACATGACAGGAGGGGGTTAAAACGTAGAGAACAAAGGAGGCGCTTGGGGCTTCCCAAGCTCCTCTGCTGGAAGAGGAGCCAGAAGCTCCCACTTCCTGGATCTGCTCCCGAGGATTCGGATGCATGAAGCTATGTTCTGTACCTTGTGAATATGTATGTAAATAAAGACTGTAAAGATATCTCTGAGTGAGCAGAGGTATTCCTTGAGAAAGGCTTCCAGACCCATCACGGGGATATATATATTCTGTCATGAAGAACTCAGTTCGTCCAATTTAGCATATTCCCCAGTGTACCTTCCCCAACCTATTGCCCTCCAGATAGTTTGGTTTTCAGAATTCCCATTAGATGTGTCAGCTTATAGTTCAAAACCTTTGGAGGGCACCAGATTGGGAAGGCTGCCTTAAATCAAACTCTAATGATAGATAGTAAAATGGAGATTCTCTATTTCCTTCTTTTGCTCCATGATACATAGGTACATAGAAAGCTGTCTGGAGTGTGGTGTAGTGGTTAAGAGCGGTAGTCTCGTAATCTGGTGAACCGGGTTCGCGTCTCCGTTCCTCCACATGCAGCTGCTGGGTGACCTTGGGCTAGTCACACTTCTCTGAAGTCTCTCAGCCTCACTCACCTCACAGAGTGTTTGTTGTGGGGGAGGAAGGGAAAGGAGAATGTTAGCCGCTTTGAGACTCCTTCGGGTAGTGATAAAGCGGGATATCAAAGCCAAACTCTTCTTCTTCTTATACTAGGTCTATCTGGCTCCAAATTTTCTACACTGACTGCCACCAGCTCCCCAGGGTTTTAGACAGAGGCCAATCACTATAGAGATGTAGAGATGCCAGGGACTGAACCTGGGACTAGGCGCTAACATGTGTTTTGTCACTGAGTTATATGATAATTTCTCAGGAGAAACAACTAAAGAATTCTGTTTCTTACCAGAACATAGCTTACTTTAAAGAAATGTTTCCACATGCAATTGCTGTTGGGATATGTGACTGTAATAAAAAGAGAGATAAAGAAAGGCACAAAAGGGAAAGATGCAACAATGGTAGTGGCAGGGTCAGGATGCTATTCCTGAGCACCTAGCCCACATGCCTTATGTCCCTGGTTCTGCCTTATGTTTGTGTGATGGAGCCACAGTCTAATAGATGCCGAAGTGCATAAAGAAGCAATGCAATTGTTGCTCCAGAAATGGTGATGATTGTGTGGATCAGGCCTAAGCACATTGGACACGGCACACCTAGATCCCTATTCTACTGTGACATTTCAATGTGCAGTTGTCAGGTGTGGTCTAAGGTGGGTGAGAAGCATTAGAGACAACACAATCTGGATATCCTGCTGCCCTTAGGTTTTACAGAGAGCTGTGTTTGCAGGAGCTGGGGATGTAAAACTTCTGTGACTTCCCTCTGGCCTAGTCACAGCTGCATATTGGGATGGAGAGGAAGAGAGGTGAGGTTGGAGTGCTGCAGGAGCACTGCATTGGCTCTCTGGTGCATTTGCGATGTGCCTCCTCTCCCCTTATCCATCCCAGGATGCAGCATTGACTTGGCAGGGGTTCGTGTGTGTCAAGTAAGTAGCACAGCCCCACTGTGCTGCCCCCTGCCACATGTTTGCAATCTGCTCTTGATTCAGTGATTCTGATATTGGGTGTTTTCACTACTTTTGTTCCCAAATAAAACTTACTGAAAAGCAGGGTGGGGGAATCACAGCCCACAATCAATATTGCCTCCATCTCAAAGACACCAAATTGCACATAAATAGTTTGTTTGTAGCTTGAACTGAGCTGAGCTGAAGCATCGGCCTCCAATTTCCATTTAGTAGCCTCAGCCAGCTTTTCGCCATGACCTGAGTGTTATTTAAACACTGTTGTTCTGTTTCATGTATTATTATTTCTTCTAGCCGTGTTTTGGTCTGTGTTGGCTGTTTCTTTCCTGACCTCATTTGCTCTCTTGGCTGCCTACATTGTCGACTGCTGTGCTTGCTGGTTGGAAAGTCTGTTGTTGCAGTGACAGATTTCCCAAACAGATTTCTGACTGACTACTTTGCCCTCCTGGATGCCTTTCTACGATGCTCTCTCTGGATTCAGAATCTTCAGTACTGAACCGATGTAATCATTGCTGTACTTAATTCCCCCAGCATCCTTCACTGCAGTGTATCTCGCTCATGGAATGAGAACATATACTTAGATATAGCACATTTATTGCTTTTGACTAAATATATCACACACAATTATTCCACAACAGCACTTACTTGATTGTATCCAATGTGGCAGCCCCTCCAAATGTGTTTTTTATTTATTGTTTGTGTTCATGATGGTTTGGAGGTGGTTATACTGCATTCAGGACAGCTTTCATTTGCAAAAGTTTCAGGCTGAGAATACTGCTCCATTTCCAGTCAATGCATGTCCTGTAACTTTCTGTTGATATCCTGTAACTTTTTATACCACAAATGGAAGGTGTTCGGAAATTCAATTTCCCCTGGAAGAAGAGAGGGCTTTAGATGCAGATCTGGGACAACAACAATGTAACATGTTTGCTCCACAACAAAAACAAAAACAGAGAAGATGCTCACCAACTGGTTGGTCAGGTGGTCTAGTCACATGGTTCACAGGAAACGATGATAGTTTCTTGGAGAGTAAGCATTTACCTACAGAGTGACTAGATTTGCAGTCCATGCAGTTTCACAGCAAATAACAAGCCTTCAAATATGAGGGTTAATTCTGCACATGTGGCTTCTACAGATTTACTATCCTCGAGTACCTGGTCTACTTAGTGCTCATGTGCAGAATGTCTTTTAGCATTCTGAGCCACCAACGAGCTACATGGGAAGAATGTTGCTCTAATTATCATACAATCAAGCTCTGTAAGATGGACTAATTCATATACTGACTGCCATGTGAGTATTGCGCCACCCCAATCTCCAAGCAGTATGAGATTCCAGGGTTTCCACGTGCTTACCCAGGATTGTATTTCCTTTTAGATATGAGACACAGTGGTGACTGTGAATATACAGTGTATATACACACACACACACACACACTGAGCCTATGAGGGAGGGGTTCACAGCATTAATGTTCCAAAAGGGTCTTGTTCCTCCCAGCCTTGGATTCAAACAGAAATCAGACATTGCTCTCAAATGTTGCTCCGACTCTCTGTCCAGCTTGTCACATCACTGCAACCCTACTCTAAACTCTGCTCCGTCCTTCTAACTAACCGCAAGCTGCCCCACTCATTTGCCATCTCACACAGAGCCCGTTTCCTTTGTTTCTCTTAATGGCCCACTGCCCAGACTATCACTTCAACATACAGTAGGAAGCTAGCCTGGCTTATATTTTAACACTTGCCAGATCCAGGGGTTAGAAGGATCTCACATAGAGCCTACTTCCCTCTGCCCCCACAAACTCATAACAGTATAAAGTTCAGCAACCTTACCAACCATGGCTGCTTTTTTCAGGCTTTTATGGGAAGAGGAAAGTCCTAAGACATGGGCCCATTCAGGGTTAAAACACAAAAGAGGTGTTCTTTAAAAATGCTATGGCTTGATTCCTGATGCAGATAATGCCACGTTATCATAAATCAATGAAATGCAGTGAACTGTGTAGAATCCTAAAGGCTGCAGTTCTATACTCACTTGTCTGGGAGTTACCCAACAGAGCTGACTTTTTAGGAAACATGCATAGTATGCATAGAATAGCAAAGTTCACAGGTAGGAGAAAAATGGCTTTCATGGTGTGTGTGTTTATAAAGAAGGTCACTATTATCCATGCCAATAAGTAAATAAAATACCCATGTTCTTTGCTATAAGAAGAAGGAAGCTGAATGAGGGTAGTGTTGTAGAAGGACACAGGGAGATTTATATTCCAAGTTGTTTTGAGAAAATCCTAAAATAGGTTTGTGGCCAGCAAAAAGTCTCAGTTTATAGATTTGAGCAAAACCACCATACGATTTTGCCATGAGATGGCAGTATTATGTTGTTGCTTCCTTAATTATGCAACTTATGGCTTGATTGCTCCATGTGTAATTTAGCTTGTAAACATCTGGTTTTGCCGTTATTGTTAGACCTTGTAGTTACTGACCAATCCATCCCCATACAGAAGCTGTCCAAGTCCCCTATAAAGAGTAATGCTGCATGCACCAGGATTCACCCTCATACTCAGGAAACATTCTTCAGTTGCTCAGAGCGCAGAATGGGGAAAAACAACCCCTCTGCATGCAGATCAGGCCAGGAGCATTTTGGCCTATGAAACTGTTGATGTACACTCCAGCTTTTATAGGGGTGACTATGTTGGTAGAGACATGCAAGCTTTCCAGTCTAAAGAAAACCCCCTAACACTCTCCCAATAGTGCTGTTACTTTTTGAATCTGATCACACAAGCACAAATTATATGTTGCATGCAAAATATAATTTAAAAGCTGAGCTCTGCTTTAGTTTTCATATTCAGTGGACGATAGTGCTTGCTTCTTAAATGTTCCAAAGTTTATGGATCTGTAGCAGTTTTTAGATTATTAACTTTTAATGATTGCATTTTCTTAACCCCCCCTATATTTAGGGAAATATCCAGGAAGATAAAAGCTAGCAAAAATAAAAATAAAAATCTGAGTCAACTGTAGGTGAAGACCCAAGTTAGATAGTAGTATTCCGCCCCCTTTTTTAAAAAAGCAGGCACGTAGATGAGACAATTCATTGCTCTCACAGCACAGGAAGAGGTGATAAAATTCCCTCTCATCACACTGATTCTCCAGTGCAAATTCCTCCCCCATAGCTTCCGATACAGCAGAGGTAGTCCTTTGGCCCAGCTGGCTGGGGCTGATTGGAGCTTGACTCCAACAACAATTGGAGGGCCTTTATCCCTGAGGTGAAGACACAATGAGTGACCCCCTCCTTCTGCAGTGGCCGTCAATTCCCCCACTTCAGCTTTTATGAAAAGAAAAACACACTGGGAGGCCCAATGGATTCCTCATGTAATAGGAAATTCGGTCCCCACTCTGTGTCATTAAAAGAAGAAGAGTGATTCTGGTGACTTTAAACAACAACGTAAGAGTTTCTAGGCTGTAAGCTACCATCAGGACATGAAAGCAGAACTAATAACAGACTAGTATTTGAAAGCAGTTGGCAGAAGGTTTTCTATATAGGAACGCAAGAATAGCCCTGCAGGAGAAGGCCAGTGGCCTATCTAGTCCAGCAGTGACCAACCAAATGCCCATGGGCAGCCTATAAGCAGGACCTGAACACAACAGCATCCTCACCTTCTGAGGTCCGGTAGCTGTTATTCAGAAGCATACTGTCTCCACAGTCCATGAAGGCAGAGCATAGCCACTGGTAGACTTGTCCTCCATGAATTTGTTTGAACCTCTTCTAAAAGCATCCAGATTGGAGGCCAACATGGCCTCTTGTGGAAGCAAAACTCATAGTTTAACTATGTGCTGTGTGAAGAAGTACTTTATTTTATCTGTCCTGAATGTTCCAAGATTCACCTTCATTCAGTGTCTCCAAGCTCTGCTATTGTGAGAACGGCAGGATGTCCTGTTTCTAAGGACTGTACATTTTGAGCCCAAATTATTCATTGCACATCAAGACTGGAATGTTAGGCAGGCTCTGGCCCTTCACCGGAAACCATCAGCTCCTTATTGCCATAGGCAAGAAGCAGGCAAAACTATGTGTAAACCTTGCCTTAGACTGTCATTGAACTTGACAGCAATCATAGAATCATATGGGTAGAGGTATTCATTTGGCTTTAACAGCCAACTCTCATTAAGCAACAGATCTGAGGTGAAATTCTTCAGAGAAGAACTTTCTGTCAAGCATTTTGAGTATTTTCTCTTTTTTAATTCTTCCTGAATTAGTGGAAGAGTTTGGCAAGATGGCCTCCCCAATTTCACTACCCATGAAATGGGGGCCCAACAGTCAATCCTGCTTTAACATTGCTTAATACAGGGTTGTCATACGTCCCGAATTTCCCAGATATTGCTGGGATTTGCCCGTCGGAAGCAGTGTCTGGGCAGAAATCACTTAAATGCCCAGAAAAAAAATCTGGACGTATGGCAACCCATGCTGGAAGTATAGATTTTGGTAAATTTCCTTAAAAATAGCTCAAAAATAGCTCTCCTCCTCCTCTTCTTCTTCTTGCAAATCTCAACAACTTTTGTGTTCAGATTTTCACTTTTTGAAATATGGCAGCCCTACCTAATCATATTTTTCAAATTGTTGAAGAAAGCAATGGGCTTGGTTCCTGCTCCTTCCACTCTTCCTCTTAACCCATCATTTCCCTCACCCACCTATATGAGGTGATGACAATAGGGTTTCATATCAAGTGACTCAAAATTTCTCAGGGGAGAATTTGGCAAAGCGACAAATAGCATGGAGAAATCTGAGAAGCCATTTTTGTTTGGTCCTATCTAGCAATAATCCGATGCCAACTTTATAACTGAAAGTCAATGCTGTTCTCAGCTGTTTAACACAGAAGTGGTTTTCTTTGTGTAACTGTGACTAATTTGCCCTTTTCTCTGTATGTCTAGAAAGGAAGATAACACATTTTATACAACTCAGTTTTTAATTAGTCTGTTTTGGTATATTGAGGATTGTGTTTTCTTCCCTGACTGCTGACTGCATTCGGTTATTCCTCAAAGGGTAATTGTATTGCAGCATCTCCTGTCCTGTCCCAAATTTATTATGTATATTCAATGAATGTCTAGATATCTGATGGGCAAAGGTACTCATCTGATGAGTCAGTGGTACTGTGGCAGGTGCGCTAACTTTCCCCCTTCCTCGTGCCATTTTCCTGGTCTAAATCCTGCCCCCCACCATAAAATGTTGTTTTCCCTTCAGTACTGTAACCCTGATCCAATTCAGGACTCCTGCCCACCAACCATCAAGAACTTGTACACAACTTTAATGACTTTATGCTATGAAGTGGTCTATAAATTAAATTAAATTAATAATTGCAACAACTTTTAACATGGATCCCCTGACATCCTGTCTAGTTTGGTGCTTAGGTTATTTTAGAAGTGGTGGGAATGTATGCTTGGGTTAGTTCTTACAGTACATTGAAGCTGGCTCTGCAATGGACAGAAAAGTGAAGGACTGAGTCGCTCTCCTCAGATGGTAGCGTAGGCTGAGCAACACCAATTTACCGGAACCTATCTGGTCACCCATAGTGTCCTGCAGTGCACACAAATCTAAGCATGGGTTCAATAAGTTGTTCTCGCCTTGTGATAATTGATTATGTAAGCAATTGTGATAACTGATTATGTAAGCAAGTGATTGAGTCATAACTATTAAAACACTCCCCCTATTTAAAAAGAAGCAATTAGTGTAAATTAATATTCATGTTGTTCCTTAAAAAGGAAACAATGCGGCACATAACATTATAGGTGTGTTGGAGTATATGTAATTTGTCATTCATTAACACTCATTTTCCACCTATCTCATTGCTTTTAAGGCCTATTGAAGTTATTCTGTCCCCCCCCCTTTTTGCAATATTGTAGAGTTTCACCCACATGTTTCCGCCTTGCTGTTTGCTGTGTTCATAGTGCAGATTATGAAGCCCACGTTCTCAAGCCCTAGCATCTGTGTATAATAATAACTTTCTCGGTAGACAGGGGTGGGTGGGGGTGGAATCTATATTTCCTCTCTACTAAAGCTTTATTCAAAGGTAAACATTAAACAGCATGGCCATAACAGTGAAGTGCTGTTGAAATCTCCGTTTGAAGGCTACAGAAGGGGGGAAAAATCCTTATTAAAATCTTTGCGTGCCTGCTGGCTATTGATTTTTATAGTTTTTGTATGCACCTTTGGCAATTTCTTTTGCATTTGATTAAAAAATGATAGTCTTCCATCAGGCAGTTTTATTGCTTTTCATTAAGTTTCTTTAATAAAATGTGAGATGCTCAAAACCGGGGCAAAGCATCTAGGCTTGCATGCAAAATTTGGAACTGAAGAGAAGAGTGGGGTGGCATTTGCAGAATTGCAGGGTTCAGTCCAGTGCTCAGGGGTGCCATCTCCTAAGGGCTGAGACCTTTTGGGGGCCCCAATATTTCTGGGAGGGGGAAAAGCCCCACCCAATGTTCAAAGCGGTGGACAAGGCCAAGGGTGGAGTTGAGCGTGGCATTGCTTCAGTGGCTGTCTCCATCTCCTCCTGCTGCTGCTGCTGCAGAGGGGAAGGAGTAGGAAAGCAGTCCCTGACTGCTGCTGCTGGTGGCAGCAGCAGGAAGCCCCACGGCCATTGAAGCCATGCTGCCACCATATTGCTGCTGCGTTAGGCTCTGCCCCAGCTCCTTCCAATGTCCTGACATCACTTACTTTTCATAATAAGTGGCAGGGTGCTTAGTGTAAGAAAAAGTGATGCAGGAAGCTGATGCCCAATGCGGACAACAATTTTTCACAAGCCTATCTTCCCGCTTGGGGTGACTTATTTGTTCTTGTAGGCCATGAGTGAGGAACCTGTGCTCCTCCATTTGTTGAGCTACAACTCCCACCGGCCCCTGCCAGCATGGCCAACAGCTAGAAATGATGGGAGTTGTAGTCTAGAAACATCTGGAAGGCTACACACTCCCCATCCCCATTGTAGGCTTTCAAGAAAATTGATCTGATACCTCTAAAAAGCATCCATGCTTCAATATGGTGTTAATAAGAAATGAAATTAAGTTTGTGGCATCAAGAGGATAAATAACCTTAAAGAAATGACACCAAATAGACTCCTTATTCCATGATATCTAATCCACTGTTTTCAATGTCTAGACCTGATTATTGCTCATAATTAAGTTCATTAGTACCTCAGAGCCCTATAAGACATTTGAATCATACTTGTTCTAATTAATATTTCTTCTTGAAAGCTGTTTAGAGTCCCCCAAACTTTCTGAAATGGACTGGTAATTGCTGCTTTAAATTTGCCAGCTGTGCAAACACATAGCTACGAGGACACACGAGGGCTTTCGCAGACGCAGTGCCACATTGGATCGGTTAATTAACTATTTGCATGCTGCTGAGACATTTAACTTACAGGTGCTCTCAGACAATCATCCCCTTTCATTTTATATTTACTCCAGGAGGGATACCATTTGAGGTTTCGGCAGGAGAGTTGGGACTACAGAGAAGCTGCTGTCAAATGACAAGATATTTTAAACTAACATGTTATTGAAGATTTCATTTTTTAATCATACACACCACACCCTTTTCCACCTTCTCTTTCACTTACCCATTGCTATAACATATAAAGAACTCATGTGTTAACAATCATTCTGATTTTTGGAGAGTGGGGGAATGGCACCCACCACAAAAAAGTCCAGCCACCATTGGGGTCTGCAATTATAGAATTCTCTAGAATGAAGCAAAGTTTGGAGCATTGGATGGGGTTGGGTTGTAGCCATCAGGAGCAGCCAAAAAAAATCAGCTGTGCTGCTGTTAGCAAAAGTACCTGCAGAATCAATAAAAAGCCCAGGAAAAATGAATGTAACACAACCAATGCCTAAAAAGTGAAGAACAAAACGAAAGACAACCTTTATAAGAAAAACTAATGGAATAACAAACTGAAACAATGTTCCTTGCATTCCACTAATATATGTATCTGTGAAATCATTTTTAATTTTGCAGCATCTGGATCATACATAGGAAATATACCGTACTTGCTATCCTGCTGGATTCAGAGCTCCCATTAGTACTTGCTGTTTCCTACTCCCAGCCATCCCCTTGGTCACTCTTTCAGTAGACTTAGTTTAGTATTAATCAGCGTGGAGTTTGGCATGTTTACGTCAGTCTGCATGTTGTTTTTAAGTGGCTATGTGTTTCCTCCCTCCCAACTTTCCAAGCTATCTAGCTGTGAATTATTGCCTTGCATTTGGTTTGGCAGCTGACTTCACAATACAGTGGTACCTTGGGTTACATACGCTTCAGGTTACACACGCTTCAGGTTACACACTCCGCTAACCCAGAAATAGTGCTTCAGGTTAAGAACTTTGCTTCAGGATGAGAACAGAAATCGGGCTCTGGTGGCGCGGTGGCAGCAGGAGGCCCCATTAGCTAAAGTGGTGCTTCAGGTTAAGAACAGTTTCAGGTTAAGAACGGACCTCCGCAATGAATTAAGTACTTAACCCGAGGTACCACTGTACTGTGTGCAGCTCCTCCCCCCCCACTAAAAAAGAATGTTCCTTGAGCTTCCCATCTCCTTCCTCCATATTATTTTTAAGGTCAAGGCAGGTTATAATAATTAATAGAAGTGGAATACAAAAAGGGAGGTGTGAGGAGGTTGTGGAAATAAGTGAATGAAAGATAAGATATTGAAATTGGATTGTGTTTTAAATGGTTTTTGTTAGTTGTTTGTGTTAGTGTTTTGTAGTGTTTTTTGTATTGTATTGTTTTTGTTTTTTTGTTTTGTTTTCTGTAGTGCTGTGTTTAAACTGTTGAAAAATTAATAAATATTATTTTTTTAAAAAATATATAATTTCATGTTATAGTAGGAAAGTACATCTTGAGATTTCCAAACGTTCTATCTTGAAAGCTGCACTTCCTTGGCATAGACCTAATCTGTACAGTAGGCTGGAGTTTCCCCCCTAGAGTTTAAGCACCCCCCCCAGTATTCATCACATCACTATATATGAAATTAACACTCTCTCTCTCTCTCTCTCTCTCTCTCTCTCTCTCTCTCTCTGTCTGTCTCTCTGTCTCTCTGTCTCTCTCACACACACCCTACAACAGTTGAATGGTAGGGTCGTTTGCTGTTTAGTGTTATGACACCACATCCACGAGAGGCAGGGTATTAGCTGCTAAATAAGGACAACAAATTTCTCTTCCCCATGCTATCCATTATTAATCTGTGGGGTTGTCACCTGAAAAAGAACGACTTTAAGCTGTAATCCCCAAACCAGAATCAACAAGAAGCAATGAAATTCAACAAACGTGCCAACTGTAAAGCTTTCGTAGGAGTTATGAACTAAAGCTATGAAACATGGAGGAGGATTTTGGCCATGGGGCATTGCTGAATAGTAAGAAAATAAGAAGAGCCTGGCGGGCTCAGAAGTCCATCTAACCCAACATCCTGTTCTCATAGTAGTCAACCACATCCGTATGGGAGGCCTGCAAGGAAGACCTGAGCGAAACAGCACTCTTCACACTTGAACTCCCCTCAGAAGGGATATTGTAGAGTTGATGGTGATTTCATTAACTGACAGGTGGCCATGATCTACTCCAAGAGAAACATTATATTAAATTGTGGCTATTATCTTTCCAATCTCCATTTCCACACCTTAGCTCTGTTAGGTTTTGGAGAGATTTCTATATACCAGCAATTCAAAAACAGGGCAAAATAGGACTTTTGGTTAAGCACTGAACCTTACATTATATCTTGAAGACATACAATCTTTTTTTAAAAAAGCTTTTATTTATACTTTTAAAGTTTATACATTTCATTAGTTTTACAATCAATTTAATATTTCAAAGTTTGACTTCCTTCCCTCTCTTTCTGCGTTTCCTTAAATTTATTTTTTAATATCTTCTGCATATGCAAATTCATTTAATTTGCTCATTTAATTATCTACTTTAAATATATACTCTTATTACAATAATACTGCTAATGTTTCTTTCTGTTTGCAATTTATCAGTAAATATTCAATAAACCATTCCATTCTTTTATAAAAAGTTATTTGATTTCTTATTCTTCCGGTATGTTTCACCATTTCTGCATATTCCATAAATTTTTGTATCTATTCTTCCTTTACTGGGACTTCTGCTTCTTTCCACTTTTGGGCAAGTAACATTCTTGCTCCTGTAGTGGCATACATAAAAAAATTTCTATACAATTTAGGTAGTTCTGTCTCTGTAATTCCAAAAATAAAAGCTTCTAGTTGCTGTTTTTTTAAATACAAGTTATTTTGAACATCCTTTTCAATTCATTGTATATCATTTCCCAGTAAGCTTACTGCAAGACCACCACATATGATGAAAAGAACCTTCTTTCTCTTTACATTTCCAACACTTGTTTGATTTAGATTTATATATTTTTGCCAGTTTACTCGGTGTTAGATACCAACAATATATCATTTTCATACAATCAATAAAACAAGTCACTATTAGCATTGGAAAGTAAATATTTGTTCAGAACCAGAGATAGGCAAGTGAGGTTGCACAATGGGGTTTCTCTGACCATCATTGAAGCCACCTGTGCCCTTCAACGCACTGCCAAGATCAAGGGACCCTCTGGAATTGCATCTGGAAAGGCTGCAATGGGATGTGGAAATGTCTTGTAGATGTGAAAGTAGTTTTTCACCAACACAAAATATCTCTGGATCCAAGTCATTATTTAGAAATATATTGTTCAGAGCGTGACTATTTAATACGGTTTACTCAAGCCCAGTGAAATGGTTTTCAGAGTGCATCCATTTTGTGTGCAACAAATTGAAGCTGGGACAGCAACAGCCCCTACAGTTTAAGACTATAGATGACCAACAGCATGGGATCAACTGGGAACTTGAAGAGGCTGACCTACTGTCACACACTTACGATGCATCTGTGCATACTAGGTAAAGAATTACTACCAGCACCACTCAAAACAGTATCATTTATTTCCTGCTTCAACTGCCTACCTAGGCTTTATGAGGCACAGACAGAATTCTGCAATCACAAGGCCCCAAGGCAAGAATACATTTATTGTGTATGCTATCTGTCTCATGTCCTTTGGGAGATTCCTTTGCAGATTTTTTTTTAAGTCATCCTGCAAGACTCATTCAAAGGGATGACTGCATATATCTATGGTCCTTTCAAGCAGCTGTTACGTTTCAGATCTGTTACAGAATTCTTATGACAATTCAACTTGAAATTTCAATCCAGCAGGTGGCCGGCTAGTACTTCTTATGTGGATATTTTCTGTGCTGATTACTGTGTACTCCACCAGCACTCTGGAGACAGGAGGGCTGATTCAAAAACGTATTGCTATTAGCAAAACACTAATACTAAGGTAATGATTTACTGAAGCTGGAGAAACCATCATGGCCTAGAGCTAGGATCTTCTTTTCTATATAAAGTCTCCTCCACCTGACTCTGGCAGTGTCTCCCTTATATAGTCTTTTGTCTGAAACAGGGCTGAAATGGTACCCCAGTCCTACTAGCGCCAACATTTTAAAGAGTCTTGCTGCCCCATTCAGACCCCAGTTCAGCTCTCGCACTCTCATGCAGCCACCTGAAGCAGGTCACTTCAACCTCGTGAAAACAACATGCACACATTAATCACATTAGACAAAACTGCTTTGCAAAAAAATTGTAAAGGTAAAGGACCCCTGACAGTTAAGTCCAGTCTCAAATGACTCTGGGGTTGTGACACTCATCTCGTTTTACTGGCCGAGGGAGCTGACGTTTGTCTGCAGACAGTTTTTCTGGGTCATGTGGCCAGCATGACTAAGCTGCTTCTGGAGAAACCAGAGCAGCACACGGAAACGCTGTTTACCTATTTATCTACTTCCACTTTGACGTGCTTTTGAACTGCTAGGTTGGCAGGAGCAGGGACCAAACAATGGGAGCTCACCCCGTCACGGGGATTCAAACCACCGACCTTCCGATCGGCAAGCCCAAGGCTCAGTGGTTTACACCACAGCGCCACCCGTGTACATGATGATAAATTCACACTAAAATGTGGATGAATTTTCATGAAGGCTTAAAAAAACAAACCTACACCACAAACTGGGAAAATGTGGTGACCTGACCTTAATGCTGGAGAAATTAGAAAATGAGAGAAATTTTCAGGTTTTCCCATTCTTGCTCCTGGTTCATCGGGATGACAGGCTTCTGTGCTGCATACTTGTCTCCCAGCCCCACAGGTGAGATGAGCTCCTGTTGGGTCAGGAGGAGACAGAAGCAGAGGCGCCAACTTGAATAAAATATTGAGGGGTCCCAGTTAAGTCCCGTCTCGCGTAATCAATCACAAGCACACACACCTTTTGAATGGCAATGCCCATCAACTGGGGCACCCCTCAAATGCTTAAATTGGAGGGGGGTGAAGTGACCTCGGCCCCTAGGAGTCAGCTCCTATTGAAAGAAGGGAGGGAAATGGAGGCAACTATAAAAAATGGAGTATGAAAGAGGGAAGATGGGGAGAGGCACAGAAAAAGAACAGGAAGTGACATGCAGGGAAGAGAAAAGAAATCAGGAGAGATAATCTTTGCTATTAGCAGAGGTTTTCAGATGTAGGGAGAAACAGCTTTCCCAGAGATCACTGGTCGGTTTCCCCAACCTCCTCAGTGACTACAGGAAATGTAGTCTCTAGCACCACTTACTTGACCAGAGAGTTTGGGTCTGTACTAGACTCTGTGCTTGGAAGTCAAAGGAGGAAGCTACACCTTCCTTTGTGGTAGGAACAGATTAGGAGAGCTTCTAGAGGACCTGTTTCCCAAGTATTCAACCCGGTTATGTCTGCACTAAGTTTGTTGCAAAGTTAGATGCCTGCTATTTAATGAGCATTCATTCTGGCTTATTTGCTGGGAGATTAGATGATCTGTCAATATGGGTGTGGCCTGTCCTGTTTTGTCACCTGATGTGAAATAGGAAGGTGACGTCCTTGCTGCCCCCCCCCAACCTCACTTACTGGGGTTGCGTGTCTGCTGTGGCATTGCTAGCTTCTGGTGAACTCTCATGGATATTGTGAGATATTGCTGGAATCCAAAGCATGACCCCAGTGGTGGTGGGTGGGGTGACTGCAGGGGCAAAGCAAGTGTTATTTCACACTTTCCAGTTGATTTCCCCACTGCTTTTCTTATCACAGTAGGCCTGATATTTGGGGGGATATTGGTGTTTTTTTAAGTACTGCAAATCAGCTTTAATTGCACAGTTGGAATTTGAGATTTAATCCCAGTCGCCCAAAACATTTTGAAAGGGCATTTGGGTTAACTGTGACCAATAGGGAGGGAGTCCTGGATCATTCTCAACCGTTAGTAGTTTGCGTATCCGGAATGAAGATGCTGGCAGCCAGGTAATCCTGCTCAGTTTGACTGTAAATGAGAGAAGACTGATACAGAACCAATACGGGAAAGTACTTTTTCTAGGCCTAAGAGAATTACTGGAGGAGGGGGAGCAATACCTACCTAAATTACCTGCCTAACACCCCTTTTTGACTCTGTCATAATTCTAGGCAACATCCTTCAGCTATGCATATGAACTGGATCCTTAAAAAATGCTGTAAGACTTGACTTCCCATGCCTCTAGAAGGCAGCTGTGAATTTAGGGTATTCATCAAATTACTGCTCACTGAATATTTACGGTGTTGCTTGTAAGGGAATGTCTCTAAATTATTAACTCTTTCCACACACACTTTCTTCCTTATCAGTGTGCACTGGCTCTCTTTTTTATATATAAAGCTAAGGCAAGGCTCTATGTGACTGCAAGTTCTTCTTTGTATTCATATCCTTTTTGCCCATATCCATATTTCAGAAGAAAGGAGTTTGCAAATGCTGCAAGAGGGATGGAAGTTTTCACTCTGTTATCGCAGACTCCCATTCTTGGTACAGTCTAAAGTGTACACAGATAGGGGGGTGGGGGGAAATATATCTGTGCAAGTTCCTTGCTTTCTGGAGCCAATACAGTGAGCCAGAATCATATGTGCTAGTCTAGCTGTTATCACAGACTTTCACTGCATGTACTAATTTCATGTACTCTGATATGTAAGGAGAGGAAGGGATGTAATGGCTTTTTCTTGAATTTTAATTCTCACAAGTAAATAACCAAATTAACAATGAATATGCAGCTACAATAGTGAACCGTAGGTAGTTTGCATGAGAAACGATCAATACTAGATTATAAAACAACTAAATGTTGAGTAGTAACAAAGAAGTTTGCTTCACTCTAGGAAGGAACTTTTAATCTCAAGGCTGCACATTGTGTATAATATTCAAATTAATGCAGCCATGCTTCTTCTCTTATTGGAAAATCCCCCCTCAATTGCAGGTTGGTCAGTTACAAGCAATTGCAAGGCAGCCATTTCATGGGTGAGTAATACCACTGAATTACCATGTGGCTCAAAGCCCCAAACCTAATTTTGGCAGTTTAATAACAAGTGTATTACAAACCATCTTGCATATGCAATCACAAAATATATGTTTAAAATATGATGTGCCTGATTCCCACTGGTAGAAACTAGCAGGCAACCCTGATTAAGTCTCCTGATTAATGGAGCTCTATCCTCATGCATATTATACACATGTATTCAAAATAGAAATATACTATATGCTGAGGGGGAAAAAAACCCTATTTTAGGCATCCATGTTAGAAGAATGCATTCATATGTGCACAGACACCAAGCTACTCCACTTGCAATTATTCCTCATTGTGATGCTACCACTGCAAAATGTGGTAGATGAAATAATGGTGGGTTTTTTGTTTTTGTTTTGTTTGTTTTGAAGCTACAGTTCCCTGTTATTTGTGAAACTCTGCCTTCCTATCTTGAATCCGCTATGGCAAATCTCTTCCCAAAGACGACAGATTTTATTTATTTATTTAACAACATTTCTAACCTCTTACTATTTTAAAAGTCTCTCTGTGGTGTACACTATGTCTGAGTATATAATAAGATTGTAAGGTTGTTGTCATGCTGCAGTTTGCATGGCAAAAAATAACAGCTGGCAGGCAGCCCAGGTAGGCAGGATGGAGCAAACAGTGGGCAGCCTAGGCAAGCTGCAGAGGACCAGGCGGACCAGGCTGTGACAGCTCACCAGCAGCCATCTTGCTATGCTGCTGCTTCCCACCTCACATCTTTCTCCCATTCATTCTGCTTTCTGCTTGTAGTGGGTGGCGGCGGTGGCAGAAGTAGTGAGATGAAGGGTAGAAGCAATTATCTCCTACACTTACCTTTCTGTTGCTGCTGCCACCACTACTATTGTCACTGGTGGTGGTGGCAGAGGCTGATTTAGGGCAGCATGACTGGTTCCCTCGCACAGGGTGCAGGAGCCAAGGGGCCCACTTCCCAATTCATTCCCAAAGCCTAGGAAACACTGGGATTTGGGAAGAAGACACGAAAGCTTTGATAGGGTCCTAGAGTCCTCCTGTCTGCTTCCCAAAGCCTAGTTAGCACTTGGCCAGCTTTGGAAAGGATGCAAAATACCAAATACAGCAGTTGAAAGAGACATAATGTCCTATGCATAAAAAAAGGAAAAACCTAGGTGTGCATGTTCAGAACATTTTTAAAAGTTGAAATATTTTGTGTTTTTATGTTTCCCAAATGTTGCTGTTAACACCTAATCCTGCTGAGGAATGTGTAGTCTGACAGCTTGTTTTTAAATGTTGCTTTGTTTTCATTTTGTTTTTAAAAAATGTATTCTCTCTTTCTCTGTGATTCTCACTTTTTCTTTGACACTGTATTATATTAAGCTTAGGATTCTAGTTATGTATGCTACAGTA
The DNA here is from genome assembly GCF_964188305.1 of Podarcis bocagei. Classification (NCBI taxonomy): domain Eukaryota; kingdom Metazoa; phylum Chordata; class Lepidosauria; order Squamata; family Lacertidae; genus Podarcis; species Podarcis bocagei. The sequence continues at coordinate 115,005,480 of NC_138125.1, forward strand.
ATTCTTGGAAACTCTCATGTCTGAATGACATCTGATAGTGGCTGAATGACAGAGAAGTAACTATGCAAACGCCCCCTTGACCTTTCCACCAAGTTCAATTATTGTATCAGTGTCCCACTGAACCGTAAAGCACATCTGGGGTCATGAAACTGGTGGATCAAATTGGTGGAAAGTGCTCTAAAATAGAGCATCTGACTTAGAGCCATCACCTGTCTTCCCCAGTCCCTTCCAGAAACCTCTCCTTGTGGTAAAACTACTCAAGAAATCTGTGTCAGCTGCATTTCTGTGAAGCAGAGTTAGTACAAGTGTTTTGCCACTCTCTTTGGAATTATGTAGCACAAGAAGACCTTAGGAGAACCTGAGATCTGTATGCTTAGTTTCTCTGAGAAGAAAATAGCAAATAATAATAATAATAATAATAATAATAATAATAATAATAATAATAATTTATTTATATCCCGCCCATCTGGCTAGGTTTCCCCAGCCACTGGGCGGTTTCCAACACAATATTAAAATACAGTATTGCATCAAACATTAAAAGCTTCCCTAAACAGGGCTGCCTTCAGGTGTCTTCTAAAAGTCTGGTAGTTGTTGTTCTCTTTGACATCTGGTGGGAGGGCGTTCCACAGGGCGGGTGCCACTACCGAGAAGGCCCTATGCCTGGGTCCCTGTAACTTGGCTTCTGGCAATGAGGGAACTACCAGAAGGCCCTTGGTGCTGGACCTCAGTGTCCTGGTAGAAAGATAGGGTGGAGACGCTCCTTCAGATATACTGGACCGAGGAGTCTGAAAGCAAGAAGGGGTCCCTGCATCAGAAAAAGGAGACACTTAGAACTTAATATTTTAACATCAAGGATTGAATGCTGCAATTCATTTTTGTATGTGTGTATGTGGTGCTACTCTTCAAGTCTTCATAGTTACATAATGTTGCAGTCCATCTTCCTGTTACTACTTGACTGTGTAGGTATTCCTGCTCAAATTCTTACAAGCAATGGTGCTATTAGGCTTTAGGACCAAAATCCATATACAGTGGTACCTCGGGTTACATACGCTTCAGGTTACATATGCTTCAGGTTACAGACTCCGCTAACCCAGAAATATTGCTTCAGGTTAAGAACTTTGCTTCAGGATGAGAACAGAAATTGTGCTCCGGTGGCGTGGCAGCAGCAGGAGGCTCCATTAGCTGAAGTGGTGCTTCAGGTTAAGAACAGTTTCAGGTTAAGTACGGACCTCCGGAACGAATTAAGTACTTAACCCAAGGTACCACTGTAGCACAGGGTCCCTCTAAATGATGCCAGTCAACAGATGTCATGGTGTTGGGAGGCACAATGGGAGTAAACCACAGCAATGTTTGGAAGGAAAACGCTACTCTGGCAGCCTGCCATGTTCCTTGATTGATTGATTGATTGATTGACTGACTGACTTGAAATATTTCCCCAAAATGAGAGGGGCATTGAGCTGAGCCAAACACCACCTTTCAGGGACATGATTCTGTTTCTTCCCATGTCTGCATTATTTGTGATTTTTTAAAATGAAAATTTGCAGTACTTTGAATATATTTCTTTAGGAATCTCTTTTTCTTTTTCTGAATTTATTTATCTCTCTCCAGGCACCCATTTGTGTCTGCATTTTGTTCTAAAAATCCACATTTTTGCAGACAGTTTACCCCCAAATATACATTTTGGCAGCATTTTTGAGCCAATAAATGTATTGCAAAATTCAGAGATGTGTGAAAGTTGAAGGATAACTGTTTTTCAATCTGTGTATTAGACCTGGAAGTGTGAACCAGATTGGTTCGGTTAAAAATGGAGATGAAAAGAAGTCCTCAAGTCTCCCTGGTGTGTGCTGGTGCAGAGTAGATTAGGGAATTGTGATTTCATGCCCAATTCCCCAAATGGCGACCATGGCAGCTTTGCCTCCCTGCACAGATGGCCTCTAGTTGGATTAGAGTGCAGGTCCAGAAACATTTGGTAAATTCAGAGTCTCCCTTTTGCTCCCTACTCTCAAATTCATTTGTGCAGCTTTTGCTGGGGATGGCAAATTTATAGCTTTAGCATTCACTGCTTGGAGAAACAGGCCAAAAAGTTTGAAGCACCAAAGCCTGAAATCTCTAGTGAAATATCAGAACAGTTGAAAGATTAAGTTTCAGTGCTTCTTTCTTGGCCACTTCTCAAATGTATTTTCTCCTGTCAGGAGAAAACCCATCATGGAATGTTAAAACACATTTCTTTTTTACGTTAGGGAATCAGCTTTTAAAATGTTTCTCATCCACCTTATCTGCTGTCCCCCACCCTCCCTTCTCTGGCTGCAAGTCACTGAAAAATGAATATAATCTGAGTTGGCCACACTTTTGTTCCCTGTCCCTCTCTCCTCCCCACCCCACCCCGTTTGTCACTCATCACTCAGTGAACAAGAAATGTATGAATATTATTAAATCGCTTCTTTGGTCATTATGTATCTGAAGGAACAACTGCTTGAAATATTTGGGCAAAGGTTTTCTCTTATTCAGAATGACTAAGAAGGATTTCAGAGATTAGCCCAAGAAGCATCTTAGAAAATCTAACGTTCAGATATGGTAATGCCTTCTTTTCTATCCTCATTATTCTCATCTTCAGGACTAGTTTTGACAAACTTTTCAAGTTTTTATTCCTGGCTGAAAGACGTATCAAAGAGACAAACAAAACCCTATTTGCATGCAACTGGCAGTCTAAATGGTGTACAGAAATCAATCATGGGGACGTCTTTCATAAGTTTGCTAGGGCACGTATTACAATGCATGGGCTTGTATTACATTTGAAGTGGCAAGATATCGCCGCAATAATCTTGATGGATCTAGCAGTGGATAAAATGGTCTATCTCTGCTCTTTGTCACTTTCACATGTATTCACTCATTAAACTGTTCCTTCTCATCTATGCATTAACCTGCAGGAATATGTGCATTTTTGCACAAACCTGCCAGCTAGAAGCATCATTTGTGGCCAGCAGGGTGTATGATGTGGTATGTATCTGGGGTGGCTGGCTTAGAGGGCTATTTAAACCCATGCCTTGGATTTCTAGCACTGACCTGGACCACTCTAGGCTGTTGTACATATCTTAGTGTGCCTATTTGTGTGGGGCTGAGTAGGATTTTTGTTGTTGTTCATTCTCAAATTGGCTCGGTCGTGCAGGTTTTTTCACCTACTGCATGCAGTGGCTGTAAGGTAATGACTGTGGCCAAATTGGTAACATTGTCGGCTTTGGAGTTGAGGGATGTTTCTTCCTGGCTGTGTGACCTGTGGTGCTGGACCCAGGATTCCTTGGGGACTCACCTACCAGGAGTTGCATGGCCCTGTGGTGGGTCTGAGAAGTCTCCCAGCGAGAGCTCAGATAAGGAGTTATGCCCTTGTCAGAAGAAGAGTGGCTCACTCAAGTTTGGCTGAGTTGTGGTTGTTCCCACATTCCATTTATCCTCTGCTGAGATCTACAATAGTGTTGCCATATTTCAAAAAGTGAAAATCTGGACACAAAAGTTGTTGAGTATTCCCCCCCCCATTGAAGTTTTTTTACTTTTTTAAAAAGGGAAATTGGGCTACCATACGTCCAGGTTTCCCTGGACCTTTTAGACGCTTTTGGAAAAATCTGCCCAGACACCATTTTCAACAGATGAATCCCGGCTATGTATGGGAAATTCTGGACATATGGCAGCCCTAATCTAGAATGATTTAAATGTGCCCCGGTTCAACCCCACATGTTGCCTCTTTTTTACTCATTCAGGTCACAAAAATACCAATTTCTACATGTTTTGCACTTAAAGTATGTATTTTGAGAACACATTTTCAAGTATTTATTTTAAACCAAGAACTCTGTTGGAACTAAAGGGACGCTGGTGGCGCTGTGGGTTAAACCACAGAGCCTAGGACTTGCTGATCAGAAGGTTGGCGGTTCAAATCCCCGCGACAGGGTGTTGCTCGGTCCTTGCTCCTGCCAACCTAGCAGTTCGAAAGCACATCAAAGTGCAAGTAGATAAATAGGTACCGCTCCAGCGGGAAGGTAAATGGCGTTTCCGTGTGCTGCTCTGGTTCACCAGAAGCAACTTAGTCATGCTGGTCACATGACCCAGAAGCTGTACGCCGGCTCCCTTGGCCAGTAAAGCGAGATGAGCTCCGCAACCCCAGAGTCGGTTACGACTGGACCTAATGGTCACGGGTCCCTTTACCTTTACTATTGAACTAAATGTGTTGTGATTGTGGTAGTTTTCACTCCCTTTCCTGATGATTCCCAACATGAAGCAGTCAAACTCTGGCTCGACATTTTCATGAAATTATCTGCCATAACCCTGAAATCCCTTTCCTGGTCAGTCACTGCCAGCTGAGTCTACAACACAGTAAATATGAAATTGCAGGGGAAGGTGCCTCATAGCACATCATTTTACATTTGTTTTCATTGAACTGCATTTGCCATTTTAATGTCCACTCATCTACTTTGGAGAGATCCTTTTTGAATTCTTTTATATTCTTTTTGTATATCTATCTCACATACATAAAGTATAAGAATTCCTAAATTGATATATCTGGACCAGTCAGAGAAGAGAAGACTAGACTGACCCATCCCTGAACACGGATGAGGTAATCTCTCAATTTAAGTTTCTATTAGTTTGTGACTTTTTTTTTTAAGTCCTCATGAAGATTCATCATCAGCTGCTCTTACTCTATCATGATTGATATCTTGCTTCATCTTATTTACTGTTCTTAAAAAGGTAAAGGTACCCCTGTCCGTACGGGCCAGTCGTGACCGACTCTGGGGTTGTGCGCCCATCTCGCTTAAGAGGCCGGGGGCCAGCGCTGTCCGGAGACACTTCCGGGTCACGTGGCCAGCGTGACGAAGCTGCTCTGGCGAGCCAGCACCAGCACAGCACAAGGAAACGCCGTCCTTTACTGTTCTTAGTCCGTCTAAAATCCTTTTGTTTTGATTTTATGTTACATTTGTTGTATCATTGAAAATCAATAAAAATAGTGTTAAAATAAGTCACAAGCATCTTAATGCCAGTGTCTCCTAACACTTTACCCATGTTTATGCATTTTTGTACATCTCACGTTGCTGGAGAACTGCATTGCAAAACTGAGAGAAATGCAAATTTTGAAAGGTGACTGTGTTTCTGTTTGAGCATTGTTTTGGAAAGTGCAAATCAGCTAAGTTTGCCTCTAAATGCAAACTGAATTGAAATTCTCTCCATCCCTAACTCCAAAGGACCTAGCTCAAGGGAAGCAACAACAAAACATCCCCTTTATGTACCCTGTATAAGCTTCCAGGGCACAGAGGGAAAGCTCTCAGTTGACTTTTCACAGGGCACTTCTGAAATTGTGGAGAAAATGGAAGAGAGTTTTTGAGAACCTCTTCTAGGACACATCTGGCGCATTAAGTGAGAGTTCATTCTAGTCTCACTGGAACTATGGACTGCATTTTAAATACATTTCAATCAAGTGAGGCCATATGTTTTCAGATTTGGTTAGATGAACTTTGCTGTATTCAGTAGCCCCTTTCCCCAGCATTTCAACTGTATTTTCTAGCTAAGGACAACTGAATTTTCAGGGAACAGCAAAGCATTTTACTACAGTACATTTTTTTTTATTAAAAAAAGTGCTTAAATGAGTCATTTATTTGATTGGAACCTATCAAGCAAAAAAAGTTTTTTTAAAAAAAGTTGAATGATACTTAATAAGCTCAAAGGGGAAATAGTCAGGGATGAAAAGCAGGCTTGGGTTTTACCGTGTTCTTTAGATTCTCATTCTTTAAACAACTTTATTTTACAGTGCATGGTTTGCCGTGTAATCCTTAAACCTAAAATGGATTATGGTATATTCTGCCACATATTTTAAAAAGGTCTGATTTTATGCTTCCTGCAGCACGATATGCTGAGAACTGAGACTACTGTCAGTAATCTGTGTAGGCAGATTGTGCTGTATCAATGCAGGTTATAATGACAGGCGAGGTTAGTGAGAAAGGTTGTAGACTGAGAAATCTTTCGAATGGAGTCCTGGTGTTGCTGGATTGCAACTCTGGCCATCATCTCTGGCCATTGGACAGGCTTGCTGGGGCTGATGGGAGTTGCAGTTCCGCAGCATATTAGGGCCAAGGATTCCCCACACCAGCCATACATACTCTGTCCATAAAGTCCCTACAAGGGCAATTGCTCTCTGTTCCATGAGTATCAGAGGAGCACCACCACTAGAGCTCTGTCCTCTCTGCATAGCACCACCTTTCATCCAAACAATCCCATTATTGGTTCAATTTCATTGTCAGTGCTCTTTGGGCTGTTTTTGGAATGTTTCCACCCCTCTCCTTTTGGCTTTGTTTCTTTTTATGGCGGCAGAGGTTGCATGGACACCCATGTGCACAATCCCAGCTGCACCGCAATATTGGATTTCTTCTTTGACATCTAGAGATAGCTCTCTACTGGGTCTAGCTGACATTTTAAAATAGCCCTTCAATAGGAATCAGTCATAAAGTGACCTCTTCAGCCAATTGGATGGTTCTTTCTACACTTTTTCATATCTCTCTGTGTCTCTTCCTTCCCTCCCAGCCACTCAATTCCATGCCCCTTCTGACCTATGTTCATTTTTTTCTCCTATCAAGGGACATCCACACCATACATTTAAAGCACTATAATATTACCTTAAACAACCATGGTTCCCTCCGCCCCAAATATGGGAGCTGTGGTTTGTTAAGGGTGGTGAGAGTTGTTAAGAAGTCCTTATTCCCCTCCCAGAGGTACAATTTCCAGAGTGGTTTAACAATCCATACATCTTCAGAATGTCAGAGACCTTTTTCTAAGAGAAAGGCATACTTCCTTAAATATCAACCATTCACTAAATGATACTGGTCTTTGGAAGGTTGGAGTATCCCATCTGATTATTGTTCACAACCTATATATTATTTATTTTTGCAACTTTCTTAAAGAAAGAAAAAAGCTCATTTCAGGACAGGGTGTGGAGGATGGCTATTGCTCTCTCATCTGAATTTGCTATTCATAAAATCACATTGATTTGGATCTCAGGATATTCCTTGATGTGGAGATGCAAAGATGACGAAAATTATTGACGCAGTTTTTTTTTATGAGAGCTGAAATTCAGCAGTACATTTTAAAAGGCAGAGTGGAGATGTAGAAAGTCAAGTTATGCTGAGCAATTGTCTGAAATTCAGGGATAAGGACAGTCAATGTGCTCTTCTTATTCCCCTGAATATCTTGTACATTGCTGAATCAATATGGATGAGTCTTGATTTAGTACACCATGGTGATTTTCCTGACAAAAATCAAGACAGGCCTATAAGAAGCATATTGCTTCACGCCTCCTTCCCTTGTGCAAAAAGGGAATGTTATTTACTTTCACTGATGTTCCTGTGAAACATTTTACTAAGGAGTAGACCCAGCTGAACAGTGGAACTTAGTTCTGAGTAAGCCTGGATAAGAACTTAGGAATTCAGTGCAAGCTACCATGTCTGAAGCCCAGCATGATACATTGTAAGAGATGGAGCAGTGGCTGGGTCTCCCTTTAATCAACTGAATAATCCATCACACATTTCTGTGACATCCATCCTAAGAGACGTGGCTTTTTAATAAATATTTTTGCTCAGGTTCAAAGGTCTGTGAGCGCAGATTCTCATTCGGGGGGGGGGGGATGAGTTGATGGAAGTGTATTTTCATGATGATTTTAAAACGTTATAATGTTCATATAACCAAACTGAGTTAATAGCATTCTTTTCTTGCACTTTTGGAACTATATATATTTTTCTACTTCCTTCACCTTCACCTTCTAATCCTGAACACTGGCTGATGAATATACAAGCTCAGGATTATCACGCAATGTACATTCATGTGTAAAATGAAATTCCTATTAAAAGTTCATTGCTTCAAATGAAATATGCTTTGTAGCATTCCCTGTAGCGATCCCTGCTGAGTTCTGTCATGATATGCTCACATTTGGTCTTGCTCCTCTCATCCTTCTACTTAACACTGTGAGATTTTGACATCATTTTGTATACGATGCTTTGCGCAAAAGAAGAAAAAGAAAAAGGAAGAAAAGACAGCAGAGGCCAGAAGCTGTTGCATTATTCAACAAGTGCATTCGAGAGCAATAGGAAATGAGCAATGAATGACATTTATTGAAAGGGAAACATTTCTTGAGAACCTTAACCGTGGGTCCTTCGATAATTAACGCGCCTTAGCCTTTGGTTAAATAAATACAGCGATCCTAATCTTGTTACTCTTTGGAACCATTCCTAGGACAAATTTACACATTCTGGCTGTCAGGTAGGTGCCACTTACAAAATGGTCCACATACTGTCAACTTTTGCAGTGGATCATGGGAACAAAGGAAGCTGTTTTATGCTGAGTCAGACCACAGGCCCACTGAGTTCAGTACTGTCTACAGTGACTGATAGTGGCTCTGTCGGCCAGGGGGCAGTACTCCCATTCTGCTGCCTGAGGCAAAACGGGAAGTGCCGCTCTGCAACTGCCACCATGGCCACCAGCAATATACCTGCCGCTGCTGCCGCCACTGCTGCTTCCACCACACCATCTGCCACATAGGTAATACAGTGGTACCTCGGGTTAAGTACTTAATTCATTCCAGAGGTCCGTTCTTACCCTGAAACTGTTCTTAACCTGAAGCACCACTTTAGCTAATGGGGCCTCCTGCTGCTGCCATACCGCCGGAGCCCTATTTCTGTTCTTATCCTGAAGCAAAGTTCTTAACCTGAAGCACTATTTCCGGGTTAGCAGAGTGTGTAACCTGAAGCGTATGTAACCCGAGGTACCACTGTAGCGGCAAATGTGGCTATTTAAGCTTTCTTAAGTGGGCAGTTTAAAGGATTATTTTGCATTGCTTCATCATATTTTTGTGTTTTCTTGTTTTCGTATATACTTTTGCGTACAATCTTGATAGCTTATGCAAGTTAGCAGTATATAAATAGGTTTATAACTGAACAAATATGTGAACTTGTTCCCCTTTTGCACTAAAAATATGGACACACACTTACACCCTGCCCCCATGTCAGGTTTGGATTTATCCGAAAGAAAAATGCAAACCCATGAGCGAAAACTATCTGCCTTACCATAAGTTGTGCTGTGAGAATGCTTCTCCTTTACAGGCAAAAGGTGTCATTAGGCGCGATAAGATATTCACTTGAATGACCAGCACATGATGGCATACCACTCACTTCCATTAAATTTCCTTCAGCAGCTTGAGATTGTGCCGAACATATTATTTTCATATGAAGTGAAATCATCCATTATCCTTTTTCAACTCAGCTACTGTAGCCAATTACATGCCTCAGTTAAATTAGCTGCACTGTTAAAAAAAGAAAGGGAAAAAGCCAGTGAACACAATCCTCCAGCAACACAAATTAGAATGAGTTGTGAAGGCAAACATTGTGGAATTAAGCACCAAGTGCAATCGCCATACACTGTTTTAGGCCCTTGGAACATACATTCTGAACACTCAGACATCTGGCAGGCGAGAGAAGCACTATGTAGGTTAACATCACTGTGGGAAACAACTACCAAAATTCTGGCAGAGTGGACCATTTTCTCAGTATTTTTTTTAAACACCTTTGGATACTGAATGAGTGTTCATCCTGACATTTTTAGGCAGGTATGTGCCACACTTTCCCCAGTTAAAGAGACATTTATATCATTCCTCCTGGACACAAGGAGGAATGAGTGTTATGCCTGCAGCTGACTCACCTGGGAGAAATTCCTCTTTGCCGCTGAGCAAGCGAGGGAATGACTAACCACAGAGCAGTTAATCATGTGCAGAATGCCAGAAGTTCGTTCCCAAAGTGACAATGGCTCCATTCTTAGGGAGCACAGAGTGGACTTAATGTTGCTTACTACTTTCTCATCATCTGTGTACATGGTGCCACTGTCTGTAGGTTTATGCCTTTGTGCATACAAGTCGCATATATGAAGACTTCCATATAATTCAGAGCTGGAGGACGTCTCCATTTGCCTCTTTGACTCAAACAGCAAAATGTGTTGATTGGGCAGGCCTTGCACGCCAGAGATTAAGACTCTCTCCTTTACTGGCCCAGCTCTGTTGCCTTTTAGCAATCTCTAGAAATGCAAAAAATAATCCTGTAAAACTGCTTGCACTATTGCACACCTATGCCAGGGAGAAGGAGAGTTGTGCACCAGGCTTTTGTTAAAAGCACAGGGCCATACCTAGTGTAGAATATGGACACTTTACCATGCCTCTTCCCTTTCCAGGTGCAACATGAAACACTGAGCATGGTTGCTTCAAAATGCACAGAACAGAGAATTCTTCAGGAAATATAGGCCTTTCCTTGTCATGACTGGAATAATTTTGTGGGTTTTTTATATTTTACTTCCTTGCTATAAAGAATACAGGCCCTTGAGGAAAATATTTTGCTGACCGTGACTGGCTTTTGTTGCTGAGACATATTGCTAGCTTACAAACTTATATGAAGGATTTCAAATTCAATAGGGCTGAATAATTTATTTCCTCTCCTGCATGAGGGTAGAGGATTTTTCAGTTGGACTAGGCAAGTAGACAGGGATGCTGGCATCACTGAGAGTAAGCAGAGCTTTATCTTTGAATACATGACAGACCTGACCAACATCCTTAGCTGAGTTTCTGCCTACAGATGGTTGTGGACACACCAACTCAAAACTGAACTGTGCTGCAGCAACAGAATAGAATATTTGTGATTTCTCCAACCTTCCCACCTTATGCTATTGCGTTACCTGTTGTTAGTTTTGTTTGTTTTTGAAAAAGGTAAAAGACCCGACAGTTAAGTCCAGTCACGATCGACTTTGGGGTTGCAGTGCTCATCTCACTTTACTGGCCAAGGGAGCTGACGTTTGTCCGCAGTTTTTTCGGGTTGTGGCCAGCATGACTAAGCCACTTCTGGAGAAACCAGAGCAGCACACGGAAACACCGTTTACCTTCCCGCCGAAGCGGCACCTATTTATCTACTTGCACTTTGACATGCTTTCGAACTGCTAGGTTGGCAGGAGAAGGGACCAAGCAATGGGAGCTCACCCCGTCACGGGGATTTGAACCGCCAACCTTCCGATCGGTAAGCCCTAGGCTCAGTGGTTTAGACCACAGCCCTGTTTGTTTATTTATTATTTCTGTACACCACCTTTCCCCCATGATTCTCCAGCTCCCCATTTTATCCTCAAAACAATATTGTGAGGTAGGTCCTAATCCAACACGCCACTGGTTATAGTGCTGTTTACACAGAAACTATAGTAGCACCTAGAGGCATCACACGACACAAAAAATAAAACATATTTAGAGATAAAGCACCACATGATGCAACAAATGATGAAACATCTCTTGGAAATGGTACATGTTGTCCAACTGTCCAGAGAGCTGGTGCATTTGGGCAACCCATGATAAGGCCTTCTCAACAGGGGTACCAATACTGTAGAGCACCTATCCCCATGAAACATGGATGCAGGTGTCTTTTGTCCACTGAAAATTGAAACATTTTTATTTCTGCAGGCCAGAGCTTTCCAAACTGTGTCATGAAACGTTAGTGTGTTGGCTGCAGTGTGTAGGTGTGTTGCACAAATGCTCCCCGCGCTCCTCCTGGGACTGGTAAGGGGCTAGTTTAACCTCTGGTTTGCTAGTAAAACTGAATTACTGTGTCGCAAAATGATGTCTGAAAAGTTTGTAACTGACATGAAAAGTTGGGGAAGCTATTCTGTGTACTTTCACCAGTATCTTCAGTAAAGGTTACTTTTCATCTGTGGTCTCTGCCTTTGTTGTATTTCAATGTAACATTAATGTTGTTGTTTTATGCTATTTCTAACACATTTTTTCCTAACACAGTTCTTTGAAAATAGAATTTTATGACCCCGTCCCATTTTCAATATGGGAAAACTCATGCTACTCTACTTAGAAGGTTACTCCAAGGATTACTGAGATAATATATGTCAAGTTCTGCAGACTTTCAAATAGCACTATTTTAGCCTGTTCACAGGTCCTTATATGATCAGTGACAACAGTTGGTCCTGGCAAGTATCAACTGCTCTCAATCTTAACCTGATAACTGCCATTTGTGCAGATTTTAATTTGTCTGAATTAATTTTAAGATGTATTTTAATTAATCGATGCCTGTTTTTATGTATACTGTGTCATTTATATGATGTTAGCTGCTCTGAGCCTGGCTCTGGCTGGGGAGGGCGGAGTACAAATAAATAAATAAATAAATAAATAAATAAATAAATAAATAAATAAATAAATAATAATATTGACCTTCGTTCTCGATGGGAGGTAGGAATGGGGAGTGTATTCAATTCATTTTGCATTTAAAGGTGAACTTGCCAAATTCACACCCTGTGGAACAATAGAGATAGAAATGCAGCTTTCCTTTGAAATTTGCACTCTCTAAATTTTGAAATGCAGTTTTCCAGCCAAATAATATGAACAAAATGCATATGCTAGGGTAACGTATACTAGGGTAAAGTATATACAAAATGCATATACTAGGGTAAAGTCTACATAAAAATACAGGTTATTAGTGAAAATGACATAAAAATGAATTCTATAAGGCAAATATGGGAAAATGTGTAAGTTAGACAGAATTGCATAGAAAATGTTTACATTAGATACAATACAGGGGTGTGTGCATGTGTGATTTAGTAAAATATTTTGGAAAATATAATTATGTACCGTCCCCCCCTTATTTCAGACCCTCCAAGTGTTCCTATTTTCCAGGGACATCCCTGATTTAGAAAAGACGTCCTGGATTCTGATTCGATTCCAAAATGTCCCACTTTTCCAAGGATGTCCCTATTTTCATTGGATAAATGTTGGAGGGTGTGGAATTATCTGACACCCAAGCAGCCGGAAGGCAATCCTGTATAGGGAAGTTTTTAAATGTTTAATGTCTTATTATGTTTTTATATACTGGTATGTTGGAAGCGTCCCAGAGTGGCTGGGCAACCCAGTAAGATGTCTGGGGTATAAAGAGTAAAATTATCGTAATGGAATGGGACGTCACTATTTTCATCAGAGAAATGTTGGAGGGTATGTTATTTTACATCACTTGTGGCACAGAGTGAGAGAAGGCTGTCTTAAGATATCAATGTATGAGAGACTGGCAAGCTGAATGACTTGCTTTTAGTGTTCTAAACCTTTAGAGGAAGACATTTTATTCCTCCTGCCACTTTGCAGGAAGACAGGTTCAGTATTCACCTTGATACAAATGACACAAAAGGCTAATTGTGTGAAACCTTTGCAGCAGCAACGGATTCTGGTGGAATTTTGTGTGTGTGTGTGTGTGTGAAAATTTCACAGCTCCTTCTCTGTGCCAGCCACGCTGTCATCCTCGGCAGTGTTGTCATTCCCCTCAACAGGATGACTGCCCTCGTTTATCACAATCAGAAGGCATGTGGAGATGAAGAAAAGAGCAGCTTCAAAGACGTGAAGTCACATGGATAGCTAGGCCTGCAATCCTAAATATTCTGTCAGCGGCGACAGGCAGCCATTCCAAGGTCAGAATGCATTTACGTAGGCCGAGCTCATCTCCGTAAACTGATACTAACGCTCGGTGGTCATGTGAACTTTTATTCTACAGCAGGACTTTTTTTTTTAAAAAAAAAAATGCAAATGAAGATAATGATTTCTTTAAAAAATAATAAGTCTCAGAAATATCTACTACAGGCAAGCTGAAAATCTACCTAAGACACTTAGAACTATAGAAGATGCCACTTTTTGCAGTGGCGGCTGCATATTCTCCAAATTCTATCTGATGAAAATAGGGACATCCCATTCCATAATGATAATTTTACTCTTTATACCCCACACATCTGACTGGGTTGCCCCAGTCACTCTGGGCGGCTTCCAACATATATAAAAACATAATAAAACATTAAACGTTAAAAAACTTCCCTATACAGTGGTACCTCGGGATGTGAACGGGATCCATTCCGGAGTCCCGTTCGCATCCTGAACAGAACATAAGACGTGACGGCGCGTCTGCACGTGCACGGGTCGTGTTTTGCTGCTTCCGGACATGCGTGTGACATAATTTTGAGCGTCTGCTCATGTGTGAGCAGCGAAACCCGGAAGTAACGCACTCTGTTACTTCCGGGTTGCCGCGGAGCGCAACCCGAAAGCGCTTAACCTGAAGCACATTCAACTCGTATGATTGTACAGGATTGTCTTCAAATGGCTCAGGGGTTGGATAACTCCATGCCATCCAACATTTCCCCAATGAAAATAGGGATGTCCTAAGGAAAAGCAGGATATTCTGGGATCTAATCAGAAACTGGGATGGCTTCTCTAAATCAGGGACATCCCTGGAATATAGGGACACTTGAAGGGTCTGTGGCTGGTGACCCTTGGGACTGATAGGGTGGAAGCCAAAGAGGCCAACAGTAGGTAGAATCTGAGTTAATGACAGGCAGAACTGACTAATTCTAGTTCTGTCCTTATTTTCCTTCCTGTTAGGTTATACAAAGAGTACTTGAGATGAATGAGGTGAAGGTGACAGCTAGGGCCATCCTCTGGGCTGGATGCAAGTAAGAAGGCAGGCAGGTGGGGGTTGGATGAGGGCAGATTGAGGCTGGTGGGGCAGCACCCCATTCCTCTCTAATGAACCAGCTTTCACTGATTTTTTTGTTTCTAACACCATCCTATAATAAAGAAAATTCCCACCCACCCCCCGAGTATTTTAATATTCTGCCTCAAGGAAAATAGTTTTGATAAAATAGCACAGTTTGTCAAGCAGGGATTCTACGTTCCCCAACTTGTCATTTGCTTTTTACCTAAAGCAAGTGTGGAGTTTTGTCCTTTGATGAAACAACAGACTTTCATGAGTTTTGTCCTGTGATGAAACAACAGTGCGAATTCCACCGAATTCAAATTGTTAGGCAGCAAAATGCAATATAATGAAATAAAAGGAACAATTAAAATGCAATTAAAAATCACTCTGCATATTTAATGGCAGCACACCACAAACCACGTGGGTGAAGCTATTGGACCACTGGTGGTCCACAGACCACAGTCTGGGACCCCCTGGTGAATAGTGTATGCCTTGCTGGCAGATGGATGCTAGTGGATTCAAAATCTAGACATGGATTTTTGTTTTTATGGATGTAGCCACAATGAGAGTTCTTTATGTGGCATGTTTTTTTCCTTTTCATACCCTCAACTACATCACCCTTAGATGCTTTTCATGGAATGTGAAAACTAAAGTATTCTGTTTGCCACAACATAGAGTTGCATAGATAGTCTTCCTTCAAGCAACTGAAAACACTGTCATTTTTAAAAAAAGTTTGTGGTCTTTTTTAAAACTACTGTAACATGGAAAAAAGACGTTCCCTTTACCTGAGATTGCAGTGCTAGAGATGTCAGATCGATGGATGAAATAAAGCATGTAAGGACGACTGGTGTCATTCATATACAGTAGCACCCACCATGAAGCCCTAGACAAATGAGTGGAACAGAACTACATAAATATGCATTTGCTGCTTACTCTAAACTTCAAGGACACTGTGAAATGCAAATCTAGGGAAAGGCAGATATATGGATCATATCTCGTGTGGATTTTACTCCCCACATTTCTCTTTGTCTTGTTAGATAATGCAATGTTCAATTGTTTCAAGCAACATGCCCTCAAACATTGTAAAATGGTCTATTTTTTTTTTTTTTGCCTTCAGCTTATTGTCAGCTGTTCATTTAGAAAATCCTCCTTTGAATAATTTTATTTTCTTTGTGCAGCGCAGTTGTGATCTGCAAAGAGGATTAGCCATTGTGTGTATTCTGTTGTGGTGCCAATCCAATATACTAAGTCTTATGAACTGGTCTTAGTTGTAGATTTCTTAGATCCTGGCTTCATCTGATATATTAGGCAGGCAATCTCTATATGTTCTGTGTCAGCAAACATTTTAAACTGTACAAGTAAGCTCACATTTCTGTTTAGGGGTATATGATAGCCAGTAGGAAAGAGCTGCTAGATATTTTTTTGGGGGGGGGGGAGGCGGAGTTACAAATCTTTGTGGAGGTTGTTATCATTGGCCGGCAGTCCAGTGATGGTGAGGAGCATGGTGGATGAGTAAGTAGCAGTACGTAGAGGATGGATGTGGTCTCTTAGCTGGGGAATGCCTGCTTCATGCACCCTCAAAAATCCATGCCCCTCTGGAACCCCCCCCCCCAACATGTTACACCCCTGACAATAATTGACTTACCACTTGTGCTATGATTAAAAAAAAATCTTTTTGAACAATTATGTGTCTTGCTATTTTTTAGCCTTGCAGCTTCCTCTTTTTCTTAAAAGAGTGAAATTCAACATTTTTAGAGGAATAGTTCTTTTTTCAGGTGAACACTTAAATAGCACAGTGTCTGGAAGACAGTTTATTGGAAGCAAAAGCAAAGATGAAATTGAACTCCTGAGATTTGAAGAGAATATGCAATCTATTATCATTTCTGTATTATTAATGCACTTGTTGAGATGGGAATTAAAAAAAAATTGCCCATTTTTTATTGGTTTTGGCATCAATTCTGTGTGGTTTTCTTCCCTCTCCCTTCGTAATTTACCCTTTCATAATTATTTAGGTGACATTTCCTTTAGGAACTTTCCAATCAAACCAACATGGCTAGAAGATTTAATTCACCTCTGTTTTGCATGGTGTTATTTTCAGTCACAATCAATATGTGCACTTTCATAATATGCTAAGATTGTTCCCCACATGATTCCCCCCCCCCACCCCTGAGCTTTATAAGATGTTGGAGCCATGTTATTGCTCCTCTCCCACTCCTTCCTTGAGACATTTGCAGAAGGTTTTCAGCGCAAAACATCTGGAATGCTTACTGATTGAAATATGCGATAAAGAGAGGTAGATATTGGTGTGTGCATGCTGTGGTAGTAATTCTAAATGTAATTTGTCTGCTACATTGTAGTAAAACCCAGTTGTGCTATTTATTTGAGGGTGTTGAGAAACTGACTGTAAAAAGTTATATACTCCCCACCACAACCCCAGAAGCAATCGTTCTCTCTCTCTCTCTCTCTCTCTCTCTCTCTCTCTCTCTCTCTCTCTCTCTTTCTCTCTCTCTCTCTCAAATTAGTTTTTATTAAGGATATTTTTAACAGATAAACAGGGAAATGTACATCTATCATCTCCACTTTCAATTCATAGAATCTTTTAGGCAGTTCATTGTTGACTCAACGACCCTTTACACCCTTTTCAAAATTTCTCCATCCGTGTATCACCTCAAAAACTATTTTTGAAGCAGAGTATCAAAAGCACATTGGGTCCTCTGCTGTGCTAAGCTGAGCATTTACTAGACAACGGTTAGGATTTTGGAATGCTTTGCCAGGCACCGTAAATGGATTTCCAGTCGAAGCCTAGAGCTTTTCAAAGGACACATTACCCAAGAATATAAGGGGATAAGTTGTTTTGAAGATGGCACATGCGTCATCAGATCTGTCTGCTCTCGCTTTCCCCCTTCCTTCCCTTGCATATTCGGAAAGACGATAGTACTACAGAACTCAAAGAACAGCTTGACTTTCTGACAGAAAAAGTCAAACTGCGGAGGCTCATTTCTTCCTTTGAAAATGACACACATGAATCATTAGCACCTTTAACAAGTTGGAAGAGCTCCAATTTTATTTGGTCAATAACTCTCTTGACTTCAAATGGGAAACTGCAGCAGTCCCTCCCCTCCTTTGCCAGTTTTTGACGAGGCGACTTCCGCAAAACTGATGAGCAGCGAGTTCAAGGAAACACTGAAGAAAGTGGGGGGAACGACATATGGCACATTTCCTATTTCCTGAATTTCTTTGCTATTAACACTTCCTGGCAGATTTTGAACAGTCTTTGAATGTAGGGTGTGGGTTTCTTCTTTTTGGCGTGTGGGAAGATCAGTTGATGATGAAGATATGCTGCCCTTGAGAAATCATTACAGGTGTTTAAACCCCATAAACTGGTGTACATGTTAGTAAAGATGGATAATTATAACTCCACCATAATTAAAGGCATACAATTTAGCAAAGAAATGAGACTGATAGCTTGCACATCTCTAGATATAGACTCACTTAACCTTTCCCACCCCCCTGGGGTAGCATCATCTGATTCTGTTCCCATGGTAATTTCCATGGCAACTACTTTGTTTGTGTTGTGTCTGTACTTGATAATCACTTTTGCATTTGCATCAGTGTTTTGTCTCCCTCCTACAGTTCATTACCCCTTGTAATGAGTAAGGAGGCATTTGATTCTTCGCGAGGACACACTGAATTCACACAACTATCTGTACTACTATCTCTGTAATACTGCAGTGTGCAAAACTGCTATTGGGTGGTTCATTTATTAATTAAATTGAATCTAACATGAAGCACCGAGACTGTTCATCCTGCAACAGCAGGCACCCTCACGGTCATTGCAATTGCAAGAACATCTTCAGTTTAGTGTGATGATTTTCAGGGAGGGAAATTATTTCCTTCGTATTACTTCAGTGTCGTCTACTGGTTGGTGTTCTCCTCTCTCTCTCTCTCTCTCTCTCTCTCTCTCTCTCGTGTGTGCAAGGGCATGCATGATTATCCCAGGTAGAAATGCTCAAATATAAAATAGCTGTCTCATATCCAGACTGAAAAGGTACAAGAGAAAAGGTACAATGGACATCTGGCAGATGTCCACTGAAAATCATTGGGGCTTGATAATTTCCTGGTTGCTGGTCCTGAATATTTTAAAGAAGACACACATTGAATTTCATAAGGTTATGCACATCACATTTATTGAGTTGTATATGTATAAGCAAATATTTGACTATGGCATAACCAAGGTGTTAGACAAGATAGCATTTAGGTCCCCTTCAGGACTATGTTTCAATCTTTTTGTTTTCTTTTTTTAAAAAATAGAATAGACTTGTACAACCTTGTGGTCCCTGGAGTCAAACACAGCCCATATACATGTGTTGAGGTTTTCCATTTGCTGAAGATTGCTTTTGTTTCTGTAGTCCGAGAAAAACCCCCAAATCCTATGTCATATAAGCCTGGTAGGTGGCACTTGGCTTGGTGGACAGCAAATTCAATATCCCAGATTCCACATAAGAAAAATAATATCCCCTTTTTCTGACAGATCGAACATACAAAATTTGACAACAGTTACGACATTGCTACTGAAGATAACTAGCAGACAAATTGTTTATGGACTGTCTTTTAGAAATGGAAAGTCACATGTTCATTTTAAAAGTTTAATTTCCTTCCATTTTTGTTAAGATTTATGTTCCTTGCGTGACTTGGTTGTGCTTCTTTCATCTGAAAGTCCAGAGAAATGATTCAGATTAAAGGACTTTAATGTTGGCTAATTTTGGATTGCTCAGAAATTGTTCACTGTTTCTTTTTAAAATGTTGTTTTTAAATGAATGGTGTCTCTATAGTCCACATGTTCATTTACAACATGTAATTTTGTTGTGTGCGTGCGTGCGCACCTACACACACACACACAGTTACAGCTTTTTCTGCTACATTTCCCAAAAGGATCAAAAATCAAAACGATAAACAGTCTTAACTAGCCACAAATACGCTTTTGGTAGGAAATTAAAATTATTTGATGTACAAAGATATGGCTGGCAGGCCAAAAATAAGTACTGGAAGATAAAGAGAGAACAAAGGAGGAATGGGTCATAAGTGAATGACCCAGAAGCAATAAGGAAAGAGAGAGTGAAGTATAAGACAATGACACTGAGGAGAGAGAAGGATTGAGAGAACAGGCTTTGGTGATTACAGATGGTTGCCAATGCTGTTGAAAAAGTGCTCTCTCTGTGTGTGCGTGTGTGTGTGTGTGTGTGTGAGAGAGAGAGAGAGAGAGAGAGAGAGAGAGAGTGAAAGAGAGTGAGAGTGAAAGAGAGTGTGTGTTAATGTTTCAACTAAATGGGAATTGGAAGTTTTTGCGGGGGTGGGCGCACTCTTAATTTTGCACTATTGTCATTCCACATTTAAAATTGAAACTATGTTTGTCCAGACTGAAAAGGCTCTGAAACGGTTCTCTTGCGATTGGAGCACAGCTCATGAGCTCCTCTGTGAAATTTTGGAGAATTTCATTTGTCCTCCAGAGAATATTTGGTGAAATCCCATCTGCTGCCCATTTGGCAACACGCTAATCAGTCTTTGGGGAGGCCTACAGCCATAAAAGGCAGATTTAGAGGAGAGTGACCGGTTTGCCCTCACTAGCACAAGCCAAGATGGTGCCTCAGGGGGCATTGCAATGATGATGTAGAACGGAAGGTAAGAGGCACTGAATTTTGGCATTGCATAGGGCACCAAATTTTGAAAGCCCAAAGCTTTCAAGCTGTCACTGCAACAAAGTACTTTCAAAAGCCCTGAAGAAGATCATACTTGCATATCTACAATCCTGTTTAGGTAAGTTTTTAATGTTTGATGTTTGATTGTATTTTTAATATTTTGTTGGAAGCTGCCCAGAGTGGCTGGGGAAACCCAGTCTTATGGGTGGGGTATAAATAATAATAATAATAATAATAATAATAATAATAATAATAATAATAATAATTCCCATGCAAATGCATGGAGAACCAGTTCTTGCAAACATACAGCATTCAGTGTTTCTAATAGACCAAAAAAAAAAAAAAAAGGATTTTGGTAGCCACTTTTATAAATGGCATTTGGGGGTATTCTTGGAATCCTTGGCTACACACTGTTTATAGTTCCTTTCCTTTTAAAATATAATTGGTAGGCTGTTTGAGATAAGATAAGCTTATCAAGGGAGGAGGACCTGCATCTCACTCATGAGAATTTCCTGAAACATTATTTCACTTTGATAATTTTCTAATGCATTTTCTTATCTCATTAGTTCATGGAGAATGGTTGGGAAAACTCAGGATAATATTTTGGCACAATATTATTAATTATAATGTGATGTACACACTAGAACAATAAACACTGATATATTCATAAGTAGGTGTGTATATAGATAGATAGATATAAAGGGACCCCTGACCATTAGGTTCAGTCGTGGCTGACTCTGGGGTTGCGGCGCTCATCTCGCTTTATTGGCCAATGGAGCCGGCGTACAGCTTCTAGGTCATGTGGCCAGCATGACTAAGCTGCTTATGGCAAACCAGAGCAGCGCACGGAAACACTGTTTACCTTCCCGCCGGAGTGGTACCTATTTATCTACTTGCACTTTGACATGCTTTCAAACTGCTAGGTTGGCAGGAGCAGGGACCGAGCAACGGGAGCTCACCCCGTCGCGGGGATTCGAACCGCCGACCTTCTGATCGGCAAGTCCTAGGCTCTGCGATTTAACCCACAGCGCTTTATAGATTTCAAGCTATGTAGACAGGTCTTTTGTGACCTATTTTGTGATCTGGTTGGAATTATGTATGTACTTAGAATCAAATGTATATTTAGCATCTTCTTTTTCTTTTTTAACTTACTGTATTTATGGTAACAAAGTGCACAGATCGTTTAAAAATGCATGTCCCTGGGATAACTCATTTAAAAACTACAACCCAGAGGTTGTAGAAGTCATGCTGCAACACATCTACAAAGGGAATTAGTAGCTCTATAGCAGGCATGCCCAATGTCCTAGTGACTATGATCTACTCCCAGTATAAAAATACTGGCAGTGATCTACCTATTGTCACTGGAGGGAGGAGGAGCGTGCGTGGGTGTGTGGAAGGGGACGATTGCCCATAGTTGTTGAGCTTTTTTTAGGGGGGGGGGACAAGGTTCTTTATCTTTTTTTGGGGGGGAGGCAAGAGTAATTGCCCTTTTCTTTGGGGGGAAGGCAACATTGTTGAGCTTTTTGGGGGGGGGAATGCCGTAAAAGCTCACATACAGCGATAACAGACGCGTGCAGCACTATAGCCAACTAACGTCTCAACAATCGTTGGAAGAAGATGACAAATGAACGCACAATTGAGGCGACAGAGGGACAGAGCGAGGGGGGCAGGGGCGGGGACATTATTGCAGGAGATTTTTCAATGAGGAGATCTAAAAGCATCCCGCGATTGACCGCAATCAACCGCGAACTCCAGGGGATCTACCTGTCGATCGCAGTTGACCGGTTGGACGACCCTGCTCTATAGTATATTGTTAAGAATAGCACAGTGACAAGAATAATAAATGTTGATTTAAAATAAAATACTGTAGATGTTTTGATCTGAGCTAGAACTTGAAGAAGTTCACTGGCATCTGTAAATGAAACCAAATGTTCTGGGAAAATGGCAGTTTGTGGTGCCCCAATCATGACCACCATGACCTTAATGTGTGGGGTGCCCTTGCCCTGTCATGTTTTGGATTGGTGAAAGAAGAAAAATTCTTATCACCATAAGACTTCTCCAGCAGTTTTAAGGCCATCCCCATCTCCTTCCACAATATGAGAAGAGGGCCATCTTTGTACACAAACAGCTCTAGCAAATTATTAAGAGAAAAGGGGACTTGTCCATTGCTTGAGAGGACTTTCTGCCTGTCCACTGAAGCTGCAGTCCTCAAAAACATAGGTAGATGACTCATTTGAGCACTATCTTCTCTATGCACTTGTGCTTGAGGGATGACTTCCAAAAGTCATTGTGTGAGCTCAAAATATTACACAAGGAAATACCCAGATTTTATAGTGTACGAAATACATCATTGATCTTCCAGAGTTGATTTTGTAATAACAAAGGCTTCTGCACAGTGCCTGCTGTTGATGTGGCTATGAAAATAGCTTAGATGAACTACCTTGTCTCCACTGCTTACTGCTGATCATCAGTCAAACTGAAGTGACTTTGGCCTGTTAGCCAACACTGAATTACAGCACTGAGCATTTTTATACACCGTCCCCCAACATCCTATTTTACATGTTTGGCTTGACATGAAGCTCAAACAGACATTAAAATAGAAAAAAAGAAAAATCCACAAAGATCGAAAGGCAGATAGAAAGAATTATAAAACCAGCCACTCCTCCTTCCAAGGGAGACAAGAAATGAAAATGGAAACAGTAACTTTGAGCTATAATTGCCTCTATAAAAATACAGTTTCGGGGAAGCACTGACATACAGATAAATCTCATTGCTTAGAACAAAGGAAGTTGGAGGTGCCAATGCAAGTCTCAAGGAAGGGACCAGAGTGGACTGCTACCATGGGGAATGAATCAAGAAGAAGAACTGGGTCAGATTTTTGTCAACTCTAAAATAAGATGAAAATTTATCGGTAATGGAAGAGGGAAAGATAGTAGATGGAAGAAATGCACAAACTAATGGAATCATCTGGTTTTTAAATCCAGGCATCCACACATCCTTTTTATTGTGCATTCATGGTGATTTGTGATCAGGATGGGATGGGATGGTTATTCACAGTCTCATTTTTCAATACTGTTTGCCACTTGCAGGAGTAGCATATTGTTTCATTTCCAATCAGTGTTCTCCAATGGTTTGACTTCCCTCCCCTTGTCTCCTGAGACAGACGGATGCCATCAACATGTCCTATACTTTCCTACAGAGCTCCTGAAACTTTTTTATAGCACACCTGCTCCAGTTTAATTTTTTGTCCCACTTCGTTGCACTATACCACAACAATGCCCCTCCAGAAGGTAATAATGTAATAACTTTGGGGATGCATCATAGAAGAACGAATAAAGTAGAAGTCCAGGATGCACCCATAAAAAACCCACCACTAGTCTGGCCCCCAGTATCTCGGACATGCTATATCCTATGATTCCTTCTTCTATGATTCCATTCTTCTATGATTCCTATGATTCGTTCTTCTGATTCTATGAATGTAGGCTTCCTACATTCCTCCTTGGTTGCTGCTTCCTTCTCCTCTCTCCTTCAATTCCATATGTTTTCCTTTATAAAACTATCTATTTTTCATACAGAATCATGGTGCTCTGTCCCCCTAGTTTTTTTTTTAATGTTCCAATATTACCTGCTGCACGGTCCAATATTACCTCCCGTGTTTGCAAAACACTAAAAAAAGGTACTTTGATTGTTTTCCATCAAGCAAGATGTTGCATTTCTTCACTGCACATTTCCTTGAGACATCAGTGCCTGCTGAGTTAATATCTGAAATGAATTAGAGCCGTTCATTTTAAATAGAGGAAGTTTCTAAAGGAATGGATACATGAACATGGTTTCAAAAAAAAAAAAAAAAAAAGGAGAGATTGTCAGTATAAAAGGCTGAAACCCTTCAAAGAGCTCAACATGTCTAAATAATTGATGTATCATTTAAAATTCTCATGGACATAATTTTCATATCAAATAATGTCTGTTGGTGTGGAAGACTGAATATTCTTGCATTACTCTTTTTGTTAAACATACTAATGGTTCACTGGAGGGATAAGGAATGTTTTTCAGCCCAGGGCTCACATTCCCTTTTGGACAGCCGTCCAAAGGCTGCATTCCAGTGCTGAACAAGGCCAGAAGCTAAAGTGGGTGGAGCAATGGATGTAAATTTCAGCCATCTTTGTATAGAATAGTGAGAAGTATGGCTTGGGGAAAGGGGCGTGGCCTGTGGAGAGTTCCAAGGATGAGATAGATTTTTTAAAAAAATACTTTATTGTCACTTGTACCACTTGTATACAGTGAGATTACACGAGCACCCCCCACTCAACTCTCTTAGTCTTAATTCCCCTCGTTTACTGACACCCACCCACCAAACCCGAAGGTCAGTTGCCCTGTTGTTATCTTTTCATTCAGCAGCCTAACAGCCCACGGATAGAAGCTGTTCTTTACCCTGTTGGTGTGACTAATCATGCTTCTATATCTTCTGTCTGAGGACAGGAGATTAAGAAAGTGGCAGCCAGGGTGTGAATCATTCCTGAGAATTTTCCTCACTCTCCTGAGGCAACGTTCTTCTGCAATGTCATCCAGTGGATTCATGGGACAGCCCATAATATCTTGTGCTGTATTCACCACCCTCTGTAGGCACTTCCTATCAGTTGATGTCAAACCAGCGTACCACATAGAGCCACCTAGAAGGTCACTATTTCCTAGGGCTGCCATACATCTGGGATTTCAAAGGCAGAATTGACGTCCAGTGGGAACTTCTGAAAGGTGGCACTTTGTCCTGGATCCTGGGTTTTCAAAAAAGAAAGCTCAACAATTTTGGTGTCCTCCTAAAAAAAAAGCTCTTTCGGAGTGTCCTGGTTTCTACTTTTGGATATATGGCAACCCTACCATTTCCCCCCAGTTGAACCCTGTTCAACTGTTATGTAATGTTTTCATATCTCTGGCAAGTGATTTCCAGATTAACAGCACTGGCGAACCTACTGACAATTTTCTGAGTGTGTATTTGCAGTTGCTATACAACAGCAGCTTTCCACAACCAGAGTCTGTGTAATGAGTTTATATACTCTGTGAACCACGTAGAAGCCTATTTTGACATGAAGATAATAATAATATCAGCAGAACAGTCATCCCAGGGCTGAAGTTCACATGGGATCAAACAACTGTGACATGAGCACCTTGAATGTGTCTGCACCCATTCCTATTCCTCATCTGAGTCAGTATGTATTCAATGAACAGTTCTGGAACCACATTAACTGGAAGAAAAGTAATAATTCTATCACAAAGTTTGCATGCTTTTGGTGAAGCATTGTACAGTCTTCATAGGGATCAGAGGGTACCAACTCCTACACCACCAACAATGAGTAAAATGTGGGTTGAGTTGAGGTGAGTTTGTAACAGAGAGAGAGAGAGAGAGAGAGAGAGAGAGAGAGAGAGAGAGAGAGAGTTTGTGAAGATGAAGATATATGATGTAATCTTTCAGGTCATAAGACTTTAAGAGGTGGTTCCAAATCCATGTATCGGTTATCACTAGATTTCACTCTTTAAAATAGATTTTTCCTTAGAGAGTATGGTTTGTTAGAGGTCAGAGGCAAATGCCAATCCTTTTGTTGTAATAAATATCATTTCTCACCCACTGTAGTCAATATTCTGTCTGCACCAGCCGTGCAACAAAGGCATTAACTTGAAACTTTCGTTCCCAAACGAAGCACAAAGCTCATCAGATTTCTAATTACTTCGCTTAGTTGAAAACATGAGCTGAGAAAGTAGGATCTGAAAGCTTTCTTCAATCAATAGTGGAAGATCAAATTCCCATTCCCATGTCTCAGGCTGCAACACTAGCAATATGTCCTTCATATTTTGCCCTTCCATCCTACCCTGGTGCTTTTAGATACTTTGTTTTGGAATGTTAAGTACACTTTTTGATTGGTTTTTCGGGGTTTTTTGCCTTTCCCTCCATGAATTTATCGCCTTCCTTTGTTAGGTGAACAACCTTGTTCGTATGAGGGTGGAAACGGCACTGGATCAGGATCAACATAGTATAGGGGAGCCCCTATAATGGGCCTGAGGGGAGGATTGACCCCAGCACCTCCAAGCTTGGGGTATTTGCCTGGTAGGAATCTTCACCCTGGTCACCCAGCAAGACCTTGCTTTCTTGGCTTGTACCATGGCAAGGTTCAACACTGGCCGACTCCCATGGAACAGGTTTGGAGTGATCCAATTTGAGATGGGCAAATCTGCCCGTTTTTATATGCTTTGTGCGTGAAACATTTTTGGAATTTTGAGGCAGACAACAACAACAGTGTTGTTCACAGGACTAGCAAATTTATCTGTGGGGATTACACATATTCCTTCATGATGCCCACATCAAACACCAAGAGAGATTATTTGTTAGTCAAGCTATGCCATTGTGGGAATCATTTGCTTATCACCATCACTGCAGGTTCTGTTAAGAAGATTTGCACTAGTGAAGAAACTGTCCACATTTTGGGCAGAGTTCTTAAGACCCAGGACTAGAGTTGCCTAAAGCAGAAGCGTGAAGCAAATGAGGATATTATTGCAGAAGGAAACATCTAAAGAATTAAAATTGTGAAAATTCCCATATAGTTCTACACCTATCTACCCCAGAGATTCATGCATATGTTCAGTGAAAATAACATGATGGCAGTAATCTTGAGTTATAAGAAGTTACTTCATGGCTTTTAAACGGTGTTTTATAGTAATCATGATCGCTTCTCCCTAAAACTATTATCTCCCTCATTCCCAGTGTGTCTCATTTGTCTTTAGCTAGCTAAATCAATTACGCATGTCTTAAACTTTGACATAATCTATGAAGATACCATTTCCCCAGGTACAACATATTTATCTTCATTTCATAAAGGCGCGTCTCAAATTTACACCCATCCTGGCTTTTCAGACTGCTTTTTAACCATTTTATTACTAGGTATCCAGTTGAGCCACTGTGCGGACGCAAAGCTGGACTAGACTGGCCACTGGCCTGATCTAGCAGGGCTACTTATCTGTTCTTATGAGCCTATATTTATATATATATTTAAGAATAATTTTTTATTAACCGACCAATCACATCAAATCAAACCAAATTACATAAATTCCAAATTACACAGCCGAATTTTAATTTTTTGTTGGGGGTACCCACATTTCAAGTTCCGAAGGGATCCAATCAACTTCTTGCTTCTTACTGCTGTTTTAATGTCCACAAATCTAACCTTATGGTGTTCACAGTACTATCCAGTCCTTTCTTATTATTTTCCACATCTCTTGTTGTTATTTTTTCATATATTTTTCCTTTCTCTTTGTGACCTCTGATAGTCTCCACAAGCTGGTTAGAACAGTTTGTAATCCTGCGCGGATATTATTTTTTTTATCCAGTAGCCATATCCAGACATTTTCCATATAACATCACTTCCATACATCAAAACAGTCTTAGCGTCATTAATTTTCACCAATCTGCCTCCATTCCCAAAAGCTCTTATTGCTTCTCGGTCTCCATAAAGCATACTTTTGGTTAAAGTTTATCTCCACACAGACCTTAATCATCCTGCTTGGGTCAGTTCAACCGATGGTTCTAATGAGGAGGGGTTCTTGTAAATCACATAGAAGGAAAGTAAAAAAGGTTCCCCCCCTCATTCAGCCCCGTTGTCAACATACCCCGCCTTTGGTGTATCTTCATCGTAAAATATTCCTGTTTCTCCAACCCGTCGTCTTCTTTCGCAGAGGTCACTTAAATTAGCAGACTTCCCTCCCCTTCTTCACTTGAAATATGTGCATTTGCTTCTTTTGTAATTACTTATTCCAAATTGCTGCAACTAGTGCGCGATCAGAGACAGCGTCCAGGAGAGCCGAGGTCCACACGGGGGCATTCTGCCTAGGGCCCTCACCCCCTTCTTTCGAATTAGGGGGTGATTTATGGGCACAGCAGGCAAGGGCAGTGTTCCCCATTTCCTTGGGGCACCAAGGGAGGCTGCCTACTCCCATAACAGCCTCTTAATTACCCCGTGTGGGTCGGAGAGATGGTATATGAGCCAATATTTTGGGGGGCTTGGTCCCAGCTTCACAGGAATGTAACAACAGAATTTCAGGATTCAAGAAATGAAAGCTATTCAGTGTAGAAAGAGACAGCAAATTGATTTGGTGAGGCAGAATCCCATGCGCAATCAGGAATACTCTGATGGCAAGTTTCCTGGGCTGGCCTAGGGGGACATCCACCATAGGAAAAGGCAGTTTCATTTAAATGCAGGAATAAGACCATGCCCGCCACCTTTTACTGGGCTTATTTTCTCTTCTTTACTCTTTAATCTCCCTTCCCCCATAAGCTTTTTATTAAATTTTCAAATATTACAAATTCTTTTAAACAATAATCGGAACAAATCTCTCATATCTGTTCACTTCCCATTCATCCTTCCATGATGTTCTTTTCTTACCTTTTAAAGCTGCTTTATTACTTATATTTTATCCATTATATACATAAATTTTAACTTCCTCAACTAACAATTCTCAACTGTTGCTATACTTCAAATCCTGCATACGTTTTAACATAACCATGATATTTTTTCAAATATTTCACAAAATATCTCCATTCTGCAAAACGTTTTCCCTCATTTTGCCCTTTAATTCCAACAGCCTAGCTTCAGCATATTCCATCATCTTCATAAGCCAATCATCTTTCATTGGGACTTCTTCTTTCCATTTTTGCACATAGATAATTCTTGCCACTGTTGTAGCATACATAAAAAACTTGATTCAGCTTTTTAAAATTTAACATAACTAGGGTGAGGTGCCCTATTTGATGGCACAAGAGCGCAATACGAAGCCTGACTCCTGAGCTATGCTCAGTTTACAGTGTGTGTGTGTGTGTGTGTGTGTGGGAAAACAGATGTGTCAGCAAGACATTCTCATGTAGGAACCCTGAAAAAAACTCTCAGCACAATACTTTAAAATGATACAGAGATGTGGAAAATCTGCCCGAGAGATTTAATTGCTAGTTCCTTTCCTGTCTTCAGCAGCTGAGGAATTTGGTAGATTTGATCAACATTCCCAACGATTCAATTGCACTTTCATTACTGATGTCCATTACCTTCCTCTTTGAGGAAATTAATTTCAAAAATCATTGAAACAAGGTTGGCATCTTGGCTACAGCCATAGATACCTTACAAAATGATTTAGCCACTGGTGAAGGTGGCAGTGTGCACCACCCCAGTTAGAATATTGCTGCAAAAGGATGGTAACTTGAGCAGATTAAAGCTATAAAAAAGCATAGCAAAGCAAAGATTTCAATCTTGACTGTCTAAAGCAGTCATTTTAAGCTTAGGAGCAAAGTTCAGCAAATTCCCCCTTACATATGTGCCTCTGCACATATCAGCAATTCAAAATGTCCCCAACCTCTGCACTTACAGTCCTCCTTTAAAAACAACAATTATTCTCGTCTCAATCATTTAAGCAAAATGACAAGAGCACCATTGCTTGGCTCCAGACAGTTTGACACAGCAACAGATTGCGCGTTGTTATTAGGCGTATTTCGCAGTGCTATCTGGAAGAAGCAGAAGCCTGAACTACAATAATACTCATTGGTAAATTGCATGGCAAAAATATAGTTTCAGCACTTGCTCAAGTTAAAGTAGGTCAGGCCATTGACTTGCTGCTGAAATTTAGGGAACAAAATATGTCAGACTTTATAAAAGTGCATTTTGTTCAGTCTGGCCTGTTGTCACAACAATAATAACCATAGCCTAAAATGGTTATTGGAGAGTTGGGTTTTTTTAAAGAAGTTTATAATGGTGAAACTGCAGCGTTGCAGAATGAGTACTGCCTCCTCCATGTCCTGCCACCATCACATCAAGCTTTTCTGCCCCTGCTTGATATCATTGGCTGTTGCTGGTAGACAAACCCACACCATTGCAATGTCGCAGCAGGGCGATGGAGACACTGCACGTAGGGATGGAGGGTTAATTGGCAGCCCTGAGTCATTAGCAATGTGCAACTTTATTGTAATACATAATAAATTCTGATACAGTGTATAGTGCAGCAAGCCATGAGCAAAGCTTTTTTAAAAGCCATATGACTAGCCAGGAGAGAGCTGTTGTACTCATGTTTTTGTAGGCACCTAGTTGGCCACTACTCCAGCAGTGGCCAACCAGATATACCTTTGGGAAGACCCCAAGCAAGACATGACATCAACAACACTCTGCAAACTTGTGATTGTGGATCGAGGGCCCGACCCCGCTATGTGAAATAAATACACAAGGAACACGTGATATAAGGTTAACGGGCAAGAAAAGGCCACAACTTTATTGATTACAGCAGTGAAAAGGTATTGGCTTAGGCATTGGATGACTATAGGTGGTGGGTTTATTCAACAGTAGGTGGAGCCTGTTGATGCTCATCCAACTATAGGCTCACCCCCTGATGTCACCGAGGGTCGTGCCATGGCCTCCCGCCAAGCAGGCATCGGACAGAGTACACGACCGCCAGATTCCTTTAATGGAATAACCCACGGTAGATAGCATAGGCGATGGCCACACCTAGCCCTTGACACAGCACAACACACGAATCCAATGCCTAACCTACCCACCAATACCACAAAAGTTGTGACGATTGCTACGAGGTAGGCGAAAAAACCAAAAGGCCTAATGCCAAATGGAAAAATTCCTACCAGGCCCCCCAGCCAACCAGGGCGACCAACCTAAGGTCCATAGCAAGGCCAAAAACCTATACCCTGAGCTAAATGGGAGTGGAGGGTGGGTGACTCGCTGAGGGACGACGACGAATGAGGAGGAGGCGGAGCTGGCACCACAGCATTAAGCTGCTACACACGCCCCCCGGAGGCACCTGGTTGGCTACCTCCGGTGGGCGTGGGCGCCAGCCAGGTAGGAGGGGAGGGGGCTAATGCCCCCTACCAGGGGCGGGGCTCGGTCTCCCGCCCACAACCACTCCCCTCTCTTCCAGGGAGGAGAGTCTTTCCCAGCAGCTGATTTTCAGAGGTATGCTCCCTTGTATTGAGAAAGGTAAATTAGCAGGTGTCTATTGTCACCTGTTTTGAGGGGGGGGGAACCAGAAAATGAGAAGCCTTTGGATCTGGTGGATCTGAATCCTCCCCCGATTCTATCCATGAATCATATAATTAACAAAATGATGGTGATGGTGACAACATACTCCTAACATTTTTGTCCCATCTGTTATTGGAGCACTTCTCTGAGAAGAGAGACCTCCTTCTCCATCCATAGAGGGGTGTACATGTTCTGTCTATGGCCCATATGATGCCCAGGGAATGCACCCTAAGTAAACGTGAATTGCAAGTTGTGAAAAACAGCAAATGGACACAGCACTTGTGTGACTGTGGAGCATAAAAATAAAATACCCACCATCTCAAGGTCCACTCTTTTCCTGCTGCTTATCCTTGAGTGCATCCAATAGCAAAACTTGCTAAACTCTGCGCTATCCTCTGCTAAAAATTATTTGCCACCCCTCCCCCATAATGAAGTGGCATTCCTAAATGTAGTTTAAACTCTGTTCCGTTAAGTAACTAGCTTGCCCATTTTTTATGGGATGAAGAAATGCATCAAAATATGAGACCTGATGTGGCAAAATTAATATGGCAGAATTCACAAGAGTTAAGTTGCCAAATTTTGATACTCATTGAAGAAGACAAGCACTCAAATTCAATTTGTCAATGTAAAAGAGCCAGTTCATTTTGGCTCTATTTTTTTTTTTATGATGATGATTAACTCTGCTGTTTAGGGTAAACTTTTGCATTTAGACCATGGGGATCATGACACCTAATGATGAAATTAATGTTTTTACTTCTCATCTAAGATGCATGCTGAATGAATTTAATGCTTAAAAACAAAAACAAAAAACACAAACATCCTCCATGACTGCTTGTGGCCATGGAATACCATTCCCACCTGATTTGGGCTTGAATGATCTGGGCTGAATGTCAACAAACCAGATCCACATCCCTGCAGGTGCTCATCACATCTCCCTGGTTACTTCACCTCTGTCAGGCTAACACACCTGAGATGTTTGTATAAGCCAATGATGCCGCTCTAAGCTGCCTAGGAACAGAGTGGGACACAAATACTATAAAAACCACATTTTGGGCTCAAGCGGCAATTGCTTCCAAGACAAAATAGTCACTGCTGTTCGACATTCTCTGAGGTACATTCTCAGATCTTGCAGTAAGTAAAGTCCTATCTCTTTGCACAAAAATGCCTCAGAATCCTTGTCCATCTCCAATTTCAGACAATGAGCTAATCCCCCACCCAGCCCTCTGTAGAGACCATGGTTTTTAAACCATCAAATACTTTAATAACTTTACGTTCATTCCACACCATCAATCAAAAGTGTAAACTGCACTCAGGGTATCTGTTTCATTTTCATCTTTACACTGGTATTCCATTTCCGATGTTCCACCAGAGGCAGTCAGCTTTAGACTGAATTCATCTCTCCCTCCCTAGCTACCCTCCACTCTCATCTTTCAGTGTCAAAAGTCCTCCCCCCTCTAATCAGCGTTCTCAGTAAGCTGTGTTCTGGGGTGTATTTTTTTTTCCTTTTTTGTATTTAAAGACAAAGCGAAACTCAGCTTGGACAAGTAAAGTTTCTGGTCGTGGTTTTCCATCTTGGAAAGCTATTACACTAGAAAAGATGTTCTGACCTTCAAAGAAAGTTCTGTTTGAGATTACTTTTAGTCCCTGGGTCCCGGTGCAATAATTGATACCCGGTGTTCAGCAATTAATGACATTTCACAACTTTGGCCTTCCTAATCTTTAAGAGGAAGATACTCTGAAATAACTTGGGGGAGGCACTTTGCTCTCTAATGTCACCATCACAATATCATCACTCTATTATTTTGGATTGTTATTAGAATTTGGATACAGTTTAGACATTGATCTTTGTGACTTTCACATGTGAACACCCTGAAGTTCATTCTGTCTTATTTTCACATTAATTAGTAGGTCACTTAAAAAAAAAAATCCACACAAAAGTTCACATTTCAGTTCATATTTTTAATATGTTTTCTTTCAAAATGCATCAATAATATGTGGGGGGGTTTCTTCTTCTTGAGCCATTTCTGTTTATGGAATTTGGGTAAAAATAAGACGGAGCATGCACCTTAGATGAGAATGAAAATGGTATTGCTTCTGCTATTACAGAGTAGTAATTTATTGTTTTTAGCTTTTGCGCCTAGCCGAGTTACCCTCCCACCCACGCTTTTATCCCAAATAGATTTTGTTTTGTCACGAAATTAAGTAGAACTTCAAACCTTAAATTCATTTTCATCCACATACTTCCCTGTGTTGTTTCCTGCAAGCAATGGCAAGAGAATAAATTGAACAACCTTTCCCATTATTTTCCCACTTGTAGCAGGAAGATCGTATATGACTCAGGAGCTGTCTGGAGTTGCAGTCAACACACGAGCCTCCTGTTGACAAACCGAGCCATGTATAATTCCTCAGGCTAGTGGAAATATAGTGTGCTCCTGTTATGTAGGAAATGTGTGTTTATTCTCTCTGCAAAAAAAAAGGGGGGGGGCGTATAATTTACAGTTGCCTCACATCACATCTAGTTTTTTACCCGGTACGGTTTGAGGAAATGGTGAGGCCCCCCCTAGACCAGTGGCCAGCTTCTAAGTTCTAGGAAAGGCAGGCAAGGCTCCAAAGGAACTAAGGCAAATTTGGTGGTCATGTTCTGGAGCAAGGAGATGAGTAGGAGATGCTTGAGGCTAAGATAAGGGAAATATCTGGTGCACTCAGTTTCTAAAGCACATTGAGTTTGTCCAATCTGCTCCATCGAGACAAATGTGCAGATTGCATCATGGACCCACCTCAGAATCAACAGTTCTTTTGGGGTCCATGACTGGGTGGTCTGACTGCCCACTTTATATATTTCTATTTACAAACAAACAAACAAGCAAACAATACCAACCACCTAGAGTAGCAGCTAGTGTGTAGGGCTCCACAAAATGTATTTTAATGTATGAAATGTGAGGTAAATTTCCCCCTTTCCCCAGTGAACTCACAGTGCTCCCCTTGAAGTGTCCTTGCAATTCTGCTCGCAGAGGGGGATTTGGGTGAGCACTGCACTGGGCACTGAGCTAAGGGGGTGCCACAACAACCATGTAGATCAGAAGGCAAGAGGTGGGTGGGGCACTGAAATGTGAAGGCCCAAAGGTCGCCATCGCTGCCTGGTTCCCAGTTTACATTTGGTGAAATCAAAATGTGACGGATGCTGTTCTCATCTAGACTGTTGTCATTTAGGATTTGCCATCCTGCTTTAAACAAAACCTGTGCCTATGTAACTCATATGGCTTAATTAGATCTGTTACTTTAAGGAGATTCAACGTTTCCAGGTGCTTTTGTGAGGAATGGGTTAGGGAAGAGGAGAGGCACATGGGAAGAGGCACATGGGTTTCCAGGGCTTTGGAAGCCATTTGGAGCGGCGGGAGGGGAATTCTGGGCAGGTCTGGCCTACCGAAGAAACAGTACATACATACATACATACATACATACATACATACTGAATTATTATCATGGGGGGTCTCTCAAATCCAAATCAAGGGAGGAGCACACTTGAAACACACACACACACACACACACACACACACACACACACACACACAGCCCTGCTGTTTCTGACTCGGCAGGAAGAGTAGAATCTTGCTAGAACTAGGTGGAGCTGTTCAAGTCCTTGAGTGAAGCATTACTTTGAGATTTCTTACTTATAGCAAGTGTAGTTGCTTCGATGGGTGCAAAGGTCAACAGACAGCTAATTAAGGTTGACCAGATTAGTAGCAATGCTGGTTCCAAGCCTTCTGAGAAACCAGCTGGGAAGCCACCAAGGTACATAGGAAGATGCCTTATGCTGAGTCTGACCACTTACAATGCAGTCAAACCAACAATGCATCCTTGATAGACAGGCACATAACAGGAGATGAAGCTAAGAGTCTTGTAAATTTCCTAGAGAGGACTCTGAGAGACACTTCCACCGTGCCCACTGATTGGCAGTGGATCTCCAGGGTTTTAGGTGGGAAGTCTCTCAGAAATGCAGGAGATTGAACATAGGATTTTCTGCATGAAAAGGAGATGTTCTACCCCTGATTTGTGGCCCTATCTAATTTCCTGGATATGGTCCACCCGTTGCAGCAGACTGCCCCATACTGATGCTTAGGAACCTGCCTGAGGATCAGAATGTGTATATTTTACTGATGAATGCATTGAGAAGCACATGCTTTACATAAAAGTGTGTACTTTACATGACAAATGTGTACAAAACGCTTACAAAAAGTGTGCAGTTTAAATGTGGAACCTGTTATAAAAGGAAGTAGGAGGGGCTAAACACTGTAACTTTCCACATAGCTCACATAGAGAACAATGTAGAAAGCTGAGAAATGGCATATATATTGAATATGTGACATTTTAAAAATTCCAACTGAACCAATTCCAACTGAGAGACTAAAATGCAACGTTGAGTTTTACCCAGTTTTCTTTCTAGGGACAAACAGTGAGAAGCAATGATCATTGTGTTAAGTTCTCTCTTTTGATTTCTTATGCATCATGTGTACACACCATTTGCCTACTGAGCTTGTTTTATACATGCACTAGGAAGGAATGAAAATTGGTATGTCACCGTACAATGATTTATATACAATATAGCTGCCTGCCACAAACCAGGAAATCAGATGAATAAAGAGCAAATGTTATTTCTATATATAGTAATATTAATACAGTTATTGTTATTCATGAAGCAGAGTTTGCACCAACAGGCTAATATATCAATAAAGTGGAGCTATTGGAAATTTAATTCCCCCTCCCCCTGTTCCCTCACCTCCAAACACATTAATAATTAAATTATTATAGGACATTAAATTATTAATATGTCTCAAATATCAGAATTCTGCATTCATAATTGGGTTTTTCTCCCCAGAAGATTTGTTTTTGAAAACTTTGAAAGTCAATTTAGAACAGTTTAAACTAAGTAGCTCTGACTACATTCTTTTATCATGTACGCAACTTTTAAATTTACATATACATGTTTGCGTGTGTGTGCAGTTCTTGTTGGGATTGGCCCCCGTTTAATGTCCTATTTCGCTTGGGAAAAGGAAAGAGATGCAAAGAAATTAACTGGTGTTCATGCGAACCAGGAAGTGTCTCTCCAGACAACCGCACAACTGTTCTTTACTAATCTCCATGGCTATGATCTCCTGGGTTGCACGGACAATGTTAGACAGTTGAATGTGCATGTGTACTCTGTTTCCCATCCATCCACTCTGCATGGCCCCGGGCCCTGGCTACCCAGGCTATGCCACTGGGAGGTCAAGGGGGCAACAAGGAGGTTGGTGCACCAGCACGAGATCTGGATTGGTTCCACAGGTGTGTTTGCCCTGCTTTGCCCTGCTTCCCCCTTTTGCTCTGCTACCCCCTGCTTTCCCCTGCTCCCCCCAACCCAATTGCAGGGATAGTGGCTCCATCCCAGCCAGAGAGCTGCTTCTGGTGCCAAAGAACAGGTAACCAAGCTAATGCAAGTAAATTTGCAGTAGGTATATCAGCCCAAGCTGGTAAAAGGCACTGATAAAAATGCCACCTTCAAAGGGATGGGTTTTTTAATGTCACAAACTTAAACATAAAGCGATACGAAATTAAAGTCTTCATAATGCTGCATAGAAACATTAGAGTTGCAATGTGATATTTGCTTTAACATGCTGTTTAAACCTCTTTGGTATTTCATGTGTTGAAAAAATATTGGCACTGGTAAAAAAACTGACTTAAACCATTGAGCTTGCTGCTATGGCAGCCCAAAATCTTCTATTTTCATTCTCCCATGTTGTCAGGGCAACAGCTATTTGTAGGGAAGCTACAGAAGTTGGGAAACTCTTGGCGGTACAAGAAGGATGTACTTTTCTGTTGGTTTCAGTAAATAAAGGAATTGCTCCTCTGGTGACCTATGTGTGAAAAACATTCTGTGAGAGGAAAGACAGGTTATCATGTACTGTGCAACTGATAACCAAAGTGTGTGATTTTTATTTTATTTTAAGAAAGGTACTTATGGTACCTATGTTTTTGGCCTTTTTTATAAGTTATATAGAGTGCCTATCCAACAATATCGCTTAACATATACCAATATTTATTGATGAATTGTCTTAAAGAGATAGGTAAACTGCTCAATGTTTTCTCATCTAAAGTCTTTTGTTTTGTTGTGAAAAGGGATTCTCTGTTCAATTTATCCACACTTTTTCGGGTGGGAGGCATTTTTTTACAATTTTCCTGGATACCCCCTCATGTTGTGGCTTGATGCAATTTTTCAGACTCAGTTTTATAATCAGTATCACTTGAACCATTAATTAATTAATTTTTTTGAGGCTCCTATAATGAATGTTTTCTCTAATACATTTGGGGTGTGAGCTATCACAACTTAGAAGTGTATCTAAGTGTATCAATCTCTACTTTTCTTATACTGAGTGGTGCTTTGCCACTTCCTTTTAAGTAAGGTAAAGGTAAAGGGACCCCTGACCATTAGGTCCAGTCGTGACCGACTCTGGGGTTGCGGTGCTCATCTCGCTTTATTGGCCGAGGCAGCCGGCGTACAGCTTCCGGGTCATGTGGCCAGCATGACTAAGCCGCTTCTGGTGAACCAGAGCAGCGCACGGAAACGCCGTTTTCCTTACCGCTGGAGCGGTACCTATTTATCTACTTGCACTTTGATATGCTTTCGAACTGCTAGGTGGGCAGGAGCAGGGACCGAGCAACGGGAGCTCACCCTGTCACAGGGATTTGAACTGCCAACCTTCTGATCGGCAAGTCCTAGGCTCTGTGGTTTAACCCACAGCGCCACCCGCGTCCTTTTAAGTAGGATGTTACAATAACCTTCAGCTATCTCAAAGTTAACATTCTCAGTCCTATTGTTCACCAATACATTAAACTCAACAAGGTCCTCCCATGTTGTCGTGCCAGACAAGAAATCCACCCTCAATATATCAGCCCCCAGAATTAATTAAATTAGATAAGGAATTTGCTGATGAACATATATGTAGAGTTTCAGATTGTTCCCTATATAACATATAGAACATAACTATCATGGCTTATGATGAGCATGCTGCTTGTTTAGCAGTAATCAAAAATCATGGAAACTGTATGGTTATGAGATTCCCAGAAGAACCCAGAAGTGCTAGTTAACACTGAGAGTTTATACATAGTTTTTTGAAACTCCATTGGATGGTTATTAAGGAGTTGTTTGCACCCTGTGAAGTTATCTTTCAGTTGCAGCCTTTCTCTCCTGTGGTCTTCCTCGAAAACTTCAAAATTGCACTGAATTTCTGCCAGACTTTGCATCTCAAAAAAGCAGGGGTAGGTGGGGGGGGGGAGACCCCATCACAGCCTGCATTACAGAAGTTCTGTTTCTAAGGAGCGGAAAAGCATAAATGGGGAATTGGTGGGAAGAACTGAGGAAACAGCTGCCTTTTTGTTGTTTCCCAAAACACATTACTTGAATTGCTTTTGCATCAGGCTAACATTTGGTGTGTCTGAGTCCATTTAAAAATAAAAATCTCCACGGTTAAAAATAAACCCCAGCGTGCATATTTTTATCAATGCATTTTGCATGGTATGGAGGAGATGAAAGCTACAGTATCAAACAGAAACCCAATAGGGCCCAGTTTGAGGTTGTGTTGCACTGGCCTTGCAATGTCTTAATCAACATCCTGTTTTGCTGACTTCAGGAGTCTGGATTTTGTGGGCCATCCAGGATAAACCCAACCTATTCTGGGAAATCCTGCAGTGCAAGGTTTGCCTTCCCAAGTCATCTAGCGTTATTGTTCTGTAATCCCCACATGTTGTTGTTGTTTAGTCGCTTAGTCGTGTCTGGCTCTTTGTGACCCCATGGACCAGAGCATGCCAGGCACATCTGCCTTCCACTGCCTCCCGCAGTTTGGTCAAACTCATGTTGGTAGCTTCGAGAACACTGTCCAACCATCTCATCCTCTGTCATCCCCTTCTCCCAACCTCCATCTTTCCCAACATCAGGGCCCTCCATCTTTCCCAACATCAGGGTCTTTTCCAGGGAGTCTTCTCTTCTCATGACGTGGCCAAAGTATTGGAGCCTCAGCTTCAGGATCTGAAGCCCCATATAGGCTGGAGCAGTTATCGCATGATGGCACTAGCCTTCTTGAGGCATTCACGCTGCATGCAAAGTCATCTGATGCAGGAAAGGCCCAGCGGTCAGTGTACTAGTTCCATTCCTCCATCACTATTCATGTCACCTTCCACAAGTTATTTATTATTATAATTACTGTTTATTAAATCTGTATACCTCCTGTCAGGGAATGGTTGGAACAGGAAGACTGGGAAGTGTTCACTCAGTCTGATCAGCTTCCCTCCAAAGAGGAGGAAGAGGGGGAACCTTGTCTACAGCAGTTTCAGGAGGAGAATAGAGATCAATGCTATACCATTTGAGGAAGAATTGCCGAGTTACGAGATAATGGAGGAGGAAGGGGAGGGGAGGGCGCAGCTGACAGAGACCTCCCTGGAGAGTATGGGGGATCCTCCATCTCCAGGGGCCCATCGGTCCCTCTGCGTTCCAGAACAGAGAAGGCAGATGGGTGGGACTCCTGGGACTTCCTGTTGGTGCTCAGGATGTTGTTGGGGACGGAAGAGTAGCCAACGTCTCTCTTTGTGTGGAGACATGGATTCTTGTCTTGCAACCAGATGACTGAATAGGAAGGACTATAAAATACGAACTGTTTGCTATTCTTGCCTTTGATACTACCTGAGAGGGAGAGGACTCTCCACGCCTGACACCACCCTTCATCTGCAGATCTCAGGGCAGTTCACAACATGAAAATATAATGACCAGTGGAAGGGCACCTGTTTTGTGGAGCCTCCCTAAACTGAGGCCATGATTTTATGCCTACTTGCCATTTGATGCAGTTTCACACAAAGGCAATTAAGAGTTGGCCGAAGGCCATGAAGACTGGGCAGAGGGAGTTATTCTGCCTAGAGATATGGGACCTTGGATACAGGTCTGCTATTGGTCGAGGTCTCCACATGGGCGTGATGACTCATGACCTTCCTTGGCTGGATAGTTGGTTGGTCAGTGTGGTGTTCTGAGCGTCATTTGGAGTTTGTTAAGAGAGAGAGTTTAAGATCCGTGTCTGTATCTTGTATATACAGTGGTACCTCGGATTACATACACTTCAGGTTACATACGCTTCAGGTTACAAACTCCGCTAACCCAGAAATAGTACCTCGGGTTAAGAACTTTGCTTCAGGATGAGAACAGAAATCATGCTCTCGTGGCGTGGCAGCAGCAGGAAACCCCATTAGCTAAAGTGGTGCTTCAGGTTAAGAACAGTTTCAGGTTAAGAACGGACCTCCGGAACGAATTAAGTACTTAACCCGAGGTACCACTGTAGTAACTTGTAGAGTCTGCTGTAAATAATAAACACCTCTAAGTAATCAAGTTACTAGTAGCAGCGTCTTGTTCCTGCTTCATCCTACCTGCCTGCAGCTGATTGCTTCTGGAAGTCTGTGTATGCTCTGCTATATTCAGCTGGGTCTGGCTAAGATCCTGCAACAGGTTCAAGTTGCGAAACCCCAATAGCCTCTGCTTCAGACAGTCTCCCACCGACTTGTGAAGCGCGGCAAGGCCAATGATGGTGGGCAGAACTAAGGCACACATCCTCCCCCCCCTCCGCCATGTATCTGCATTCACTGCATTTGGATAGCTCAGTTGGTTAGAGCATGATGCTGATAACACCGAGGTTGCAGGGTCGGTCCCTGTATCAGACAGCTGCATTGCAGGAGGGTGGAGTAAGTAGATGATCGTCATGGTTCCTTCCAACTCTACAATTCTGTGAATCTTAAGTCAAGCATCCAGGATTGCAGATGCTTGAGGTGGCCTTCCTGGAGGGCTGTTGGGCCATCTGGATTGTGTGGGCTGGTTCCATTGTTGTTTATGGAAGGCATTGTGCTTGGATAGTCTTGCCTTAGGCCAAGGGAGCTGAAGGAGATTCCCTCTCACATCTCAGTGGTTTTGGGATACCCAGCTTGGTTTCTATGGAAGCTTTGTTCAATAAAATATCATGAAGATGACTTATCAGAATCTTTGGTGCTCCTAATTATTTATGCTGACTCACCGTTCCCAACTATGATGCACCCATTGACGGCAAACGGGAGAACAAATTATGCTTGCCTGCGGAATTTGGAAGTGTTCTGTTATTGTCTGTGTTAAGCTGCTGGAGTCCCTTAGGCACCCCAAAATAAAATACTTAATCAGCTTTCAGTAAGTACTTGCCTCGATTAATAATAAATTGTAGGCAAAAATCTGAGCTTACAAAATTTGTAGCCTTTATTGTTGTTCCATGTTAATGACTTTGATTCCTTCTCTCTCTCTCTCTCTCTCTCTCTCTCTCTCTCTCTCTCTCTCCTCTCTCTCTCTCCCTCTGTCTTGTTTTCACTCCCTCAGCAACTATGTTGCACAGATGGCTAAAATCCCTAGCAGGAAGCTAATCAGACACTGCGAATAAGATGTGCTGAAAATAAATGAAAGATTGTGTGTGGTGGTGCTGGGATTGCTGAATTACTAGAAGAAACAGGAAACGGGAATGATGGTTCTGCACGCGAGCACCAAGAGGAAATGGCATAAAGCAACAACAAGGAGCCACACAAGGAAAACACAATCAAAACCTGTGTAGATGGAAATATCTCCCCCCCTCCCAAAATGGACCAATGCACACACTATTAACTATCCTGAATAACTCTAGATCTTTATTTATTAAAGCTATATAGGAAATATGCCCTTGGTGGCTTGCAAGGAAAACAGTGTTAAAAATACAATAAGCCTAAAATAAAAGAAATCTTGGTAACTGTCAATATTTGTCTACTAGGCCTTGTACCAAGCCAAGTTCTTGATAGGTTTCTTAAACAAAACAAAACAAAACAAAACAAAACAAAACAAAACAAAACCGGCTCTTAAGAGAGTACAGGATGGGTTGTGTAAACATGTGCACCACAAGAAATCTTATTATTCAGAAATTGCTTTGTTCTTAAGAATAATAAAACTAGAGGAGGGGCTGTGAGCTCTTTTCTGCTCCCCCACTCACACTAGAGGAAGCCCTTAGGGGAGACTAACTGCACCTATCTTTCTGCAATCTGAGTTTTCATCCCCTCAGAAGGGGTTGTCATGCCTGTAATTTGCATCCAATTCTCTCAGGAAAGAAACAAACTAAAAATAGAAATACTTTTTCTGTTTCTTTTAAATAAAATGTCATCGTTCCTTGTACGAAAACCCCTGGATGTATCTGCCTGAACTTCAGCAGGCTTCATGCACTCGAGGATCCTCTCTGCCTGGAAATGTCATCCGGTTACATGAAAAGATAAAATTCCAGGACTTTTCCCCCAGCTGGAACTCACTGGAACTCAGTTCCGGCACCTCTCAGGTGGGCACCATTGCCACTGTAAGAGAACAAGGGTTCATGGTGTGTTCCAGCACCGCTTTTTCTAGAAAAAAAATAGCACTGGGTTTAACCATTTCTAGATTCTCTTTTATAATGAACATGGGTGAAACAAAGCATCAGATTTACTGTAACAGAGCAGATTTGGACTGAATAATGATTTGAATTGGAATGACACAGCAGGGTTCTGGAACAGAATGGGCTGCTTCTAAGTGCTACAGAGACAAGCTGAATCTTGTGGTCACTGTACACCCCTACTATACATGGTTAGAAAGTATGTGTGAACTTGCCTTTAGACTATCTGGCTAGATTTTCTGGGAATAGTTGGTGGCTAAAAGTCCAACTACAAAAGGATGGTGTCATCAAAATAAAATATGACAGTATGATCCTATACATCTTTATTCGGAATTCACACTGAGTTCAATAGGGCTTACTTCCAGGTACTTCTGTTGCAGTCTAAATGACTCTGAGGTGGCTATGGCTGTTTCCTCTACATCTTCTCGGATTCCTATAATGTTACTGCAAACTATTTTAAATATGCAACA
The DNA here is from genome assembly GCF_964188305.1 of Podarcis bocagei. NCBI lineage: Eukaryota > Metazoa > Chordata > Lepidosauria > Squamata > Lacertidae > Podarcis > Podarcis bocagei. The sequence continues at coordinate 115,048,720 of NC_138125.1, forward strand.
ATGTATTTAGGGCATAAGGATAGGACCAAAATAAATCACCTCTGAAATTTAAATACAACACCAATTTACAAGTTAGGGAATAAGCAGGCCTTGTCTTCACGATCACAGTATTTGGTAATTGAACCGAATGTTGCTTTTGTTCCCCAATCTAGCACGTTCCCTTATCTAGTGTGATTAATAAGAGACTCTCCGTGTTCCTTAAAAAAATAAAACAAATTAAGTCACATATCCTGTAACATTTCACAGTGAAAAATTGGAACATTCTTGTATACTTGTAACACCGTATTTTCTCATCCCTCTCCCACCACACACACAGAGCTGAAAGCTTTTCTCTTCCAATATTTACTTAGCTAAAAAGCATCCTTATTTTTGCTGGCTTTGGAAGCTGTTGTGCTATTACACTGGTAAGAACAGATTCCTTTGTTTAATATATTGGGAATGCTTGATGTTAATATTTAATTGCATGGTCGGTATGTTTGTGCTTCCTATAGGATAACTGCAGTTTGCCTTTTTAAAAAAAATATTGATAGGCATGGAGGAGATATGACACTTTGGGCTTTCCAAACGCTCAGAAACAATTATTTATTTATCACTTAATAATTTGCATTTCTGAGCAGTGTGCATACAAAGGAACCCAACAGTGAACAATAACAATGAATAAATAAATCATAAAATTTATTTTAACAGAAAGTCTGTTGTGTGCCTGAGGTTCAGCAAGGAGGGTGCATGGCTAATCTCTGTTGGGAAGGAGTTCCACGGGCTTTGCCTAAGTGACTTGCATGTGTTTTTGTCTGTTTGTTTTATTCAACACGAAATACATGCCACTTAATAATAATAAAAAATCTATTGATGGTTTACATAAAACAGTATGAAATATTCCTCGGAAAATAGTGATTAAAAGCAGACATTAAAGAGTGGTTATTGGTAGCAAATGATAATTGGCTCCATCTTCCCTTGAAGAGTTCCAGGTATCAGATTCTAACCACAAAAAGTCATTGTAATTACAAGCTCTGAGTTGCATTTGTCATCTCAAGATTCTTCCTTTGAGAGGCCTGTGTGTGGTATTAATTGGAATGATCACAGATTTGGCATGTAAACTTGCCTTATAATGCTGACCTCTTAATATACTGTCTTCAGTGGTGACAGAGTGAAAAAAAGTGTGTGTGTGTGTGTGTGTGTGTGTGTGCGCGCGCACACACACACACACACACACACACACACACTCTTCAACACCCTCCATAATACTTATCAGTAACTAAGTCATTTGTGGATAATTACCTTGAATTGCAAGGCACTTGTTGCTAAAGATAATTCCTGAATGATTAAATTAATTGTGTCTTGACTTCTTTTATCCTTCCATGATTACCCTATTCACAGTCTAATTAAGTAGGAAGCAAAAGTGCAAGCCCCAAAGCTTTAAGTCTTGATTCGGAGAGCAAACATGAAAAAAAGAGTATTGCCTGCCCAGACTGTTCTTAACCCAGTCATCCCATCTAGTCCACTTCTGAACACAGAACCTCAAATCAGCCCAGTTATAAGAGCAGTTGAGCAAGTAGCATGTCTGGCTATGAACTAGGCTTGGTGTGCAAGCAAGAAATTTACACTTACCTGGGAAATAACATTATGCAATGGTAAGAATGTGCCGTGGAACTGTTTTTAAAGTTTTGAAGAGGGTTTCCTGAAACCGATCAGCTAATTTACTTCATCAGTAGTGAGAAGTGTTCGTTTTAAGCTGAATTTTGGATGCTTTCTAAGCATATGTTGAAGCTTTCATCTTTCACTTTATTCCTATAAATGGCTGTAAGTTGACCGTTTTGAAGTTGGTCTTGGAAACATCATAAGCTCTGTTCTGAGACCTCCTTTGAGCTTTTCCCTGTGTAAATAGCTTGCATACAGTTTGTCATCTTGCAAATTAGAACAGGCATGGGCACGATACAGTCTTTACCTAGGCAGAGAGAGAGGCACCCCACTGTGAGATGGTGGTAGTGGTGGAACTGCACACAAGAGTCTAATCATTAACAAACTTGCAATAATTTACCCTTAAGCAGCACAATCCTAGGCACATCCGAGTCTACAGAGGTGTACTGGCAACACATCCCATTTTGTTACTTCCAAGTATGTCTGCCTAGGACTGCAGATTTATGCTTTCGGAACAAACTCTTGTTTTAACAACAACAACAACAACAACAACAACAACTCTGGATTACTCCCAACAAAATATTAAAAACACAGTAAAAATCAACCATTAAAAACTTCCCTGAAGAGGGCTGCTATCAGATGTCTTCTAAAAGGCAAATAGTTTATCTTTTTGACATCTGAGGGGAGGACGTTCCACAGGGCAGGCGCCACTACCGAGAAGGCCCTCCGCTAGGTTACCTGTAACCTCACTTCTCACGGGGAGGGAACTGTCAGAAGGCCCTCGGAGCTGGACTTCAGTGTCTGGGCTGAATGATGGGGGTGGAGACGCTCCTTCAGGTATACAGAGTCAAGGCCACTTAGGACTTTAAAGGCCAGCACCAACACTTTGAATTGTGCTCAGAAATGTACATCTGCCACCATTCTTTGCCCTAAAACAAAGGCAACAGAAGTGACGTAAGCAAAAGGGCGTGATTAGTTTTGCACCCTTTGCATCTTGAACCCCACCACAGTTTACATTCCCCAAGCTGAAAGTATTCACAGTTTCTGCCCCTTTCATACACTTTCATTCAGCACGAGTAAAGTTGATCAGACCTGGAACTAGAGTCCAGACTTTGCCTCAGGCACAAAATCCAGGAGATGGTAGAATAGTTCTGAGGAATACAAAAGGACGTTTGATAGGACTAGCAGGGAAGACAAAGCTTTTGATAGTAAGGTCATGAATGAGGCCGGCCAGAAAGAAAGACATTTAAGTTGCTAACGTGGAAGATTTCTGTCCCAAGGTTAGGAAAGGAGTGTGTTTACTCAGATGATGTAGAAGGAAAGCTTTCTGACTGAGGAAAATTAGGTTGTGGGTAAAGAAGGGCATGAAGAACATAGCACTTGGAGACAGAAGTATCTCCAAATGATGCAAAGCAGTGCAGCTCCTCCTCTGGAAGAACTCCTCCCTCCTATCTCTGAAGTAAATGTTCCTGAGCTTCTACAATACTTTAACTGGGGTATGGTTTAGTTTAAACCCACTGCCTAAAGAAGAAGCATTAATAAATTGCTAGCCTTATTAGAACAAAACATAATGAAATGCTTTGGGGAAAGTTCAAAATACCTATACCAGAAGAATGCAATAAGTACTAGGCTGCAAGGAGCTTCATAAGATGGGAGGAAGCTCCCAGTGTTAAGATCACAGCAGAAATGAATTGTAGGCAGAGGTTAAAGGGCCACTGAAGCAAAGACAATGATCTGTTCCCAGAATCCACTTTTGTGGAGCTGAGATCATTGAAGTGCTCCACTCCCGCCCCCAGAAGTCTGCAGGTATGAAACGGGTGCAAAACTGTAAGTGCTTAGGTGATAAGTTGTTAGTGGCAACTCTTTTAGGAATTGTAAGAAAGACTCCAATATGAGAGGCTGCAAGACTAAAGGATTTTTGTCAAGCTAAAAAGAACAAGCAACTCTGGCTGGAAGGGAGTGCTAACCAACAGAAGTGAAATAGCAGACCAGGAGCATGAGGCTGATCAAGCAAATAAGAAGAGGAACTAGACATCTGTGCATAATGGCTTGGATCCTAAGGTATGGAAATTCATAAAAGAATAATTTGCTTGAATCCCTGTCCTCATGGCCTTCCACATTCTTCAGGAGGCCCCCTGATCCTCCAGCAGGGATAGACCCCCCCCCCATTTACAGTGGTGCCTCGCAAGAGGAGGCTGATAAGCGGCTTAGCGGCTTAGAAAAAGGGGGGGAAAGGAAAAAAAACCCAGCAGGACCTCGCAAGACATTGTCGTCTTGCGAAGCAAGCCCATAGGAAATTCGTTTTGCGAAGCACCTCCAAAACGGAAAACTCTTTCGTCTAGCGAGTTTTCCATCTTGCGAGGCATTTGTCTTGCGGGGCACCACTGTAAAGGCAACCTTACCTAATTCACACTTCCTGAAATGATATGGGAACTGAAACACACCAGTCCTTTGACAGTGGCACCCATTTTGCAGTGTAGTTCCAGAGCCAAGTAAGGTGTACAAGAATGCATATACTCTAGGGTAAATTGTTAGCTGCAAATAAATAAATCACAACATACATAAATATGAGTGAGAATTAGTTTGCAGATATGCGTATATTGGATAGAAACATGTTGCACTGAGAAAAAATTCACACTAAAATGCCGATGAATTTTCATGAGAACTACTTTTTTTTTAAATGCAAAGAGAAGTGCAAATACTTATAACTGACCAGAAAAATGAGAAACTGAGAGATTCACCTAACCCTGCCATCCAAAGAGACTTTTTCGGTGGATGGCACAGGAGACTTCAAGGAGAGGAAATAATGGAAAACTTTGCTTCCATTAACTTATCTTAGATAATGAATGAGTATCTTTTCTGAGTGAGATGTTTCTCTGTGGTTCTGTGGATATTGTTTATATTTTTCTGATCCTGTTTTTAGAGACTGAGAGTTAAACCTTTTCAGCAGATACTGGCAATTTCTAAAGTGTATTTTCTTTAAAACTAGTTCCTGTATCCAACATTACCAAATGTCTCCCTATTTTATGGTGCTTTACCTACAAAAGGTGCATGAAGATTGTGTTTTGGTGCTTTTTTGCAGTTCCTTCCTTGTTTTCCCTTTTCTGTTTACAACCTTCCCTGTATTAATGCATAGGAGGTACACATAAAGTCGATGCGTTGCAGAGAACAATTCAGTTAAGAATAAAACAAGGAGTGTTGCTAAAGAACAAAAGCTGGGACTGCATTTCAACATTTTTCTCAAAATAGCTCTTGTGTAAGTGAATGCCAAAGTTTGACTAGAGGCTCAGTGAATAACAACAGATTGTTAGTATCAGGACAAAACAATTAGGAACCAAATATAGGATGGAGGGGGTGGGGAGGAGTAGAAAATGGATATAAAACCATCAAAGGCTTTTAAAATCTGATAAAGTTAGACCCATCAGATACTTGCATCTACATCTAAATTCTGGAGACAAGCTCCCTGTATTGTATTAAATGTCCAATAATATCCACAAAATTTGAACTGGAAGACCCTTGAGAATATGCGGTTCACAAGAACTTGAGGGCCCCTTCAAACTGGTGGGTTCTTATTCTTATTCTTATTCTGCGTGGTGGTGTACCCAGGTTCCCTTGCACCTTTGGCAATGAGCTGTATCAGTGCCTCCCCTGAGAGAGAGAAATCACATTACTGCAATAGCTGCATTAGAAATTACAGTGGTACCTCGGGTTACATACACTTCAGGTTACATACGCTTCAGGTTACAGATTCTGCTAACCCAGAAATAGTGCTTCATGTTAAGAACTTTGCTTCAGGATGAGAACAGAAATTGTGCTCCGGCGGCGCGGCAGCAGCAGGAAGCTCCATTAGCTAAAGTGGTGCTTCAGGTTAAGAACAGTTTCAGGTTACGAACGGACCTCCGGAACGAATTAAGTACTTAACCTGAGGTACCACTGTACTACATTTTATGCAGCCCAGGTACTCAAAGCATCCAGAGTGGAAGCAAGGTGAGGAGGGAAGGGTGAACAAATTCACATGCTTTTGTACCACAGTGCAAGAAAGACAGGAAGTTTCTCCTGTTTATAATCTCACCACAACAGCAGCGGTGCAGCGCCACACACATATACGCCGGACATTCAGTGCTTTTTTTCTAGAAAAATAGGTCCCGGTACTCACCATGAAGTTGCTACAGTAAGTGCCACACTTTTTAGCAACAAAAAAGAGGTGCCAGTACTGCATACCCCTGAGTACCCCCTGAAAAGAAAAGAAAACCACTGCATACACTCCATAGTCTTCCATAACCTTCAAACTGCCTTGCCATTTCTCCAACTGCTCAGCTCCAAGCTCTTGTCTAAACTCATGAACTAACACATATAACTGGAAACAATTTTCTGAGGTGATTTTTTGTTTCCCCACTAGGCCTGGGCACCTGGCAGAGGCCGGTTTCACCAACCTCTAGATATGCCTCTGTTTATACTGAATCTTCCACACATCGTTCTGCTTTATTTTTCTGCAATGCCTCCCTAATAGTGCCACATTTTTACTGTCTGTAGGGGTTGTTGTTGTTCTTTTATTGTTATTATTATTATTATTTTATTTGTGTGCCGTCCATCTGACTAGGTTGCCCCAGCCACTCTGGGCAGCTCCAAACAGAATATTAAAAACATGAGAAAACATCAAACATTAAACACTTCCCTAAACAAGGCTGCCTTCAGATGTCTTCTAAAAGTCAGATAGTTGTTTATTTCCTTGACATTTGATGGGAGGGAGTTCCACAGGGCAGGTGCCACTACCGAGAAGGCCCTCTGCCTGCTTCCCTGTAGCCTCACTTCTCGCAGTGATGGAACTGCCAGAAGGCCCTCGGAGCTGGACCTTAGTGTCCAGGCTTTTGTGCTATAGCATGGCAAAAGCAGGACAAAAAATAGCCTGGGTCATTTCAGGTATAAACAGTTGCATGATTTCAGCAGGGAATGATGTGGTATATCCACTCAAAAAACGCTGACAGGAGCAAACAGTATTAAAAGTGGGGTTGTGTATAACCATAGATGTGTATTTTCATATATGTGCAATTAAAAGGATGCTTGGAGAGACCCTGCATTTTGTTTTCTATGTAGCAAAAAAGAAGAAGAATAAGACATTTAGAAGAATAATTGTTAGCAATAATAATTAGGGGTGCATTCTTTTGTTCGCTTATGTGTTTATTACTATTCTCTGGTATTCCACTAATCAGTCCGAAGAGACTCCCAGAGCAGTTAACAATAGATTAAAATATATATAAAGTAATCAATTAAATGATACAATAAAAGTTAACTACTAGAGCAGCCAGAAATATCAGAATTAAAACAGAATTAAAGGACTGGGAAAAAATAAAAGTTCTTAAAAGGACTGTATCTGGAGAAGGGCCTGTGTGGGAGAAACTAATATTTGGACAGTCCAGTTCCTATGGATATATTAGTTAGTCAAGTCCATTTATATCAATGGGTCTACTCTGAGCATGGCTTACTCAGGTGAACCCCACTAAAATGCTGAATGAAGGAAAACAAGTCCAAGAAATGCATCATTGCTACTACTACTACTACTACTACTACTACTACTACTACTACTACTACTCTCTTTTGCTATAAAGCGTGTTCTCCCTCATGGAGAGCACGTGTTGCGGTGGGGGCTAACAAGACACCTCACTGTTGCTGGGCAAAAGAGTTTGGCCATCTTTAAGCAGGGGCGGGCTGTTACTGGGGAGATTTATATGTTGCCATTTATTGATTGACAGCCCTGTTTGTTAAATACTCTGCACGCAGCAATGAGCTTCCTCTTTTCGCTGCGTGCTTCGGATCACCCGCCCTCCCTCCCTAATGTTAGGCTGTTTGCTTGGCCTTGCTATGCCTGTCATGGGGTCGTCTGCTTTGGGGCAGGGGCCTGGTAGGGATTTTGTCCATTTGGCTGATTGGCTGGTGCCATTTGGTTTTTGCCTACTGTGTAGCAAATCGTCACAACTTGTAAGGTTGCAGTTAGGCATTGGCTTGGGAATTGGTTGGTGGAGGGGTATGGATTTGGCTGTGCCTGCCCCTCCAAAATGCTGCTGCTGCAAGGGTTTTCCGTTAAAGGAACCCAGGGGCTCGCCATGCTTTTGTCCGAACTCCCTGTCAAGGGGCTAGGGCCATGCAAGAGCCCCTGGGAGCATTCTGGGGAGAGGTGAGGCATGGTTCCCAGTCCTGTCTCTCTCCTCGGGTGACTTACCCTTTCTGACTTTGTGGGGGGTGCGAATATCAGAGCTGTCCCCATGCGGGGTCAGTTAGTTGCTACCAATGCCTAAGCAACCGCTCACATTGCTGTATTTTTAATAAAGTTGTGGCCAAAATTATGCCAAAAAAATCAAGTGTGATTGTGTTCTTATTTGGGGTGTCTTGGGGACCTCGACGTGCAAGTTTTGTGCCCCATGCTGAAACTTATTTTGACATTGCCCCCCCATCTGAAACAGTTCCAATTTCAGACGTGGCACAGGAGCGAGAGGTGTGTGTTCCTTCAGGCAGCATTCAAGAAACAAAGCAAAGCATCCTCAGGTGTCGAAGTTGCTGCTGCTGTACTCTTCCTCTCTGCCTTTGCCCTTTGGTGTATGTAACACAAGGACGACATCGGGGGACCACTCAAGGACGTGTCTGTCTTCTCTCGCTTGACCTAGAATAGGCACGGGTCACCAACTGCAAGGGAGAGCAGGGAGGGGGGCTGTCAGAGATGCTCTGGCATAGGCTGCTGCCAAGTATTTAACGTGTTATGTGACAGAGAGAAATGGAGTGTGTGTGTGTTTTTTTTTTTTTAAAAAAAATCCTGTAAAAATTGGAAATAAAAGGTGTAACATTGGTATCCATTTGCCTGTTATAGGTTGTTTCCTGTTACTGTGTGACAGTGAAATACTCTCCAGGTGCTTTTAATGAGGGCTATTAATTCTGCATCTTCAGATGACATTAATTGTCTCAGTGCAGGGCACAAATGATGCATCCTCTGAGATGAATTTTCTTAGCTTCATTCTTCACTGAATCCCAAATACATGTGCAGACACAGCAGGTGACGTGTAACATTCTGAGGAGATTAAATCTCTGAAGAGAGAACAGAGCAAATCGCCTCCTGCCCTTATTTCCCACACAAAATGTGACACGTTGCTCCTCACAGGTTTCGTTAAATCTCCTGTTATGTGTCAAATTGTGAGGTTCTGGGGATTAATAAACAAAGGTACATTTGTTGTTTGTCTTAAGTGGACTTCAGGTACACAAGAGCTGGGGGCTTTCAGAGCTGGATCCAGAGTCCACGGGGCTTTCGGGAAAATGGGCTTCATTTCAGAAATCTCATTTGCCTGGTGTCTTGAGGTTTTCTGATAAACTGACAAGAAGATACACATTGCTGGATACTCAGGAATGTTGATCAGATGGTGTTATTTCATGTGACAGTTTTCTCCCACCACAGAGCAATCAGAGATCAATTTCTGAAAAAGAGAGATGTTCAGTTTCTCATAACTTTCTTGACACCTCTGACCTGGAAGTACCTTTTCCCTCATCCCTGATACGAATATTCAGTTTCTGCTTAGCAGTACAGTGGACACTTGGGTTGCGAACGTGATCTTGCACGTTCATAACCTGCAGCATCCGCAACCCGCAGCAGCACGTCTGCACATGCGTGGGTCGCGATTCGGCAATTCTGCGCATGCGCAAAGAGCGATTTAGCGCTTCTGCGCATGCGCGACAGCCCAAACCCAGAAGTAACCTGTTCGGGTACTTCCGGGTTTCAGCGGTCTGTAACCTGAAAAAAATGCAACCTGAAGTGTCTGTAACCCGAGGTATGACTATAATATGAAGGCAAATTACTACACATGATCCAAGGGATTCCTCTACTGCTTTGTAGATTCCTTACTAAGCCCCAGAGGTGGAGTTAGCTGCTCCCACACCCGGAGGTGCTGTGCACCTGGGGGGGGGGGTATGGCCACCTGCGGGGGTGCAGCAAGCGTCCCAGGGGCAGGATGGTGATGTCACTCCCCAGGGATGACACCCAGAGTAAACCACCACCCCCGCACCCCCTTCCTCCGCCAGTGCTAAGGCCACACATGAGTAGGGAACCTTTGGTCCTCCAGAGGTTGCTAAATAACAGCTTCCATCATCCCTGGCCAATGGACATACTGATTGTAGTTGCAGTTCAGCAATATACGGTTCCCCACTCCTGCTGTACTTTAACACGGTGATATTTATACTACAGCCACATTGCTGGCCTTGGGGAAACCTGCAAATCCCGAAGGCCATCCTAGGGCAAAACAGAAGCGGGGGAGTGAGGATGGCCATTTGGTCTGGGCCTCAAGCTCAAAGTGTGCCCTCCTCACATTTAGACAATTGTTCAGTTTGCTGAGTTCTGCAACTTTCATTTATGCACATCGGACCAAAATGTGCCACGTTCTTTCAGCTGAGAGTTGCAGATTTAAGTAAATAAGAGCTCTGATTTGGTCCCCGCCCCCTCTTGCTATGTCATATTAAAGAATTTTGCTTTGTCATATTAAAGAGTGAAGATATATTTGTTCTGATGGCACAAAATTAGACCTTGATGAGTATGTCCTCTCAGATCAGCTGATTATATCAACAAAATTCTCTCCCTCCCTCCCTCCCTCGCTCCCTCTCTCTCTCTCTCTGTGGGATCCTTTTATATGTGTTGTGATTTTTACATTTTTATTATGGCTAGGATGCTCAAAAGCTGGAAGGAGCCCATGCCTCTCTGAACCTATGAGGTGGCCTGGGCCATTCCACCTTGCCTCCTGGCATGTTATTCTACTAACACGTTCCATGCCTCACAAATGTATGAGTGTTTGGGGCCATATTCTACTCTCTCATTTCCCAAAGACAAGATTAGCAATGATGCACTCCCCTGGGTAGGAGATTTTGCTCCTGGAAGAGCTGCAAACACACAGAAAAAGAATTGACCATAAATATAATGGATGGAGCACAACAGGAAAACATTAATCCCATTAGGATTATTCAAATCTGATGATGTGACAACTTTAAAGCCGAACAGCAGTCATTAAATGCTGCTTCTTCATTTCTTCTTCTCCTTGGTACTGAAAGGAGAAAATACCAATTAGAACGCTTACTGCTGATTCTGTTAGAATCAATCAAGCTTCCAAAGGAAACTGCACTTAAAAGGAACCAAGGAGGCAACTATACCAGTTCAAGCATCCAGAATTTCAGGCAGAGAGAGGGGAGGCAGGCAGTAACCTCAGCCAGCCTATAGCAGCATCTATAAAGGGGCTGATAAAAATACCAGGCCCTATCTGACATCTTATAGTCTAAGCAGAGCTGTGACATAAACAGAAAGGGCCATTATCCTCCCTCTTGCAAACCTAGCCCTAGCAGTCCTGTAAATAAAGTATCAACTGCAGTTAGAGTGGCAAAGACCGGGATTTAGCCCAGTTATGCTAGCTTCCCTGACTCATGCATTTTTTTCCTGTAAATGACCATTCATATGTGCTGCACCCCTCACCCCTTCAATCTGAAGTGGAGCATTCCAGGAAGGACTGTACCACATGCTATTTCTGAAAAATCAAGTTAGGTCTTAGGTTTTGCCATTTACTGCAGATCACTGCGGGTGGTATTCAGTTTTACTCAGAGTAAATCTGTTGAAATTAGTGAACATGACTGAGCTAGGTCCATTAATTTCCATGGGTCTACTATGACTAAAAACCTTTTTGAATACTACCTTGTCATTTTTTGCCTAATATAAACTGTAATCTGTAGTAAGCACATATGGTCCATATGCAAACAGTTGGAGTCAGCCTTAGTGTTTGAGTTATTAAGGACGTTTTGTGCCTCATTTTCTGTACAGAACCTCTGTCTGCTCTAGTGTACCATAATTTGTTTCACATTTTGGGCTCATTTTGAAGGATTTTAAATTAATTGCTTTGCTACAACATTAACGGTTGTAAATATGAATGCGCACAGCATTACTGCAGACTCAGTCTTTTGAAATCATTACATTTAATTTTATAAGGCAGATACAACACTATTGTAATAAGGATGAATCTTTAGCTTCAGGGCAGATCTTTAAAAATAATTACAGTGATATAACTTCTCCAAATAAGGCTTCCCATGAAAGCTTCCTACTTTTACCTCCCAGATATTATGATCCCATGGACAGCCTAATCTTGAAAGTACTTTGTGTTGGCAAAAGGAGACCGTGAAATGTATGCAGGTTGCACCTGTGGAATGCTTTGAAGATCAGGCCTAAAGTCTCTGACGCTGGAGGATCAGCTCACTCATAATAATTGCCATAATTAGAAAGATTTAACTAGCTGAAGGGCAGCATACATTAGTTCAGAATTCAGAGGTTGTGGCTGAAAAGCACACATAGGAATAGAAATGCTATTATCAAAATGCAGAGAAGTGGAAAAATTCATTTGGAGTAATCTGCACATGAAAATTACACACTTTTGTCTTGTTGATTTCAGTGGGAGAATGATGCTAAAGGAGCATCATTCTCCCACTGAAATCAACAAGGTGGGCTCACCCCTTCCTTTTTTCAAGATGTAATAGTGAGACATGCAGGCATCCGATGTCTTAACACTGGATGATTGGCTGGGTGGGAGAGGGCAAGATGCCTATCTGACCCAACCCCACCTTCTCCCCAGTGTCTTTCCTTCTGGCGTAACTTCCTTCCTTCCCTCCCTCCCTCCCTCCCTCCCTCCCTCCCTCCCTGTGAAATAGCATGGATTCTGATTCCAGTTGGCCATTATGGGAGTCCCCCTGGTCCATGGAGGCATCAGTTAATTCAACACTGACCAGTGGGCTTGAGCAGGGACAGATCCCTCGGTATGCTTTTGTAGTGAGTAGGCAATATAAACATTGGAGCAGCATCTAGCAGACCTGCCTCTTGGGCCAGGGTTGTTCCACCTAGCTGCCAGTCAAGGTGATGGTAGCACTGACATCTCCAGATGTTACAAGGTCCCTACACACAAATGTTTGAGCTTAGTTTGCTTTGATGCGGCTTCCTGTTGTTGTTCGCCCCCCCCCCCAAGTCATGACTTTCTTCCCAAGCTGTTGTCTGGTGTGACCGTTCCAGTGCATCAACAGTGCTTGTGAAACAGCCACTTTCTAATACATGAACTCATGGAGCCAAAGGCACTCACATGGTCTTACACTGTGGACATATTTCTACTCAACAAAGATCTCTATGCTGGGAGATAATGAGGATGCCCTTCTTCCACTGGATGGGAGATATATATACATTTATTTATTCAACATACTTAGCAATATGACTAATACTGCTTTCTGAGTTAACTGAATGTTGGAGCATTGTTTTTCTGATTTGAATTCTTTTACTGATTTTTGAATGTTCTCTGTTCCCCATGAAGCTCAAAAAAATGTACTCTAGCTCTAATATGGATGCTTTAGGAAATATGATTTTGGATCGCACTGTGCTTTTTTTGGTGGGAGGGTGGGGGAATGCTGTAATTAGCACCCTCAGGTTTTCTTTCTATTCTCCCTCTACAGGAGATGTTTAACAAAGCTACAGCACATTCCCCAAACTTCTTTATAGGGTGCATAAAAAGAATGAAACTTTTCATGGGTGAGTAATCCTTTCTCTTCCCTCTTCATTCACTAGCTCATCTCTGTAACTCATTCTGCCACCATTGCAGAAATATGATGGAGGAAAGGGAATCCAAAAGGAACCAAATACCTTAGGAAACAAATATTTTTATAGGATTGGGGTGGGGGGGGGAGGTTGGTTTGACTTATATATATTTGGATAATAATCTAGCCTGTAATTTTATATCTGTAATATTGTAGTTTTTAATAGAAAGTACTGCTGAAATGTTCAAATCTATCTTTTGTTTGTTAAGTTAATGGTCCTAGCCAGGCCTGTAAAAACCCTATTTATATGTCTAAAGTGTTGGTCAAGAACATATGTGTTGTCATAGAAACAACAAAGTGATGCTTCCCTTGGATGCCACATAATCCCAGGGATAGAAGGACAATACATCTGGAGCTAGCCTGTCTGTCTAAACCTGGTCTGGAGCTAGGAGCTGAGAAAAGATGCAAATTTGTTAAAATTGTGAACTGCTGTGAAAATGTGGAGAGCTGAACTTTACAATGGAAAAAAATAAACCAGGAGAAGCTGAAATCAACAAATTGACTCATCCCTGCCAGTAGCATCACTGATTTAGCCTTAGAAAACTGCTCCTCTGGTCTAGCCCTGACTAGATGAATTGCCCCTGTCATTAGTTGTGCTGAATCCTCCTTACAAAAAAACTCCATAGCTCTTCATTTTCTTTTCTTCCAACTACTTGCTTGTAACTGCTGAAGGAAGTGCCGTTATGTTCATAATTGTTCATATGTTTTACTAAGACATTATTAGGTAATTACTTAGGACAAAATGAAAGAAAATAGCTTCTGTGGAAGGAATGATAACGAGTATAAAAGTTTCCGCTGATGATTCACAACTGTTCTTACAGTTCATAAACATCAAGTGTGTTTACAAGCTAACTAGACAGCATTAGAAAGAACATCCAGCCTCCCAGGCTGTATTATTTTTTGTGGGGGTGGGCGGGCTCTGATTAGCCTCATTATTTCACTGTGACCATGTGACAATATTCCCAAATTGTTAATATTCTTCTATACTTTTTAAGGTTGTAACTTCCACCTTTATTCTACTCGTTGTTAAAGGTAGAATAGATCAGGTGCAACCTGCCCATATGACTGGGTTGCCCCAGCCACTCTAGGTGGCTCCTAACATATAGAAATGCATTAAAAAACCTATACAGGGTTGCCTTCAGTACAGCTTATGGGTTGGATAACTGCATATCCTCCAACATCTATCTGATGAAAATAGAAACTTCCTACCATATCCACCATCAGGGCTCTTTCCCAGCCAAAACTCACTGGAACTCAGTTCCAGCATGTCTCAGGTGAGTGCCATTGCCAATATAAGAGAACATGGTAAGTTCCAAAATATACCACCCCCATCGTTCTACCCAGACACTGAGGTCCAGTGCTGAGGGCCTTCTGGTGGTTCCCTCACTGTGAGAAGCCAAGTTACAGGGAACCAGGCAGAGGGCCTTCTAGTTAGTGGCGCCCGCCCTGTGGAACGCCCTCCCACCAGATGTCAAAGAGAACAACAACTACCAGACTTTCCAGTGAAAATAGGGACGTCCTAAGGAAAAGGGATGCGAGTGGTGCTGTGGGTTAAACTACAGAGCCTAGGACTTGCCGATCAGAAGGTTGGCGGTTCGAATCCCCACAACGGGGTAAGCTCCCGTTGCTCGGTTCCTACTCCTGCCAACCTAGCCGTTCAAAAGCATGTCAAAGTGCAAGTAGATAAATAGGTACCGCTCCGGCGGGAAGGTAAACGGCATTTCCGTGCACTGCTCTGGTTCGCCAGGAGCGGCTTAGTCATGCTGGCTACATGACCTGGAAGCTGTACGCCGCTCCCTCGGCCAATAAAGCGAGATGAGCGCCGCAACCCCAGAGTCGGTCACAACTGGACCTAATGGTCAGGGGTCCCTTTACCTTTAAGGAAAAGCAGGACATTCTGGGATCAAAGCAGAAACCAGGGTGGCTTCTGTAAATCTGGGACTGTCCCTGGAAAATAGGGACACTTGGAGGGTCTGGAATGCACATATCGAATGTGAACCGGCTGTGCCTTTACAGCTGATAAAATTTGTGTTGCTTGGTACACTAGACCCTCCAGAGAAGTGACCATTCTGTAGCTCTCATTGAATAACCTACTACAAACTCATCAGAAAGTTGCTGTAGCCTGCCAGTCATAATAATATTAGTCTTGTCTAGCATTCAGCTGCTTGCCCCAGTATATTTAATGAGTATAAAATGAAAAAAATAACCAGCTGCAAAACTTATTTTTTTAAAAGATTCTTCCACATATAAAGCACTCTAGTGGGCTTAACAACCCATCATCTAGGCAGAAGTATTTGTTATAGTGCCAGAGTTGTCCAGAATACAAGCTGTCTCTCTGCAAATGCAGACATGGCATCACTTGTTTCCAATAGCATTGTGATATATCTGTCACTAGGCAGCATCCATTCCATTAGGCTGTAATGGAGGAAGGAGGATGAGAGAAGCAGGCCCATCATCAACTCTGCTGAGAAGACAGGCAGCTCCTCCCATCACCTGTCACCTGGCAGCAACCATTGCATCAGATTATGTCAAAAAGTAAAATACCTGGCGCCCACAAAGAAAGTTGTTGAGCTTTTCTTAGGAAGACCCCGAAATCAATGAGCTTTTTTAAAACCAGGACATCTCAGAAATTTTCCTGATGTATGGCAAGCCTATATCAGACTGTAGCAGAGGAGGGGAAAGAAGTGCAGCTGAGAGACCTGCAGCTGAGAAACCAGCAGCTTTGAGGTCCTCCTGTCCTTGATTTTTTCCACCTGAGCTGGTCATTGGAAAAACTTGTAACTAAGGGTTCTTCCAGATTGTACCTCTTATAGTGCCATCCTTTCTGCTTTCCCTGATGTGTTGGGTATGAAACTAGACCACCCGCACTACCATAATAATTTCATTTTTTAAAGGAGTGTGTGATCGAGCTCTTCCTTTCTTCATCCTATGATAGGATGTGTTCGTAATGAGGCTGCTTACATGACACCCCTCTCTCCTTTCCATTTTTCTTTCTCACTAGTGAAATTCAGCTGAAGAAGCATGTGTGCAGACTGAGAACTCTTCATGCCTTTTTTAATAAAAAAAATAGATTGTTATGTACTGAGTTGAATAGGATCCAAAAAGCAGCAGTCTGATTGGTTCTAGAACAATAGGGTCCAGAATGCAGCAGTCTGATTGGTCCTAGAACAATGCAGCAGTATGATTGGTCCGCAGGAGCCACCCAATCCAGCTCCAGGTGGAAGTGAATCCGCAACCTGATTGGCCTACAGGAGAATCCCAGAATTAGCCAATCACGTGCGACCCATTGTGTAAATAATGTATATAAAGAAGATATTTGGGGGGAACTTTCATTCCTCACTACTATGAGCTGAATAAAGAGCATGAAATCCACACTCGACTCTGAGTATATTTCATAGATATTTCAGAATTTTGTTCATGAGGGACATTTTCCTTCCAAGTCCTCTGGGAGATGGTAGAAAGCTCTTGCATTCACCATACAGGTGGCTGTGCAAGCAAACACACACCCCGTCCAAAATCCAGTGATTTGGTGGGATCCCGATCCAACCCAGGTTGACACAAGGCTGACCCAGGTCTGGGCTCCAAACTGATTCAGAGACCTTGCACAGTGTTGAATAAGGCTTAGCCTTATAGGCTCTGAAGAAATGAGAGGGAGAGGGAGAGAGGAGGAGACACCCAGCGGCTTGCATCTCCTCTGCCCCTTTGCTGCCAGACCCCCCCCCCCATTTGGGTAGCTCTGGATGCACCTGATCTGGTCCAGGAGTATGGGGTAAGTGGTGGAATAAGGGGGCATAGAGGAAGAAACACCGGAAATGTTATGAATCCCTAGCTAATGTTTAAACTGAAAAGTTGATTTGCTTTATCAAAACCCCAGAAACACAAGAGATCAAAAAGCTTCAATTACTTTGACTGACTGGCCTCCACTTGAGAGCTCAAGGGATCGTGGGAAGCCATCTTTTACAGAATCACACAACTGGTCCATCTAGCTTAGTATTGTTTGCACAGACTGGCAGCAGTTCTCCTGAATTACTGGCAGGCGTCTCTTGCAGCCTTCTTGGAGATTCCAGAGGCTGAACCCAGGACCATCTTAATGAGAAGAGCATGCTCTGCCACTGAGATACGACAATTTCCCACCCACCCCCATGAAGTGCTTTTGCCTAAACCACAAGAAAATCCTCAAGATCTGCTATCTGCCTGTCACAAAATATCTTCCTTTTGCACCCTACTCCATGAAACCTGCAGAGCCAGAAATTCTGATCGCTGTAATCAACTGAGCACGTACAACTCCTTGGGAAGAGATGAAGAGCCGGAGCATGCTTTATGGTCAACGTGGGGGTGATACCAAAGAAACCAGGGAACTCCCCGGGGCAAGCAATTCTCATGGCAGACATACCATTAGGACAAAACATCACCGCATGACTTGTCCTCATTGCCGTTGCGAAGTCTCCACGGCATCATGCAATCTTGCTGGTGGCCCCAGAGGGGAGTCTGGGGACTTATGACAAGACGGAAGCAAGTCGGTGCTATAGAACATTCCAAGCAGGACAGGGATGGCTTGCCACATGGAGATAGTTTTCAGTGCCGTTCTTGCGGTGACAGATTGTAATGTGTGCTGTGGTATATAACTTGAGAGGATAAAAACAGAGGCAAGCCAGAAGAGGAGGAGCTGGTTGTGATCTACATCACATATCCCTATGCAATGTATACTTTTGTAGGGCTACACCTTTGTTGAAATATATTCTGTGCCTCAGTTAACCTGACACAATAATAGGCCTTGCTTTGTGCACTGGGACTTACTGCCTATTAAACGCACTATGAAATGCAAGCGTAAGCTATCCAACAGCTTACTGGAGGATTTCTACTGACACAGTAAAACACACAATAGAGATTTTGGTTCTTAATGGCAATATTAGGTGAACACAAAAACCTTATTATGCAGGAATTCAGACGTCACCAACAGAGACAGAAGGAGAACAGTGAATTTCTAGATCTAACAAGGCTTTGCTACAACATAATGCTATGTGAGGAACTAGCCAAGTGACGTTTTTCAGTGTTCAAAAGTTGAATTCAAGCCTCTGTTTCCAAGCATACACACTTGAAAGCAAATTTAGAAGCCACATGTCACGTTAAGAATAAAGTTTATGCTTCCGCAGAGAGTGCTGGATTGGCAAAGATGGCAGACTGCAATAATGATTGCTTTAGAAGTGATGCAGACATTGCTACGGACGGCCTATTGTTCACCCCAACATTCTACACACACACACACACACACACACACACACACACACACACCAGTTTTAGACACGCCTGCGGTTTTGTTAACTTGCTGATTTTATTCTGAAGAACTGACAACAAAGGATTTGGTAGGGGAGGGGGAAGGGAGGACTCCTCTAAAAAGTCAGTTTGTTCCCTCTTGTTAACAAGCATGATATTATTCATGACAAGAGCAAAATTTAGTGCTGAGTGTCATCTTCGCAGAGTCTAAAATTTGAGGAGACCGACTCCAAAAGAAACTGCAGTTTTGCAGCTGTCAACAAACTCAACAGGGGTGCCATCCACACACTCTTTTAGCTAGCTGGAGATATAAATTTTATTGGGAAGCGCAAGTTCTAAAGTTTGATCTCTGTCCAACAAGTCCATTGTAAATATACATACCGGTGTCAAACTGCAAATTGCATTTTGCAAGAGGAAAGAAAAACTTATTGTAAATTGAGATCATGCCAAAACATCAAAGAAATTCTTCTTCTTCTGCAGAACCAATGGAAAATGAAAATATTTTCATTATCCTAATAGCCCTCTTTTAAGAAATTAGAATTGTTTAGAAAAAAGAACCACAAAGCTGGAGGAGGGGGATATAAGCTGTCCTTCAGAGTTAACAGTGAATGAAATCTCTTTTCTTTTGCAGTACTTGGGCTGGATCCAAACTTGCCAACAACAGAGCACCACTGGTGCTGCAAGGAGGGAGCAGGCATGTTTGACTGATTCCATTGTTGCTACTTTAATAATAATAATAATAATAATAATAATAATAATAATAATAATAGTATTTGTACCCCGCCCATCTGGCTCTGGGTGGCTTCCAACATATATAAAAACATAATAGAACATTAAACATTAAAAAGCTTCCCTATACAGGGCTGCCTTCAGATGTTTTCTAAAGGTTATATAGTTACTCATCTCCTTGACATCTGATGGCAGGGCGTTCCACAGGACGGGCGCCACTACCAAGAAGGCCCTCTGCCTGGTTCCCTGTAGCTTCACTCCTTGCAGTGAGGGAACTACCAGTAGGTTCTCAAAGCCGGACCTCAGTGTCTGGGCTGAACAGTGGGGGTGGAGACTGGTATTAACCAGCCTGACTCCTTAGCTGGTGACTCTGCTGTCTCCAATTCTGTGTCTTCATTGACACTTGACTAGAGGGTCATTAATGCTCCTCCTCCTTCTCCACATTCCAGCTGGGGAATGTTAATAAAGCACCGCACCGCCAGGTGCCTAAGGATGGAAAAGGTCACATCACTTCAGCTACAGGAAACTTTTTACAAAGCCCAGAACTTTCCCAAGACAGAGCTGAAGGAGGAGGAGATGTCAGAAGGAAAAGATGCAAGGCACAATTTGCTGGCTTGCTGCTGTTCCATCAGCTGAGCTGTGAAGGTGGTTCATGGTGCTTATGAACATGCTGTGAGCCTCCTTATAGTGCATCTGTTTCCAACCTAAAAGTCCACATGGATGTGACAACTATTAGGAAACGACAGGCAAATTATATTATTAGCCCCCACACTTTTTTTTTTTTTTTTTAGAATACACTGCAGCAGACAGAAGAGGCTGTCTTTTGTTTACCATAAATAAGCCGTGGGTAAAAGATGTAACCTACAGCTTTTCGCACTGAGCTTATTAACTATATGATTCCGTTAGAAACATGTCTCTGGGTAACCAGCTTAACACAGTGCATTGTGGTTATGTCCAGTGAGCAAACTGAAAGGATTTTTTTGTTTTGTTGAAAGCCTTTGTACTGATTCTCAAAAGTGTTATGTCTCCGATGTAAAAATACAGCTACAATATAGTTTTGGTATTGATTTTGCTTTCACAAAGAGGAGGGAGGGAAGGGAGACTAAAGTACATGTTTGCACATAGGTACTTCTATTGTGACATCTCCGAAATAGATGTTTGCTATCAATATCAACATCTCTGTAACCACACAGCAGATCTGAAAGACCTGTGTAGGGATTCTCGCACTCCCTTCAATTGCTCCTTGTGCCGGGCTTTCAGTCTTTCAGAATTCACCTGAAACACAGATAGAAGCGAGAGATGTCAAAAAAACAGAGAAAGGGGTAGGAATGAAAAACAAAGATAAAATGACAAAGATGGCCTATAGCAGGAGTGGGGGGACTTGTTGGACTCCAACTCCTATCAGACCTAGTAGACAGCATGGAAACTGTAGTCCAACAACATCTGGAGAGTCATAGGCTCCTCAGCCCCAGATCTTTCTTGAAATGCTTGGTTTCCCCACAGTAGAATGCATATGGACACAAATGGTTTCATGAGCCATTGCAACCAAACATTCCTTTTTTAAAAAAATAATAATATTTATTAAAAGTTTAAGAATTAAAGAAAAAAGTAAAAAAGAAAAAGAAAAAATAAAGAATACAAATCAATACATTACAATACATATAAAAAAGCAAAAGACACAATACATCAAAACAAAAACAAAAGCAAAAACAGTTAAAAACACATCCAATATTTCCATATCTTTATCTTTCCTTAACTTGTTTCATCGACCTCCTCACACCTCCCTTTTTGTATTCTAGTTATTAATTATTTCAGCAAATCCTTTCCATCTTTCACTGTTTTCTGTCATTTAATTATCTTAATTTATTTTAACCTTATCTTACCATTAAAACCCTAAAACTTATTTATACTTAATTCCTTATAACATTTCTACTAAAGCCATATAATTTCATTCCAACATTTTTCTAACACTCATTAACTTTGCAACATTTCTCTAAATAATGTTTTTTTAAAAACTTTTTTCAATCTTCTTCCACCGTCTCTTCTCCCTGGTCTCGGATTCTGTCAGTCCTTTCTATCAATACCATATAGTCCATCAAACTGGTGACCTTCTGTCCGAGGCTCTTAACTCTCTTCCATGTCCCTTCTGCAGATCTTCTTCATATTTATACATGCACTTTACTTTATCCTCTGCTGATCTTGTTCTTAATTTCCTTCCTTTGGCACTGAGGAGTAGATCTCGGGGAAACTCCAACCTAACAATGTCTTTATTCCTTCTCGACAGGTCAGCCCATTCTCCATAGTCAGAACTAAAGTCCAAAAGATATTTCAGAGCACCACTCTACCCCTGACCCAAATCCAGATCCCAAAGGCCAGAGCATCCCTGCATAGAAGGATCTATCCAACTTTCCTTCTCCAATCCAAGCAGGGCTCCATCCCACCAAATCTGGCTTTCTCTAAATTCAGCCATAAAGGGCAACAGCTTATGTTCATCAAATTGCCTCTGTGAGGCCGGGGATCTCTCCACTTGAGTTACTTGAGGTTCAACAACAACTTTCTCCTTTGTCTTCTCCACAGCTTGCCATGTCAAAACAGATTCCTGGGTCAATTCCTGAGTAATTTCTGTATAGGTATTCCCTTTTTGTCCCAACTCAGTCATTTTTTGTCCCAAATTGTCAATTTTAATAATCATCACATCCATCTTCTCATGAAGCTGTTCCAATAAAGCACTTGTCTTGCAAAATGCAATCACTAAGGCTTCTTCTGTCAACATTCTTGTCCAAGGTCAGACTCTGATTCTCACGCTCTTTAATCTCTGCAGCTGGAAAATTCCCCAGCTCCACTCCTGCAACAGTTTCAAAAGCTCCCTCTAGGGGAAACAATTTCTATTTGTATCCATCCTTTTAAACGCAGATCCAGCAACAACAGAGTTAGTTTCGATTTTCAGTTACTTTTTTTTGCTCCTTTTTAAGTGCAAAAGGAAACAATGGAAACAATATATTTCTCTTATTTAACTATCTGTCAACATACGTTTTATTCACAGTCAATGAACTTTCCCAAAACGTCAATCTTACTGGCAGCCCGTTCCCAGGTTCAAAACGGTGGTGATTTATCTTTCTTCACTCTGTCTCCTGCAGGCTTAAACAATCTAGAATTTCCCCCCTCTTCTCCTGCTTCCAAGGGGGGTTTAGTAATTTTAACCGATGGAGATTTAATCCTTTACAAAAGACTTTCCAGGCTTTAGCTTGCAACGTCTTTGCTTCAATCTATTTACAAAAGAGGAAGGCGGACTTCTTGTTTGAAACCTTCCCGTTTCGATGTCAAATTAAGAAGTTTAGGGATCCAATTTTCCGTTCTACTCACGGGTAGTTGTTTAGAGTCCAATTGTCCACAGGAAAAAGTCAGCACTCTCCGGCAACAGCAATGCGGCTTCACTCCGTGAAAGAAGCAGTCAATTTGAAGCACCGCACCGCTCACCCCACGTCGCTCCGGATCCCCGAAACCGGGTTTCCCCGCGAGTAGGGGAGGCGCAAAAGGTGCCAACCAAATCCCACGTCCACAGGCTTCTCCCGCCTGTGGTTTTTAGTGGGTCTCCGCCTTGCCGTGGCAGTCCAGACCCTGATTTCCACGGAGCGGATTCCTCCCGATCAGAGGAAATCCGCCATTGCCGGAGGCGCTAACCCGGAAGTCCTGCAACTAAACATTTCAACTTGGGCATGCTCAAATTATCTTTTAAAATTAGTATAGCTTCCACTTAAATTTCTTGGTGTTTGTAATTTGGTCAATTTAGTATTGGGGTCCCAAGGAACATATGGCTTTATAAATAAAAAACCAGCACTCTGACTTGGGTTCAGCCACTAATGGGTAGCCAGTGTAGCACAGATGGAAAGAGATGAAGTTCTTCTTCTTTTCTATGCTAATTAATGTTAATCAAGGGATTGACAATTGGATAAGTAACTCACTTGTTGAAACTGGAAATGTTCATTTAATAAATGTGCAGGAATTGGTTGGTGGATAGTTGTCTGAAAAGGAGTTAAGTTTAAAAAAAGCAAGTGGAGTCATACCTCAGGTTAAATATGCTTCAAGATAAGTTTTCAGATTACGTTCCGCGGTGACGCGGTAACGGAACGCGCTCAGAATGACGTCATGCGCGTGCATGGAAGCGGCGAAACGCGACCCGCGCACACGCAGATGCACAGTTGAGTGTTATGTTCTACTCAGGATGCGAACAGGGCTCCAGAACGGATCCCATTCGCTTCCAGAGGTACCACTGTATATTGTAATGTAAGGTTATTTGTAATGTTTGAAGTTAAACTAGAGTTAACTGGGGAATATGATGCAACATTGAGGAGAACCATTGACACATTCGGGAGGGTGTGCAGGAAGTCAGATTTGGGAAAATGTTGAATTTGTTCAGATTTGGGAAAATGTTATTTTGTTTTAATTTAATTTAATATATTTAATTAGTGATCGGTTTGGAAAAAAATGAAAATCAATAAAAAAGATTTGGTGGTATGTGTTCAAATCACCTTGCCCCAGTGTGCAACCTGGCTGCTGAATCCTGCAGCAGCTGCTGTTTGCAAACTGCCTTCAAAGGCATCCCAGTGTATAACACACACACATCCCAGCATATAACACAGTTGAGTCTTACTTCAACAATGGCAATGTGGTAACATAACGGGCATGGGCCACACATAGCAACAGATTGAAATGGCCCAAGAGGCTCGTGGGAAATGGCATAGGGGGCATCATGGCTGCCTTGAGAAGGGATTGTGTCACTGCTTAATGGTAGGGTCGCCTTGTTATTTGAACAATGGTTTCACATCATAATCCTCCACTCCTGGGTCAACCTTGCCTCTGGCATGCAACTGGCACATTCACCCGAACAACAGACAACAGTTTCTCAGGCTTTTATGCACTGTAGAGCATGGGGCAAAATGATAGGGAGAATGGAAAGGTGCATTGATAAGATATACATTGAAAAATATGACCACAATATCATAAAACGTACTTAAGGAATTTCCAATAATAAAATGCTTACCTGTTTCCTAAGTATGAGCATTGCACTCTTTTCTGTAATTTTCCAGGGCTGATTGTTGTTGTTTTTCAAATCCTCTTTCTCTTGAATCCAGGCCACTTCTGAAATAAGCATTATTAATGCCACTGATTTAGCATCAACTGACCCGCATTTCTGATTTTGTCGGCTATTTCTTCCTTTGTGTGAAATTTATCACGAATCAAAGTCCTGACAATCCCCTGTATGCATATGCTTTGGGGCCCATGGAGCGTCTAGGGTAAACACTGTTGGTAGGCGGGCGGCATGTGAGCCATATTTATGCGACTGAGAGAAGGAGAAGGATATTCTTTGATCCTGACTTAGCCTGAAAAATGAATGCCATCCTCTTTTAAGCTCCAAAGGTGTGTGAAATCCTAATGCTGCACAGTAGAGGTTTGGATTAATAGCAAAGTGACGGTCATGACAGTCTAAAGAATTTAAGTGCTAGGCTTTTCACAAGGAAGATTTCCCTCTCTCTTCGCCCCCCCCCCCCTTTCAGCATCTTCTTAAGAAGGAGGTATTTTAAAGATTTGCTTTGCTGGATGGAGTGTGCCACAGGAAAATCTCTAGCAGAAATGCCTTGCAAATCAGAGGAGCACATTTTTGCTTTTGTTTCTATTGCATGGTGGGAACTAAACAGGTAAAGTTCTGGAGAGTGGCCAGCCTTTGCCTACCTCATGATCTCCAGATGTTTTGATCTGCAACTCCCATCAGCCCCAGGCAACCCCTGCTGGAGGGCACCAAGGGTGTAGAATAGGGAAGAGAGCTTCCCCCAGTGTTTCAAGCCAGAAATGATTCTTTCTAACGGACATCTTCAGTCCTGGCCAATTCCTTGGTTCTGCACATTGATCAAACTACACATTGTATACCAGCACATGTAATATAACAAGCTTTTTAATACTCTGGCTTCTCCTCAGACTGTGAAAAGCAGCTTTGGGAGACATGACATATAAATATCAGAGATAGCAAAATGTGATCTTCCCAGATGATGGGAAAACTTGTCAGGAGGAAAAACATTAATGAAAATATCAGCGGCACATATCACATTTCATTTGCCAGTCTGTGTTTATCTGATTTCTCTGTCTATTCCTATCTCTTTTAGACAGACTTTATATCTCTTCAAATCAGCATAATCCCCATAGGGCTTCTGGAGTGCAAGTTTTGAATCTGAAGTTCATTAAGGTGCTGAATTTAATTACTTTGATATGCAGTTTACTGAGACCAATGCTGAAATCTATTTTTGATGGCTTTGGTTTTCAGAGATAATTTCTTTCTCAAGGTAGAAATAAGCATTAGCAACATTTTAGTTTAGCACATAAAACACACACACATGGAAACTATTAAGCTAGTGCAGAAATTCAATTAAACAATAAGATGCCACATAAAGATAAATGAAGTTGCAAGCTTTTTAGAGAAAGCAGTTAACAAAAGACAGCTTATGCTTTCACACATCATAAAAAAAATGCCCTGAACTGACTCAGCATAGGAGCTCCTGGCTGCTACAAAGATGTATAAATTCATCAAAACACCTGGAAGGGAAGCCTAGACATCAGGTATTATTTACCATCTTGAATTATTCCCACACAGCCAATGGTTGTCCCTCGCATAGTAACTACTAGCATCTCTTGCCACATGAGGGCTCATGCAAATTAAACCATCATCTCCAAATGAAATTGGTGTAGAACTGTCACTCTTTCACACAGGAAAAAGAAAGATACCTAAGGAGGGAGATTGTGAAGGCTTTTTTTATTTTTATTTTTTAAAAAGCATGGGTGATCTGGTAAGCTGGTTTTGAAATTGCTCTGACACAGATCAAATTAATCATTTACTATCCTGTTGTGTCATGGGCCAATGATCCCCTGGTTTATGCATTTATAATAAAATTGCCATATTTTTCCATCTATAAGATGCCCCCATGTATAAGATGCCCCCTATTTTTGGGGACTCAGATTTAAGAAAATTGGAGGAGATGTATCCGTGTATAAGACACCCCCTAATTTTTTGACATTATTATTTTTAGGAAAACACCTAGTCATACACGGAAAAATACGGTACTTAAAAAAAAAATCAGCTGTGATTGCTGTTGTGTATGGGGGTGGCACTCACCTAACACCCAAGGCAGTGAGAGTGGCATTGGTTCTGTTGGTGTGGTTTGCACCAAGCTTACCACAGCCTTACCCCTCCTTTCCTCGCTCCCAGTAAGCTGCAGTGACTATCTGAAGATCCAGTGAATGTTGAAGCTTCACCATGACATATGCTACTGTTTCTGACACCTCACCTTTCCTTAAAGCAATTCACAGTGGTGAACACAATTTCCTCCATTTTGTCTACACAACAATTCTGTGAGGAAGGCAAGGCTGAGAGCAGGTAGCGACTGGCCCAAGGTCACCCAGTGAGCTCCACTGGTGAGTGAAGATTTGCATGTGGGTTTCCCCATTCCTATAAGATGTTTTATCCTTGGCATGTATCAAAAGAACTGTTTAGTGGGTCAAAACCCCATCTCCTAAGAAGACAGAGGGATCTCTCTCCCATGTAAATTGATAGGGGACTTAGCCTGAAGAAGCTGTGGGACGAAATTATTTAGTAGGAATTTGCCTGCATGCTGATAAATCATTACACAGCCCAATCCCATACCATTCCTTTCTCTCATGAAAAAAGAGAAAAGGTAAAGGTTAAGTCCAGTGAAAGGCGACTATGGGGTTGTGGCACTCATCTCACCGAAGGAGCCAGCGTTTGTCCACAGACAGCTTTCTGGGTCATGTGGCCAGAATGACTGAACCGCTTATGGCGCAATAGGACACCATGATGGAAAGCAGAGCACACAGAAACACGGTTTACCTTCCCACCACAGTGGTACCTATTTATCTACTTGCACTGGTGTGCTTTTGAAAGGCTAGGTTGGCAGGAGCTGGGAAAGAGCAATGGGAGCTCACTCGGTCATGGGGATCCGAACCGCCAACCTTCTGATCAGCAAGCCCAGAAGGCTCTGTGGTTTAGACCACAGCGCCACATGCATCCTATTCCCAATATTAAAACAAACATCAATGCAAGTGAAGAGGAAGAATAGGCACACCACTGTCAACAACAACAATAATACTCTGAACCAAACTTGCCTCTTGATCCAGGGTAACAACGGCGGCATCCTCCACCTGTGAACAGTTTTGCAAAGTACATTTTTTCATCTCCTGTTAGAAATCATTTCTGCAAGTGCATCACAATGTACTTTACGAAGCAGATGGGCTAATAAGCTGCACCAGAGCCAGCCCCCCTGCAGTTTCCATCACACGCTCTGCTGCCTGGCACAGGCTATACCTCTTTAAAGCAATTATATGCCCTGACAGGACAAGGGGACACTGCCAACTCCATATAGCTTACCTATACAGTAGAAAGTCACCTAATTAACAAGTCGCTTTGATTAATTAACCCTGAGAAAGGCATCTGGCATCTGTGCTAAATGTAAAAGCAAACACCTTGTTGTGACAGTTACTGAAGGATGTCACCGGGCAGATTTTTTTTGGAAAGGGTATATATAAAGATTAATTGCAGCTGAAAATTCCCTCCTGGTTTGCTTGTCAGCAATTTCAGCATTGCGCAGAGCCAAAGCCTCTTGCCTTGCCACCATTGGCTGAACTGCTCTGACGTCATCCACAGTCTGATTTGGAAAGGTAGTGAGCCAAAGGAAGGCTGGGTAGAGGAAGCAAATGGCCTTCAAGCTGAAAAAGGTTCCTTACCCTTATTTTAGACATTTACTAAAAAACAGTCCCTCGTGCAGGCCCAGTTGAATCATATGATTAATTCAAAAGCAAAGATCAGTTTGTCATTCTACTCAGCCACCTGTCTGAACCCTATTGTGGAGCAAGCCAAGATTCCAGGATCTCATAACCAGGGTGAGGATTTCAGCCAAGCAGAGATCCCAACCTGAGCTTAGGACATGACATGGTCAATCTTCCCCACAGACCCCTTATGGCCCCCCCTTCACTATGTTGATCCTGCCCAATGCCATTTCTGCCTTCTACATAACAGACATTATTAATGCCTTCATTTCATTGAAGGAAAGGTGAAACCCTCCTGTGGCGTTTGTACAGAGCCCCCAGTCGTCTCACAGACTATTGACACGTACACCATTAATCCGCTGCCACCAACCAGGTCCTCCCTGGTAAAATCACTTCAGTCTCAGTTAGCTTCTCAATTAATAAAGAAGAGTGTATTTTATTTCAGACACAAACTTTTATCGGCATTCCAAATGTTGTTGCTCTTTACTTTCTTAGTCTTATTTTCCTCTCTCTATCTCTTCTACCTTCCCTCACTCAAGAACCCACTGCCCTAACTGTCTATTACCAACTGCCTACGAACTGCTTCTCCAACTACCTTTCCCAACCAGCCAACCCACTAAAACCAACCAACTACCCACCAACAACTCCCACCAACAACCAACTCAAACCTCGGGCTAAGCCCTTTTATACACAGGTAGGCTCCGCCTCCGGCTTTCCTATCAGTCTATATTTTTCACCCTATCTCTCCCCCCTGTACAGACAGGTTCTAAACGAATGGGCAGATGCCACACCTCCCAACCAAGAATGAGATCCTGTAGTAGGATCCTTCCATTGGACCCCATGAGAGCCCTGATCTGGAGGCAGAACTCTCACTCTCCTTCACTGCTCTCTGGGTCATGTGCCACTGTATATCTTAGCTCAGCTAAACCACTTATTTTTACCTACTCTACATGATTGAAGTAATTAGCTGTTTAATTTTAGGAACAGCAATCTTTTGACTTTAAGAAGGTGAATGGTGTTTTTTTGTGCATGGGGTGGCTTGACTGCGACAAGGAACAGGTATTTCCCCAAAATCAAAAGCTACTTTGATATAGGCAATGATTGCACATCTGCATCTTTAAAAAAAGCCAGTAATGCTAAAACAACAACAACAGCAGCAACAACAGCCATGAGAGGTGACAGGGCTTAGCCTAGTCTGCAAGCCACTCCTTATACTTGACTATAGTATATGCTTGACGATAGTAAATTGTTTACATTTCTCATGAAACTCTACACATGGTGCTGTTTCTTTATTGGTGCTGCACAAGCCCCTGTATCAGGAAAGGGATTTAAAAACTGCAGCCCTACCAACTCTGAAGATCATCATACATCAGTGGTATGTATTCTGATCAGATTCATCTTATGACATGGCCATCACAATCCACTAACTAGCCATATTAGTGATTGAAAGCCTGTATATGGTTTCTCCTCCTCCTCCTCCTCCTCCTCCTCCTCCTTCTTCTTCTTCTTCGCTTTCTGTGGCAGGTGAAAAACTGCCCCCTTGACAGAACACCACATGTAGCTTGGCCTTCAGAGGATTGTTTCTGGTAAAAAATGGAATCTGCAGTGCTAAGACAATAACTTATTCACTCTGCTTCTCATCTGACCAATGGCCTGCCCCTCTTCTCTTGTTTCATTCAAGTGCTATTCACACACCTGTATGCCGCTACAGATTATTCATTGACAAATGTAGGCATTCAGTCCCTCATTCAGGAATGGGATAATGTGCTTTGGACACCTGAAGTGATACTCCTTGTCTTTTCAAACTAAGACAAAAGGAGGGACTAAATAACTTGAAAATTAATGCCTGCAGCATTCCTTGCTTCTCTTTCTTAAAGAGGTTCAGGATCCCCTTAACAAGCATTAGACAAGTTTTCATATTAAAGAGTAAAGAACTGGAAAGTACCACTCATGCATACTCGCAATGCATAGGGAAGAGTGAATATCATGTTGGAGTACTGCTGTTCAGTGTTTCATCCTTCTTCCAGGATGCTCTATTCCATCCTCCCCACTTTCTTCCCATTGTTTTCTTTCCAGCAGATAGGAAGTGTACACTGAAGCTGTTTCATCCAGACTGAGTTTATTCCTCCTCCCTACAGAGCTTTTTATATTTCTGTATTACTAAAACCTTGGGGTTCTTGTCAGCCTGTTACCTCCCTCTTCTGTGCAAGTGGTGCCATTTTGGCTACATAAGGAGTGGCACTCAGAAAATTGAGATTGAGATTGCTAGTCTAAATATTGAGCTGTAAAATAAGATTCACTGCTGCCTACCCCCTTCTTTCTATGTATATATGATGACACTTTGGCTCTGATCCACCTGTAGTCAATACATAAGCAAGCTGATAAGCCATGCTTAGTAGAATGTGGGTGACTGCACTTCCTCTTTTAAGCCATGCATTGCCAACAGAATATATCAGGGTTGGGAAAACTGTGGCCCTTCAGATGCTGGACTACAACTCCCACAATCTCTTACCCTTGGTCATGCTGATTGGGGCTGATGGGAGTTAGTGTCCAATAATCTCTGGGGGTTACAGGAGCTTTATCTACACTTGGCAGTGTATTCTATGCCTCTTATTTACACCAGTGGTTCTGATCCAGCCTAGTGACATGTGCGCCTAAATCTGGTTATGCGTATGAGTCTTCCTTAGTTGAATTGTGCTGTTTGCCTGTATCCTTTAGCAGAGAAAGAGAATTAATCATTTTTGCATGTTCTGGTTTGCGCTACCTCATAAAAGAGTAAACAATTACAGCGATGCCAATTATGTGACTAGCAGAAAACGAGCTCTTGGATTATGAGTATGAATCATTTAGTTTCAAATCTTGCTTCTTCTCTAGAGATTGTATATCTTTTACATTTTACAGAAATCTGAGATGTTTTCCCAATTAAAATGTGTTTATTGCATTAATTGGCCCAACTCTGCTATGGTTCTAGAAAACAGTCCGTTTTTGTGTTGCGAATGATTTTCCAAACTTTCAGGTTTGTTTTTTTTTAAAAAACATTTAATATATTGTCATCAAATGAAAGACACCTCAGATTGCTTGTTAGCTAAGATCAATTTAAAACATTTCATAGCTGGGGTAAAACATGTTTTTGCTTCTGGTGGAAGGTAAGCAGCTCCAGGTGTACCAGCAGAGACTCAATCAAATGATAATTTTCTCTGCTTTAAATCAGGGTTGTTTCACCAAAAGACAAGTCAATTGGCCATTCATTGGGTATGTTACCTACCCCCAACAAACAAACGTATTGTTCAACAGAAAATCCAGAGGGCTGTAGACAGAAGGTCTACACCAAGGATGGGCCACCAGATGTCATTGGACTACAATTCTTATTAACTCTGACTATTGCCCATGCTTCCTGGGGCTGGTGGGAATTGGAGTCCAACAACACATAGGTTGCCACATATTCCCCACCAGTTGTCTGCATTAACCTAGAACTGGAGTCTTTCATATGTAGGGCCAACTTGAAGGGTGCATGGCCAATGGTGACCAGAATGAGTTGGGTCTTTGTTATATAATAACAAAGACATTTGAGGTAAACAGACAAAAAGGTAAACATATACATTGAATGTAGTACCGTATTTTTCGCCCCATAAGACGCACTTTTTCCCCTCCAAAAATGAAGGGGAAATCGGGGTGCGTCTTATGGGGCGAATGCCTGCAAGCCTCGCGCGCCCGGCAGGAGGTCCCACCGGGTGCGCGAGGCTTGGGGCGGCAGCCTGTCGCCCGAAGCACGGGGAGCCCTCTGGAGGGCTCCCCCTGCTTCCGGCGAGTGTCTGCAAGCCTCGCGCACCCGGCAGGAGGTCCCACCGGGTGCGCGAGGCTTGGGGCGGCAGCGGACCGCTTGCGCGCACCTAGAAGCTTGGGGCGCGCTGAGCTCAGCACGCCCCAAGCTTCTAGGTGCGCGCAAGCAGTCCGCTGCCGCCCCAAGCCTCGCGCACCCAGCGGGACCTCCTGCCGGGTGCGGGAGGCTGGGGGCGGCAGCGGACTGCTTGCCGGCACGCAGAAGCTTGGGGCGCGCTGACCTCAGCTTGCCCCAAGCTCCTGGTGTAGCGCAGCGCACCTGGGGGGGGAAATAAAAATTTTTTCCTTTATTTCCCCCCCTAAAATCTAGGTGCGTCTTATGGGCCGGTGCGTCTTATGGGGCGAAAAATACGGTATTTCAGGTTGCAAACTGAATTTTCACGAGGCCTTTAAAAATAATGAAATCAAAAACTGATCTGAAAATAATGGAGAACTATACTTAACATTAGAAAAATGATAAACTGAAATTGACAGGTTTGCCAGTGTGGCAGTCCTGTGGCTGCCACATTTCAAGGTTTACCCTGAAGTGTTAGGTCTTCAGGGGAAGGAATTTGCTCTCAAACCAGGAATCTGAAACACAGAGGCAACCTCTTTTCCCTTAGGATCTTTTGCCACAATTCATTTCCCCCACATTCCCTTATCTCAGTACCTTTTTCTGTGGGAAAAGATGGCAATATTGTGGCACTGGAGCAGGTGGGAAAAGATGTGTGAGGTCTCTTTAAAAAGTCACAGTATTCTATCCTCTCACTCCAGTATGCACCAATGTTGAGCTCTCAGGCTTTGTCTCTCACAGGGCAATCCTATGTACAGTGGTACCTCAGGTTACATACGCTTCAGGTTACATACGCTTCAGGTTACAGACTCCGCTAACCCAGAAATAGTACCTCAGGTTAAGATCTTTGCTTCAGGATGAGAACAGAAATTGTGCAGCAGCAGCGCGGCAGCAGCAGGAGGACCCATTAGCTAAAGTGGTGCTTCAGGTTAAGAATAGTTTCAGGTTAAGAACGGACCTCCAGAACGAATTAAGTACGTAACATGAGGTACCACTGTATGTCTACTTAGAAGTATCCTTCAGGTAAATGTGTATATTCTCTCCATCCGGTCAGCTTGGCAGGAGAGTTCATAAATTTTCAGTTCCACATTAGACTAGCTGCATGGTAGCCTTACACCCTAAACTGTGGTTAGTAACTATGGTTAGTTGAAACAAGCTAATTTCAAGCTATAGGTTGTGAAGCTGGTTTGTTTCAACTAACCATTGTTAAGATTAACCACGGTTTAGGGTATGGTTGTAACACTAAAGTGTGATTAATTGAAAAGTGAAGTGAAAGCTTCCAATTTCCTCCCTGTGGCTTCACTGGAGGGGGAGAGCTAAGGAAAGAGTGCAGGAGTCTAAGACTATTGCTTATCATTATGTTTAAACCATGCTAGAATGTGCCAATTCATTTCCAATTTGTGCTCATTTAGCTGCCACAGTCACTATGGCTGCCACATCTAGAGGTTCTGATTCTTTCCATTCATTTTAAATCCCAACCTCTCACGGGAATCTGGGAGTCTATATGAGTAAGACACTGACCATTTCCTTTTCCCTCCTTTCCTTCGGTTTTCTGTCTGTATGAGGTTCTTTTCTCTTTGTTTGGCAGCAGTGTTTATTGTCTTTCAGTTAAACCCTACATGGAGCCAAATTAGAAGCTGCATTTGTAACTTGTAAATCTCTCTTCCCTCCCTTTCCCTGGAATCTTGCCACACACATTTATCCACACACAAACCTTTCTCTCCCTCTATCCCAAAAGGATTTGTGAAAGGCTTCCTAATCAAAATCACTCTGTGTAAATACTTATTAGTTATGGGCTTTGCGATGAAGTCCTCAGAGGCCCATTGTCTTTTTAGCCAGAGACATTTTTGCCTGCTCATCTGTTTTATTGGCCTGCAGAGCTACCCTCATGCCAAAACTGTTATTGCTGCATAAATTAATGAGTACAATTTATTGCTCAAACTTTGCAAAACTCTATAATTGCAAACACTAGAGACATAATTCCAGCATCATTTTTTTTTTTAACGTGGGTGTTCCTCCCACCCCACTGAAATCTCTCATTCATGACTAAGTATCCCAGATTCATTTCATAGAATCACAACCCTAATGGTGAGGGTAACAGAAGCAGCTGGGAGTATACATGCGTGTTGATGGCAAAATTTAGCCCAAGTTCACTCTTGACTTTGGGGTCCATTTCAACAAAACAGCCAACAGTGATTGTGTATAGGTGCTGCTCCGTTTCATGGTTTTAGAAGAGGGATGAGGAACCAGTGGCATAAAAACATAAGAAGACTGCTGGATCAGCCCAGCATCCGGCTCCCACAGTGGCCAGCCAGATACCTGTGGAAAACCAGCGAGCAGAACCTGAACACAATAGTACTCTCTTCTCCTGTGGTTTCCAGCAACTGGTATTCAGAAGCATCCTGAGACTGGCCATGACCTAGACGTTGTTAGACCAAGCCCCTTCATCCAAAGCCAAGATGGCCAATGGTAATTAGTCATGGATGCTGAGAGTTGCAACCCAACCACATCTGGAGGCCACAAACTTTCCAGTACTGCTTTAGAACAAGGATTTTAAGATCTCTTTCTTGTTTTCTTTGACAGAGATACAAGTACCTAGCAAAGACAAGAGGCTTTGATCTGAAACCGATGGAGAGACGCCTGATGTTTCCTAGTGTTGTTGCGAAAGTGTTTTTCAGCAACACCAAAGAACAGAACACTCTGTACTAGAAGACAATCCAATCGAAGCTAAGCCCAATAAATCCTTCTGTTTTCAAAGGAAGAGTTAAGTACAGGCACAAGCCAATCTTGCAGTGAAATCGAAGGGAATTAAAAGTGCTTCAGTTTAGCCAAATCATATAAACATGTGGCAATTAAAAATGAACCTGTAGGAATCTCCCCCTCCCTTCCAAAAGGACAAAAGACTGGAACCTTAAAGATCAGCCTTCAACTGTTCCAAATCTTCCCTGCCTACCACTTGAAAAGGAGGAAAAGAAACAGTTGAAGGAACTGAGATGAGTTAATTACAAACAAAGGTAAACTTTGGGGAGGAACTTGGTTTACCTTCTGCTTGGCTCAGGGTATCCAAACTTGGGAAGTTTGTTATTATACAAAAGGTGAAGGAAACACAAGAGACAGCAGTATATCACACTTCTAGTTATGGAAGAAGAAAAATTCAATATCCTGTCATAGCATTCTTTTCTTTAAGCCACTCCCAACTGTTACTAGATTTGCTTGTGTGTCTATACACATACTGTAATACATCTGAATCCATATCTTACACACATGTTCATGGAAGTATCACTTTGTGGGTCTTGACTGGAGACATTTGTGTACCATGGACATGGTTGCAATGGACACGTTTACCTTTGAAAACACCAATATCATCTTGTTTCTTTTGAGTTAAATTAGGAATGACCAATAAATAACAATATTACTTTGCTAGCTTAGAGGAATAAGCAAGGACAACACTGCATGCATGTAGTAGAATGATAAAACATGCCAGGGAATAATTCATTTTATTTTGTGATGTTCAAATTATGGCCTGGCAAAGAATTGGTTAATGCCTCATCTCTTGGATTTCTCAGCTTCCTTAATATTTCAGGTTCATTTATGAGCTCTGTTAATATCCTGAAGGAAATTAACCCGCAGCCAGTAGTATGCTGTCAATAAAATTTAAGGGTAGCATTTAACCAAACTCACAGGGCCAGCAGACTAATTAGAGATGTTTACTGAAATTGGTGGGAAGAACTCTGCCATTTTCTTGTGATTTTTTTTTTTAAATCTCAATTTTATTGCAGATTAATGAATGTCAGTCACCTCTATCCCGCAAGAATCGCGCACACATGCAACCAAGTGGAGATAGTGCAAATCCCCTTTATGGATGTCATGTCAATCATGTAAATGGATGTGGTGTGTGTGTTTGTGTGTTTGGGGGGTGGAGTTTCCTAAACTGCATACATAAGCTGAAGAGGTCCGGGAGGCCAACCCTTCCGGGCAAAGTGTGACAACTGCTTCAGGTTGCAGATGCTGCAAGGCAACAACAACAACCTATTGGCTGTTCCTCCTAAGTACTCCCATATGTTGGAAGACAGAGCCATGAATGAATCATGGTCTGTTGGCACAGTGGACAACAGCCAGTCCCATAAGCATAGAATAGGGAGGGATGCCACTTTGTCCTTTGCCTCAGGCAACAAAATGTATTGAACCAGCCTTGATAGAGTGGGGTAACTCACTCAAGCCCCATATTGTCCTCCTGAGTGATTCTCCCCCCAAAAGAAAACTCATTTTGAACCTATAATTTTTTTCCTATCATTCTTCGTGCTTCCTGAAATAGAGCTGAACATGTCCCATATGGCCCCACTATGCCAATGTAGTGTTACACATGCTACCAAAATACTCATATGAGATATGCATATATAGACAATATATACACGTCCTATATATACATCTCCTCTGGCATAAGAGCCAACTCCTAGGGAGTGCATGTGCCACAACTTGTGACTGATGATGCAGAGTGAGGCTTACCTGTGCCCCTCAATATTTTATATTCAAGTTGGCACCCCTGTCTTCTGGCCTCACAATACCAGTGGGAAGCCAATTCTTCCCCAAGTTCTATGAGAGACATTGCTACCACTGTTCTAAGTAAGCATGGTCTTCATTGCCTTATGTTTATGTGAAAAAGAAGAAGAAGAAGAAGAAGAAGAAGAAGAAGAAGAAGAAAAAGAAGAAGAAGAGTTTGCATTTGATATCCCGCTTTTATCAAATGAGTCTCAAAGCGGCTAACAATCTCCTTTCCCTTCCTCCCCCACAACAAACACTCTGTGAGGTGAGTGAGGATGAGAGCCTTCAAAGAAGTGTGACTAGCCCAAGGTCACCCAGCAGCTGCATGTGGAGGAGCGGAGATGAGAACCTGGTTCACCAGATTACAAGACTACTGCTCTTAACCACTACACCACACTGGCTGTGACATTGTGGCAGCAGTTCTTTCATAGAACACACTGAGCTTCCCACTTCCATTTTTGCACACCAGTTACCATATCATCAGCATCTTCAGCCTGGCAGTGCCATTCACCTGCTCAGGAGACAGAGGACTTGCTTCTAGGCATCCCTCCTCATCTTTGCCCCAAAGTAATAGTGCCAACCATCTGTTCTTCAGGAGAAGTCCTTTCCAGGGTGTGTACATGTGTGACCAATGCTTGATGCTAAGCTTGCTTGCAACATCTCTAGCCAACTTCACTTTTAAGATGCATGTAGACGCAGCATGACTAATCTTAAATTGTGCCAGAAAAAAACCCTATAGGCTTTTCCCATACCTTAAAAAAACAATGCTTTAAACTTAGCAGAAATTTGAAAATATATAAAGACACAAGGCATAGTAATCAATTATTTTTGACAATGGAAAAGATGATTGGCTGTTTCAGTAATTAAATGCTTTGTCTGGGATTTACTGACTGACACAGCAGAGCAGCATTACAAATATTCATGTGGAGTTGCAGGCAGTTACCTGAGCACAAATCCTTAAGAGTCTTTTGCATTAGGTGGCTGCTGAAATCAATTCCATGGGTGCATATGTGAGAAAATATTTTTGTCAGAATGTGGCATTCATACAACTGGTTCAAGGACTTGTGTGTGTGTGTGTCTCATGTTGGATTCCTCTTCGTGCCAACTCACTGTGGGATAGGTTTAAGAATTAACATTCTGTCAAGATAGTATATTCCTTTACAATTATTCCCTTCACTCCCCCTGAAGATTTATTTCAAGAAAAAGTCAATTACAGGGAGTCATATTGCCATATCAAAACCCATGTATTCAGCTAGACAAAATTGTCTACTGGAAATGGGAAGACTTATCGTTCCAGATATTGAGGGATACTGTAAAACAGTTCCTATTAGACCATTAATTGATAAGCTTTCAAATGGCAACCTTGGGGTTAAATACTCAGAAATATGATCCGTAATGATAGTTCAAGTAACTATCATCATGAAGCTGTTGTTATGGTAATTCTAGATTTATTTGGTTTTTACATTATTTGGTTGTTCAGTGATCTTCTTAGCTCAGTACTTCGTCTCTTTTGGAATTATTTTCAGTATTCACTCAGACTTTAGGAACATACCTCAATACACTACATATAGTCAACATACTTAACAGATCACTGGAACATTAAGGAAGATGGCAGATTTGACGTATATTTTATACAGCCCTCATTTCTGTTTCCTACCTGCTAAATCTTCTTTCCCATTACAGTACAATGCTTTTGCAAGTGTTTCTGCTCATTCAAGACAGGCAATAATATATCTCTGTTTTGTACTATCTAAAACTAATCAAAAACTCAATAAAAGCATTAAAAATAAAGAAGATATCAGATACCAAAATGGTTTCCATATTGTTTCAATTCTATCCCTTAAAACAACACACAAAACATCATCATCATCATCATTATTATTATTATTCCCTACTGCACACAGAAATTAAGAAGAGACTTGGTCCATCTAGACCAACATTTTTCTGGAAAACAGGAAGCTGCCCTGGTTCATCCAGGTCACTACTGACTACACTGTCAGTGACTCTCCAAGGTTTCAGGGAAAAGTTTCTCCCAGCCCTCCCTGGAGATGCCAGGGATTGAACTTGAGACCTTCTTCATGCAAGGCCACTTCCCTGCCACTGTGCTACAACCCTTTCCAATTTTCAGGGGCCAAGTAGATGCTTGTAGGAATCCTGCTAGCAGGACCTGAGTGCAACAGTGCTCTCTGCCCACTTGGGATTCCCTGTAATTGGTACTCAGAGACATAATTGTGCCAGCAGTGAGTAGGCCACTGGTATCACAGAGGATTTCCAATGTTAGCACATGATTCATTTGGCAACTATGCATGTTCTCCAAAGCCAGGCTTCTTCTGATACAGCCAAAGCCCAAATTGCTGGGAAATAATTCAAGATTGCTTGTATTTAAAGGTGGAATTGCTCGCTCGTAATTGAAAAAGGATCAATGGCTAAGCAGTTCTATAATTTGTGTGAGAGAGTGTAATTTATTTTGCTTCCCCAACAGAAACCCACACCAAGGGTTTTCCTTTTGCTGGTTTCCCTTAGTCTGGAAACCAGTAAGCTCTGAGGTATACCTTCAGCTGGATCCGAACCAAAGAGATATCTAGTAACACGTGTGGTTTTCCATAGTTTTGAACAAACAACAGTGAAATAGGTACAGTTGCACAGCAGAGGCAACTTTTAAGAGCTTGAAAACAAATAGTATACAGTACCTTTATTCAAAGTGCTTGCTTTCTGAAGGAATGATATATGGGAGGGACAACAGAACATGTGTAAGGGCTAGAAAGATTAGTTAATGGCTGTATCCGTTGCAAATGCAGTATTTCTTGGGTAAAGATGCTCTGTTAACCAACCACATTGACTTGTCAAGAGGCAAGGGGTTCTTTTAGATTCAGGCAAGAAAAGTAACAACATGTTGCACTTTAACAAGTTTTATTTCTCAGAAGATAACATAAAGCACAAAGCATAGAAAAGCAGGTATATTTTATGGGTCCTTTATCAGTTGTGGGAAATCCCTTCCTTCAAGTAATGGTACCAAACTCCTCGCACTCTCTTATGGTCTCTGTGTTGGGATCTCCACTAAGCTGGTACCTCAGGTTACAGACGCTTCAGGTTACGGACGCTTCAGGTTACAGTCTCTGCTAACCCAGAAATAGTACATCGGGTTAAGAACTTTGCTTCAGGATGAGAACAGAAATCATGTTCTGGTGGCACTGCGGCAGCAGGAGGCCCCATTAGCTAAAGTGGTACCTCAGGTTAAGAACAGTTTCAGGTTAAGAACGGACCTCCAGAACGAATTAAGTTCTTAACTGTACTGGGCTTTACATACTTTTTTGGTGCCTTAAGATGAAGTCACCAACATTCCAATTTGACTCTTACTCAGTGTGTGACTTCAAAGGATTGGCTAATAGCCAAGGGGCTCTCTCGTGCAGTGGTCTTTCCACAGCCCTTTCTCATGACATGATATGTAATTTCTCAACACAATGAACTCCTTAAAGCCTAGAAGAATTCTAATATTAGCTACTAAACAGGTTCAGCGTCTATACAGCCCCTAAATAAAGCATCAAAGAGACAACCTGTTGAAAGCCACTCTCCCTTTGTCCTAACAACATGTATTCCATTTGTTTCCAGTACACACACAGAGAGAGTCTTTGCCATTTTCCTCTGTCTGTTCTGATGGTTGGAAACATTACATTGTAGACAGAGGCCAAGTTGGTGCTAATAATGGCTTGGATTCAATTATCCTTCTCTGTGAGCAGAAGGAAAATATGCTTATGTAGGGAGTGGTTCTCCTTGTGCCCCCTGCCTGAAGACACCCATGCTCTTGAAAACTGACTCCAGAGAACTGGAGACCCTCTTGAGTGGCTTTTGGAAGACTCCCAATGTGGAAGGAACCAGCTACCACCTCTTTGTGTAGTGGCTGTCCCTGACTCACACTGCAGGATCTTAAGCACTAAATATTTTAATCACCAATACTGCCATTTTGACAGCCACTTATCGGAGGGTTGCCTATGAGTAAACAATATCCAGGCTTCACAATTGACATTTGGGGCCAATTAATTTTGTACTCGGAGTGCAGTCCAAAGATGTCTATCACTTGAAGCAGTTTGGCTATTGATCAAACTGAATTTGAAATGCATCATTAGCATAAACCTGAATTCTTGATCTCCATTTCTTATACCTCCAGTCTCTGAAGAATCCTGCCCTCATGACACAGGCAAGAAGTTCCAAGGCAAGTGCAGAGCAAGGGAGGAAAGGGCATTCAGTCTCAGCTGAATTTGTAAACAAATTGGATCTAAGGAAGGGCCATTAATCATGACTGAAAAACTGGGTACTTAAAGATTAGTTTTACCTTAGCTTTATGTCCTTAATACCACTTTAGTCAATGATACCAGCTCTAGTCATTGTAGACGGTATGGAGCTAGCTGGCTCATTTACACATTTATATGTGTGTGTGTGCGCGCACACACACATATCCATAGGTAATAATAATAATAATAATAATAATAATAATAATAATAATAATAATAATTTATTATTTGTACCCCGCCCATCTGGCTGGGTTTCCCCAGCCACTCTGGGCGGCTTCCATAGAAACCAAAAAACACTAAAATATTATACATTAAAAACTTCCCTGAACAGGGCTGCCTTAAGATGTCTTCTGAATGTCAGGTAGTTGTTTATCGTTTTGACATCTGATGGGAGGGCGTTCCACAGGGCGGGCGCCACTACCGAAAAGGCCCTCTGCCTGGTTCCCTGTAGCTTTGCTTCTTGCAATGAGGGAACCGCCAGAAGGCCCTCGGCGCTGGACCTCAGCGTCCAGGCAGAACGATGGGGGTGGAGACGCTCCTTCAGGTATACTGAAGGTTGCTGAAACTTACTAAAATCTATTTAACTAAATTGATACTATTTCTTAAAAGATCATGGGCTATAAATGCTTTTGCAAACAGAATCCCTGCTGAGATATTCTGTCTGGACTTAGGTTCTAGTTAAACTTAGTGCAAATCCTCTTCCCATGTCTGTGCCAGGGAAGTCAATCAATGTTAAGTGCTGCCTGTTTACTTCTTTCCTTGGACCATCGTGTGTCTTTATAACAGTGATGCAACGAGATAATTTTAGATGCTGCACTTTATAGTTTTATATAGAGCTCAATCCCTTGGTAATGCATGTTACATCATTTGCTTCAAATTGTGCCACATCGGCTGCCTAGCATGGGGGGGGGGCTCTTGCTCATTTTCTGTGGTGGGGTTTCATATCTCTGCCCCAAAGAGTCCTACTGTGATAGCAGCACTGCTTTTAAAAGAACACTAAAGGGATTTCCTCCATTAGAAATTGTGTGGCTATTCCCGCCCCCTCGCACAGATGGAATAAATAAAGACACAGGACACCAGAATTTAGGTTAATGGGCGAAAAATGGCCACAACTTTATTGATTACAGGTAAGAGCGGTATTGGCTTTGGGCATTGGCCCTATCAGACTAACTGGTATAACCGGGAAGGGTTAAGCACCAACAGGGGGAGCCCCCAAGATGCACATCCCTAGGTGCTCCCCGAGGGGTTACCGCTCGGGAGCGCGCTTTAGGCCCTAGCCTCCGTAGGTTTCGGACAAGGTGATGCCCCCCGGAGTCCTTTAACGAACTACCCTTCAACATTTGGGGGAGGTGATGGCGTTCCTCCCCCCATCTCATTTGCATAATAATACCCCTGCCAATGCCTAACCGCCAAAATCAAGGTGTTGTGACGTTTTGCTACAAGGTAGGCGAAAAAACCAAGTGGCTTCCAAAATATAGCCAATTAGCCAAATGGAAAAACTCCTACCAGGCCCATTGCGGCGACCATCCGAAGCCCATAGCAAAGTCCAGATGAGAACCTAAAGGGCGGGAGGGTGGGAAACCGCAGC
The DNA here is from genome assembly GCF_964188305.1 of Podarcis bocagei. Lineage (NCBI taxonomy): Eukaryota > Metazoa > Chordata > Lepidosauria > Squamata > Lacertidae > Podarcis > Podarcis bocagei. The sequence continues at coordinate 115,091,138 of NC_138125.1, forward strand.
TGCTGAAAGAAAAGAAAGGGGCGAGCATGGGCTGCCCCGACCTTAAATGCCCCCTACAAGTCCCACCCCCGCCGCCAGCCAATTGGCTGGTGCGGTGAATGATGAATACTAATGACCCTGGGATTCCCCAGGTCCCGCGGGGCTGCAGCCAGCGCCACGAGGGTGTGAATGGGGCGTGAGCCCGCAACCCCCCCCTCCGGATGTCGGGAGTGGCTTTACCACCACCAAAAATTCACAGGGATATAATCGCAATTAGAATAAATAAACTTGTGCAATCGTTGAAGAACTACAATCTGTGTGGCCAACTGAGCTCTAATTCAAAAACAATAAGGCATGGGATTTTTTTATTCACTCCAGTGCCTTTGACATGTGAGATAATCCAGAACAACAATTCTAATCAAGATCTAAGATGTAGCAGCCAATTATTATTATTTTTTTAAAAGTCGTGATCCGTTATGGAACAAACCCACTGAAGAAGATAACAGTGGTTACCCAGACGTTGTTGCTGGTTATGAAGGGGCCCCCATATCAGTTCGAGCTTCAGGGCCCCCCCAAGTGTAGTTCTGTGCTCAAATTTGTTTCTGGAGCAGGGGACAGGGAATCAGTATTAGTGCTTAGGGTTAAACCCTGCCATGATTTGGAAACCAAAAGGTGTCATTTCAAAGGATGCAGAACCACTTTTGTTTGGTAGGCCAGATCAAAAAGTGGCCACCTCACATGGGCCATATTTGACTTGTCAATCATATGGTGTCAGTGGGGCTTGCATTCAGCAGCAAATTTAAACAGTGCTGATTGCAAGGCAGAGCTCTGAGTTGAACTAATCCTGCCTGAAACCACTGGAGCTTGCATTCAGTGCCAGATTTAAACAGAGGGTGCAAAGGAATGATTTCCCAGTAGTGATGTATGGAAGTGAGAGCTGGACCATAAAGAAGGCTGATGGCCGAATAATTGATGCTTTTGAATTATGGTGCTGGAGGAGACTCTTGAGAGTCTCATGGACCACAAGAAGATCAAACCTATCCATTCTGTGTTGTTTTTTTAAAAATGATATTTTATTAACTTTTAACAAGAAAGGTTACAAGACAATAAACACAAAAGTAAAAGGACACAAAAAGAAAAAATATATATAAAAATCACACTTTAACATAAAAAAGTAAAAAAAGAAAAAGAAAATACAAAAATTCCTCTTTTCATTTTCTTAGCATTCATTTACTTATTTTCCTGACTTCCTCCCACCTCCCTTTTTTGTATTCCATTTAAAAGTTGGTTCAGCAAATTCATATCCTCTTGTTTTACCCATAATTATTTATCCTCATATGTTATCACTTCAAGTTTAGATCTAATCTCAAAAACATTAATCTAATATCAATCCATTCTTACAAGTTCTTATTTTATCTTATTACTAGAACTGCTTCATTTCATTTCAACTTCATTACCATTTAAAAAAAAGAAAAGAAAAAATTTCACAGTTCAGTTTCCCATTAGTTTCTTTCACCTTATCTTGCCTTCTAAACCTTAAAGTTAGTTTAAACCATAAATAAATCTTAACTCCTTTAATTCTTTCTGCTAAAGCCAATTAATTCCTTTCCAGCACATTTTAATATTTCATTAGTGTTACACTAATTCCAAAATCAAAATAGTTTATATAAAAGAAATTTTCATTCTAAATTTATCCAACGTCCCTTCTTCCTGGTTCCGGATAATGTCAGTCCTTCCACCATTATGTTCTATCCATCAATCGGGTGTTCTAATATCCGAGGCCCTCAAGTCCCTTCTATGCCCCCTCTGCAGGTTTTCTTGTTCCTGTTTATAGTTGCACCCGTCCCTGTCCCTTGTTGGATTCTTGCATATTTTCTTCCCTTTCTCCTTGGGGTGTGAATCTCCGGGAATCTCCATACAGAGAAATTCTCCGTTTTCTTTTGTCAGCTTGTCCAATTCCCCGATACTCCACTCCCCAACCTTTGATTTATAATCCAAAAAGTAGTTGTTCCAAAAATAATCATCAACTTGCTTCACAGTCCCACCAGAGCTAAAGATTTCCTTAACTCCGAAATTCAGCAGGTGTTCCCCAAGTTCAGTCTTCCAATATTGCAGCTTTTGGTCATGCAGGATTTTAAGTCTCTGTATCTTTTGAGGTGCAATCGCAACCTCTTCCATCTTCCTCTGCCCTTGGACTTGCCTTGTTAAGCCAGATTCCTGTATTAGCTGTTGTGGAGTTTCTTTGACTTCATTTCCTAGTTCGTCTTTACCAGCTGTAGCAGATGTAAGATCCAACTTTTAGTTCATCAAGGTCACTTTCTCATCCAGCTGCTGCAGCCTAGCATTTATTTTGCCAAGGGCTCCAAGTAAAACTTCCTCCCTATTCATTTTCTTTCAAGGTCAAATATCTGGTCCCACGGTCAGAATTCACAGATGTTATATCTTCTCTATAAGTTACAGCCCACACACTGGCTAGCTCCCTCTAGGGGATACAGTTACTGTTTAGCATCCATCTTTAAAATGTATCCAACAAAGGGAAATTTACTTTCGATTTTCAGATTCTTTGTTTCCTCTCAATATAATGCATACAAGCAGAAGGCAGCATTAGAATTATTTTATCTCTCTTTTAGTCCTATCTGTCAGTAGTTTTCTCAATTTCAGTTAATAATCATCACTGACAATTTCTGTCCTGACAATCCGTCCCCAGGTTTGGGGCAATGGAAACTTAAATTCTTACACTCTCTTTGCAGGATTAAGAGGTCAAAATTTCTTCCCCCCTTTTCTCCTGCTGTCAAGGGTTTTTTGTGGTTATAGGTGCAGGAAATTCCAATCTTAAAGTCTATTTTTCCGGCTTTTTAGCTTATAAGATCTTTGCCTCGATCTAATTACAAAAAACGGGAGGCGGACTTCCTATTTACACCTTCCCGCTTCGGTGCCAAATTCAATGTTGTTCTTTTGATCAAAGGCGGAATTCCTTTGATCTCCCGATCTTTCAATTGTCCTACTCACGGGTTGTTATTTAGAGCCGAATTGTCATAGGAAAAAGGACAGCGCTCTCCGACAACAGCTGTGCAGCTTCACTCCGCAGAAGTAGCGATTGACTCACAGCACCGCGCCAGCACCCCGTCTCGCTCCGGAGCCCTTTGCAGGGTTCCTTTGCCGATGGGGGCGCGAAAGGTGCCCGCCGAGTCCCACGGTTGCAGGATTCACCCGCCTGCGGTTTTCGACAGGGTCCCCCGCTTCGCTGCAGCGGTAAGACCCAATTTCTGCGGAGCTTTCTCCCTCTAGCTTAGAGGGAATCTGCCATTGTCGGAGGCGCCGCCTCCAGAAGTCCAAACCTATCCATTCTGAAGGAAATCAGCTCTGAGTGCTCACTGGAAGGACAGATCCTGAAGCTGAGGCTCCAATACTTTGGCCGCCTCATGAGAAGAGAAGACTCCCTGGAAAAGACTCTGATGTTGGGAAAGATGGAGGGCACAAGGAGAAGGGGACGACAGAGGACGAGATGGTTGGACAGTGTTCTCGAAGCTACCAGCATGAGTTTGACTAAACTGTGGGAGGCAGTGGAAGACAGGAGTGCCTGGCATGCTCTGGTCCATGGGGTCATGAAGAGGCGGACACGACTAAATGACTAAACAACAACAAAACAGGCTTAATTTGTCCCATGTGGTAGAAATTTCCCACTGCTGGTCTATTCCCACTGTCAGCATCGCCCTAGAGCCAGTGTACCAACTGGACTCATGCACCTCAACCCCGACTGGGCTAGGCGAGCTGGGTAGCACCGCCAGAGACCTCCTTTCTCACAGGAACAGGTCACAGTGCTGTGGACTCACAGCTTAGAGCTGAGAGCACCGGATTCACTGTCTCAATAATACAGTCGTTGCGCAGCAGAGTTTTGCAGAGTCTTGCAGAGTATAAACCACTCGGAGAGCAGCTCTGTAGAATATCTTCCTTTTATTCTATAACTACAACTATGATACAAAGCTATATACAGAGCTGAATATTCTAAGCATAAATCAATGCTACACTGAGAGTCTGCAGCTGCTCTTAGCAGCAATCTTATCTCTAGGATCTCTAACACTCTCACTCTCTCCGATACACTGACTGACTGACTCTCTCTCACACACACAGATATGTTGCTGGGCAGAATAAGTAGATAGGCAGGACACGCCTCCTCTTCTCTGTGGAGAGTCAGCAGAGACCATCAGGAGATGGTCAGGAGATTCTTGGGTATGGGAGGGGTGAAATCTCCTCATCCTCCCCCATTTCATCCGACCATTTCAAGAATCTTTAACATAACTGCAATTTACACATACACTCCAAAAGTTGTTCTTTGCTTACAACCTTGGTTAACATATTTGCAGGTATCTGTCTCCCGGCATATAAAACACTTTTACAATACCATTGAATAAGCAGCTTCTGGAAAAATCTTCACACACATTTCTTCCTCTCAGATACAAATTGACATCTCTAATTAGGCAAATTTGAACAAACCATTTTTCAGAACTGAAATACACGCTTTCCTTCAAATATCAGGTAAGGAAATAAATAAAGCGTTTTGTGCTACTACTCTCAGCACACTTCATGCTAGGTTTAAAAACCCCACCAGAGTTGCCTGTGACCGCAGTCTTTGCAAACACTTCAGAAAACCTTTTCGGTGGTACACCCTTGGTTGTTCTCTCGGACCTGCGCAGAACTCTTTGATCCTCTTGTTCTGGTGCTTCCTCCTCTTTAGGAGAATGGGGAGCTAAAGTATATGAAGCTGCTAAGTCTGAGTCAGCGTCAGACTCACCTGAGGCTTTTGGGCTCTGATAATCTGTGCCATCATCTGGAACTACACTGGCATCAGGATTATCACCACCAACAACACTTGCCTCTCTCTTAACTTTCTTTGCCCCTTTTGCACCATCATCACAAATGGGATGATACTGAAAAACGCCAATCCTGTCCCATTGTGGATTGTCATCAATACTCCTGGTCAGCCTTATGGTTTTCGTGTCTGTGATCAGAACACGATAAGACCCTTTCTCATATCCTAGGAAAACACCATGTTCTCCACGCTTGCTCAGTTTGTCACCCTGCGAGGTGTGCACCCAAACCTCCGAACCAAAAATTTTAAAATGCTTTACACATGGCTTTCTTCCGTGAAGCATCTCATATGGGGTGCAATTTACACTAGACTGGGACCTCCTGTTATACACATGACAGAAAAACGAAAGAGCTTCGTCCCAATAGGGATTGGGCAGCCCCGAATCATGTAACAGTGTTCTGATTCCTTGCTGCAGGGTCTGGTTTACTCTCTCACATAAACCATTCTGCCAGGGTGATCTGGGCGTGGCGGTCCTATGCTCAATGCCCTGTTCAGAAAGAAAACTCTCAAACTCTTCTGAACAAAACTCTCCACCCTTGTCTGTGAAAAGAAAACGTACATTCTCATTATGTACATTTCTGAGCCACTTACAAAACTGACGAAACTTGGTAAAGGCTTCAGACTTTTTCTGCAGCATATAGACCCAAACATATTTTGAATAGGAGTCTATCAGAACCATGAAAAACCTTGAATTGCCTCTAGAGAGCGCTAGAGGCCCCACTAAGTCTGCATGAATGACTTCATATGGTTTCTTGGCCTCTCTCCCAGACTCTGTACCTTTGGGAGCTTGCCTTGCCTTACTCTCAGCACAAGAAACACATTTCATGTGGTAGGGACATTCTTTCAACTTCATACCCTGAACCATATCAGGCATTTTTGCCACAGCCTGGAAATTCAAATGACCATAAATACGATGGTAATAATGAATACATTGGTCATGCAACTTCTCATTCTTATCCACAGATAAATTGCAACACTCTTTCTCAGTTGCTTCTGCAGTGCCTGTACCTGAAACAAAAGGCAATTGGTACAATCCATTTACACATTTTGCATACAGAATGAGCTTGCCATCTCTAAGAATTTCACAGCGAGATTTAGCAAACACCACCCTAAACCCTTGACGATCAAGCTGGGAAACACTCAACAAATTGTCCTGAATATCAGGTGCATACAGGACATTCTTAATAGTTGCATTCAGGCTCTTTAAGAACACAGTTCCCTGAGCCACACTCGTGAGAACTGTCCCATCTGCTTGATGAATTTCTTTCTCTTGCTTCTCAAGCTGAACAAAGAGATTCTTATCTTTGGCCATGTGGTTTGAACAGCCAGAGTCGACCACGAAGAAACTCCGCCCACGTTGACTGGAACAGCGAGAGATCAAGGCCTTTGAAGTAGCAGGTGCTTGGGGATTTCTTCCTCCTCCCCCTCTGCCTCTGAAGTTTCCCTTCTTCTTTGAAGACTTCTTGCACTGGAAACTCAAATGGCCTTGTGCTCCACACGAAAAGCACCGCTTCAATTTCAAAGCTTTAACAGCAGCAGTTTCACTTTCACTTTCCCCTGCTGAAGACTCAGGCACATTTTCAAGCATATTTTTAACAGCACAGCTTTCCCGGCTTTCTTTAACAGCCTGTCTGCGATCCCACTCATTCAGAAGCACGCTAGACACATAATCTTCTGTTAGCCGGTCAGAAGGCATTGTAGAAATCTGGGCAGCTACTCCATCATAAGACTCATCTAGGCTATTGATCATCAGCATTGCAAACACAGCCTCTGAAATAGCCAGGTCTCGCTGAACAAGGTCCTGTCTGAGACGCTTTAATTGAGACAGATGGCTAGGCAAATCACCACCTTTCTCCAACTGCAGCCTGCACAGCTTCTTAAAGAAAATCACACTGGAGCCAGCATTCTGCCTCAGATGCATATCTCTCAACTTATGCCAAACAGCTTGTGCAGTCTCATGCACCTCAACCCCGACTGGGCTAGGCGAGCTGGGTAGCACCGCCAGAGACCTCCTTTCTCACAGGAACAGGTCACAGTGCTGTGGACTCACAGCTTAGAGCTGAGAGCACTGGATTCACTGTCTCAATAATACAGTCGTTGCGCAGCAGAGTTTTGCAGAGTCTTGCAGAGTATAAACCACTCGGAGAGCAGCTCTGTAGAATATCTTCCTTTTATTCTATAACTACAACTATGATACAAAGCTATATACAGAGCTGAATATTCTAAGCATAAATCAATGCTACACTGAGAGTCTGCAGCTGCTCTTAGCAGCAATCTTATCTCTAGGATCTCTAACACTCTCACTCTCTCCGATACACTGACTGACTGACTCTCTCTCACACACACAGATATGTTGCTGGGCAGAATAAGTAGATAGGCAGGACACGCCTCCTCTTCTCTGTGGAGAGTCAGCAGAGACCATCAGGAGATGGTCAGGAGATTCTTGGGTATGGGAGGGGTGAAATCTCCTCATGAAGAGGCGGACACGACTAAATGACTAAACAACAACAAAACAGGCTTAATTTGTCCCATGTGGTAGAAATTTCCCACTTCTGGTCTATTCCCACACCATCCTGCTCAATTTCCAAGGTCATCGATGGAAGCTTTTCTTAGGGCACCCCTGTCATTGGAGACAATGTGAGTTGTTACTAGGCAGAGGTTTTTTGTTTGTTTTTTAACTCCCTGCTTATAAAAATCTTTCCCCAGCAAGACTTGCCTGTGCGTCTTTTGCTATTTTTTGGTGCCAGAAAAAGATTGTTTCATTGGGGAAATATATGGTACATGCGGTAGGTCATTGAAAAAGTACTGTGAAACCTATATTATTAATGTACTACAAATGTCCCATATTATTTCTGATGATGCTCCATACCTTCTAATCCTTGAGTTTTGTTCAGGATTTATTTAGACTCAGAAGTGCCAACTTTGAGGGAGAATGAGGCCCCCAAAGTTGCATGTGTAAAGTTGCATGCATGATGTCAGGACATTGGGGGATGGAGCTGGATGCACCGAAAGTGTGGCTTCAGTGGCTGGTGGCCCCTCTTCCTCCAGCTGCTGCTGCCACTGCTTGGGGGCTTCCTCTCTACTCCTTCCCCTCTGTGGCTCCTACACTCAGAATCCTCCACCTGCATTGAACATTAGGGGGTGGTCCCTCCCCAAAAATATTGGCCCCAAAGGGCTTGGCCCCTAGGAGATGACGCCCCTGTTCTGACCTCAGTCTAAGATCTTATTCTAAGATCTTATTCAAATTATATCGGAGGCTGCCAAAGTTAGTACACCTAAAGTGTAGAAAGATGTGAGTATTCCTAAAATTAAAAACTGGCTACTTAAAAATTATGGGAAGTTGGAATGGGGGAGGGGGATGACTTGCTTTATAAATTCAAGGGAGGCCAGTACTCTGTCCAATTTCTTTTATAATAAATGGTGTAGGTTAATGATATTTTTTGAGGAAAAACATTTTATTCTTTCTTTAAATATATAAATATGAAACAAACAAATTATTGTCATTCTAGAGAGCTGTAAAACCTGCAGCAGCTGTCAAGATAATAGCGCCTTTAACAACCTGCTGTGCCAAACTCTGCCAGGAGACACTGTACAACTGACAGGTCTTGAAAGAAGTCATTTTTCATAAGGAAGCTATAAAATATGGGATGGCGAAGAAATGAAGAGGAATTAGACATTCCTTTGGTGTTGTCTATGGCCAGTGCGATTTATTTTATTTTTTGATCACCACTACATTTTAAGTACTCTTCTAAGGGCCCCTTTTAATATTACTTTCCCACAACCAGTAAACGTATTTGAACACAGTGACTGTATCTGCACATAGTGCAAAGCAATGGTTAGTTTTAACCATCGCTTGTTCAACAAACCAAGTCACAGATAAGCAAACTGGTCACGGCTTGTTTCCTTACAACTTGATATGTTTTCTTGCTGCTCTTCCCTCATAGCTTTGTCAGGATCTGGAGCGCAGTGCCCAAACAAACCATAGTTAAGCAAGGCTTATAATGACAAACTGGAGTTAAAATAAGTTGTGTTTTCTAAGCCAGCAAATAAGTGTGGCTTCACAGTGTGGCTTGTTGCCAGAAAACAAGCTGTGGTTAGTCTGCTGGGCTGGGTTTGAATGCTCAAACAATGCACCCTCCGGCTAAGCAAACCATGGCTTGGCATTTTATGCAAACCACGTCAATGGGCTGTATAAAACTTTACACTAACAGAAAAATTATAAGCAGTGGTGGTGTTCCACCAATGGTTTTGTGAGTGCTACCAGTACAGTTAGCAGAAGAAAGTCCTAGAGCAACAAACTAAATGGTCTTCAGCACATTAGAATGCCTCTGAATCCCAGTCGCTGGGAATCACAAAAAGGGAGAGTGCTGCTGCATTCAGGTCCTTCTTTGGGGTTTGGGGCAAACTTTTCTTCTCCTCCTCCTTACCGCAGTAGTTTAAAGCTAGTTCATTACAGAGAACCTTTTTAATTTGAAAGAGGCTGGCTACTGCACCCTCTTAGTTTCATTGAATGCTCTTGTGGCTTTTAGTTCACACTACGGTCAGGAGGCTTCATTAGAGCTGCCCATGTAAAACACTCATAACAGTAGTAAATATAATCACACCATTGTAAGGATCATTTAACCAGCTTGTATTTTGCAGCTCCCGCACTCAGCAAAAGCACTCAAGCGTACATTTAAGTCCATCTCTGTTTAGTATGGCTTGCAAGCATTTGCCTGACTGTTTGCTAAACTGAGGCCTATATTATTGTCTGGGCAAGGAATGAGCCTGCATACTTATTACTAAAACTTTGCTAAAAAGTGAAGAAGTTGCTGGGCTTATTCGCTGCAGTCATTTTAAAAGCTTGTCTGAGACTGCAGTCCTATGTATGGTTACTATGGAGAAAATCCTATTGAAATCTGTAGGGTTTACTTCTGTGTAAATATGCTTAGGCTCAGTCTGCTGGCCATTTGCATTAACACATACAGCCAGATCTAGATGTAACCATTTAATTCTTACTGTAAAGTTCCTTTCTGTATGAAGCACCATGATATGACCATTATCTTTTTAGCCTTATTAGTACGCCCATGTGGAAATTAAGGAAGTTGAACAGCTAGGCTGTTCTTTAAGGCACAGGAGTTCAAGGCAAATGAAAACGTTGGCTACCCTAGATCCTACAGAGAAATTTCGAGCCCCTGAGATTTAGATATTGCTTTCTCTCTCCAAGAAAAGGGAACTACACACTGTTTTGTGATTACTTTATACAGTACAAAATGCTCACTGAGACTGGTAAGGTGGACCAACAGTAGGGCCACTCTTTCAAAGCTAATGCTATTCTAGGCTGCATCAACAGAAGTATAGAGTCCAGATTAAGGGAAATAATATTACCACTCTATTCTGCCTTGGTCAGACCACACCTGGTATACTGTGTCCTGTTCTGAGTGCCACAATTTGAGAATGATATTGACAAGCTGGAACATGTGCATAGGAGGGCAGCCAAGGTGACCAAAGGTCTGGAAACCAATCTTTATGTAGAACGGTTGAGGGAGTTGGGTATGTTTACCCTGGGAAAAAGGAGACTGAGAGGAGGTAGGATAGCCATCTTCATGGCTAGATATCTAAAAGGTTGTCACATGGAGCAAGCTTGTGTTTCTCCTGCTCTGGAGAGTAGGGCTTGAACCAGTGGCTTCAAGTTATAAGAAAGCCTCTCCTTCTCCCAGAGGGGAGGAGTTGTGAGCGGGAGCCATTTCCCGCCTTTAGCAGGGGGCGTACCGTCCCCTGATTTGCTCTCCCTGTTGCCGCGCCGCGGCCCCTGGCAGCCATCCAATCAGGGGGAGGCTTGGGGGCAGGGTCAAAATGTGCCGCTCAAAATGTGGCTGCGGCAACGCTTTCACCTCATTGCTTTATGGGTATTCCGTTAAAGCAATCTGGCGGTCGTGGATCCTGTCCAATGCCCTTGCTGGTAGCTAGGGCCATGGCACGATCCCCAGTGACATCAGGGGGAGCTTTCAGTTGTATTTGCATCAACAGGATCCTCCTACTGGTGGTTAACCCTTGTTAGACTCACCCCTTCCTGAGGGAGTGGAGTCACGCTCCGTTGTTTTATCCAGTGCCTAAGCCAATACCTCTCACATGCTGTAATCAATAAAGTTGTGGCCTTTTTTAGCCCATTAACCTAATATTCTGCGTCCATGTGTTTTTTCTTATCCTGAAGCGGGTGGCAGGTCCTTGAATCACAAAGGAGATTCCGACTAAACATGAGGATGAACTTTGTGGTGGTAAGAGCTGTTTGATAGTGGAACGGGCTCCCTCAGAAGGTTTCAAAGCAGAGGTTGAATAACTATCTGTCAGGAATGCTATGGTTCGAGATCCTTGCAGTGCAGTGAGTGTTACGACGTACTGTTGCTGGTGCCTAAGAAGGCAATATCTCTCCTGCCAACAAGGGCACTTTGGAGAGTTTGATCTTTACATAGAGCCAGATTGATGTGGAGGGAGGTATCCTGCCCTGAGTCTTATTTAGGCTCCTTTCTACCTCTGCTATCCTAAAGGAATCAAACCTTGATAAACCTCTCTGGAGAAGGAAGCTGCATGCTATCTTGCTGCCACAACAAAACAGGATGTGGTTTAGCAGATTGGTAGCCTTCCTTGAAATTAATTGATAAAACATTGGAGGTGGTTCATCTGTTCACATACTAAAACTCACAGGAATATAGAAAGCTGCTTTATTAGAAGTCAGTCCATTTTTCTATCTAGTTTAGCATTGCCTACATTGACTGGCAGCAAAGGCCCAAGGCATCATGCAGGTCTTTCCTATTCCTGTCTGGAGATTGAACCTGAGTACAAAGCAGTTGTTCTGTCACTAAGCTATGGCCCTTCCCCTTCTCTCTGTATTTTTGGATGGGGTACAAATTATAATAATCACCCACATTCATTCACTATTCTTTCCTTCCTGCTTCCCAGTCCCTCATTGTTTTCACATTAATGATATGTGGACATATTTTCCAGCCAATTTAGCACGCTACTAGGAATTATCTGCCTAGGTTTCTTTTTTGTTTAAATGGCCAAGCTAGTGTTTTTTATGTTTAAGAAGCAAAATGATGATTACTGTAATTATTACATAATCAGTACAAAAAGCCCCTGAAAAGATTTGCTCTAAATCATTATGTATGTTGTTTCAATATTGAAGAAACATTTCTCATTTTTGATTAATTAATCTTGTTGTCCATTTTCTTATTCCGACATAATTAGTCAGTCTTAACATTTCTGCTATCTGCCAAATTTTCATTTAAACATTTATCTCAAGTAGGTGTCTCCTTAACCTTACATTTTGCTGCAAAAAATAAAATAAAAATCTTGCAGTGTATAAAAGATGTGTAACAAACTTAATATCTTATGTTTTGATTTTATCCTTCAAGAATTTCAAAAATAATATCATTGGGACCTTCAGTAATTTACATTTCTCTAATGAGCCCAATTATGCATTCCCATCTCAATATGGTTAGAGCTTTCCATGAGATGACTAAATGTGTATGAAGTCTGCTGGTTCTGTTTTTCATTTTAGGCAATAACAGTATATAGCCAATAATGTCTGACCTGTAGCTTTCAAGATGCTTGCTGAACTGCAACTATAATGATCTCAGGCCATTTGTCAGACCTGTTAGATTTGATGGGAGTTGAAGTTCAGCAACATCTGAAAGACCACAATTCAGACATTCTTGGTTTAGATCTTACTCTCATTTAGCTTGATTGAGTTAGTGTGCAGTAATAGGACTTACTACTGTGTAAACATAGATAGATTGCACTGTTAGGTTTCAAGACTATACCTATCTACCCTGGAGTAAGCCTTAATTACTTCTGAGTAGATAGGTATAGGATTTCACTAACATATGTTATAATTTACATTAAGGTGCATGTAGTCTAGTGATCCATATTTGCTTTTTAAAAGTTCTACTGATTTTATTGATAATTCATGTATCCTTGCTTTTTAAATGCTGGGCTGTTTTTATCAATAAGCTTATTATGCATGTCACTTAGAGAGTTTTTGGTTTAGCAGTTTATGCATCTTTCTAAATAAATGGATTTAGTGTATAAAGTGGTACCTCGGGTTACAAACACCTCGGGTTACAAACACTTCAGGTTACAGACTCTGCTAACCCGGAAGTAGTACCTCAGATTAAGAACTTTACCTCAGGATGAGAACAGAAATCACTTGCTGGCTGTGCGGCGGCAGCGGGAGGCCCCATTAGCTAAAGTGGTACCTCAGGTTAAGAACAGTTTCAGGTTAAGAATGGACCTCCGGAACGAATTAAGTTCGTAACTAGAGGTACCACTGTATATGCCTCCTATTTCTTTATTTTCATTAAGTGCCATGGAATCCAGTTCCATAAAACTTTTTATGTAACGATAGCACTTTTTACAGATGGTTGTTACATAACTTCCTCAAAATTTGATCTGGTCCCTTTTTGTCTGCATTTCAAAATCAGACAGACTAAAAAGTATTCTTTAAAAATATAGATGAAATAGGATAATAAATGTTATGTTTTCACTATTGGTAATGTGCTTTCCGTATGTGTATATTTCCCAGATCTGCTATTTCCTAGCTATACAACATTGATGCTAACAATGAAAGTTGGCATTCAAATTTGATCTGTACAACATCTAGCTTCACATAACATCATCAATAGTTGAGTTTCTTGGATTTCTAAAAATCTGTTTATCACCTGAAGCCGTTATGCAGTATGCAAATTTGTTTTAATAGCTACATGTTGAAAGGTTAACATTTTAAAGTCTATAAACCATGCCCTAGCCACTGCTAATTTCATTGCGTTTGTAACACGTGATTAAATTTAGCAAACCTTTCCTTCTTGATTGAGATATTCTTTTAAATTATATTTGAGCTTTCCTATCCGTCCATAAGAATTAACTGATATATTTTTGCCAGGGGTTTATTAAAGCTCAATAGTAAATTTTCATTTATTATTATTATTGCTGAACTTCATAAGAACTTCAGAATGCTTCACTCTTCCAAGCTCTTTTAAGCTCATCATGTGCTCCTGGGAACCTCTTTCATCATGATTGTTGTGCGAGAGCACAACTTTTGGAGTTTCACTGTCAAATAAGATTGAGATTTGGGGAGCTTGTTATCTCGGACTCACTAAATGCCTACCCCTTGCACTTGCTAAAATATTCTGGCTTCCTTTTCCCTCTGGAGACAAAATTTGGTCACATTTCTGTCTCTGATTGCTGTGATTACCACTTCCTGATAATTTTGCCTCAGCTCTTTTCTGATTGTAGGTTCCCCTCTGCTGCAAATCCCCCATTCTGCAGTCCTGTTAAACTCAAGACGGATTTCTGACCGCATCTTCTGAGGCTATAAGGAATCCATCTAGCTTATTGGGAACAAGCAGAGAAATTATTTCTTCTCCATCTCAGACTAACATCTCATTATTGAGGCTGTCATATGCAGATAATGTAGGCATTAAGCACAATGACATTGTAGTTGATGCTGACAGCTGTGCATGTCTGTACAGAATTCCTAGTGACATCTGCACAATTGCTACCTCGTCTAGTCCTCAATTAGCCTAATGAGGAAGGTGTATCATCCCCCTGCACGAACGTCATTCAGAAGCATACCGTATTCCCCTTATTTCCACTGCTGCTTGTTAAAAGTGTGCTCTGAGCATTTCTGTATAATAGGCATGAATATTTAGGTGGTTCTTGTGACTTTTTTTTTTAAGCTGTAAGAACAAAAATCATCCAAACACCTCAAAAGCACTGCCAAGCATCAGGGTCCATAGTTTCCCCCTTGCTGCTTACAAAGTTGCACATGTCTGGAGTGGCCAACAGGTCCTTTGGGTATATTTGCCACCAATTGTTGCCTCAAGCAACTTTTGAGTCAAATTTGGAGATTTGCCTGTAGGGCAGCACTACCTGGGGAAAGTTAATGGAGTTTCATTTTGGGGGGGGGGATTCCATTACCTCTTCAGGTTGTTGTTTTTTCCAGCCAGAACTCACTGGAACTCAGTTGCGGCACCTCTCAGGTGGGCACCATTGCTATTACAGTGGTACCTCGGGTTAAGTACTTAATTCGTTCCGGAGGTCCGTACTTAACCTGAAACTGTTTTTAACCTGAAACACCACTTTAGCAAATGGGGCCTCCTGCTGCTGCCACGCCACCAGAGCCCGATTTCTGTTCTCATCCTGAAGCAAAGTTCTTAACCTGAAGCACTATTTCTGGGTTAGTGGAGTGTGTAACCTGAAGCGTATGTAACCTGAGGTACCACTGTATAAGAGAAGGAGGTGTTCATGGTGAGTGCCATTACCTCTCTTTCTAGAAAAATAGCACGTCTGACCCCTGTACTTTGAGATAGGAAGGCATACAGTACCACTTCGTGCCAACTTGGCCCCACGACTGTGAGTGCCTGGGACTGTGGGTGCCGTGCAGCATGCATGGCCCTGGCATCCAAATTTGTGGGTGCCCAGACTCTTCATGGGGAATTTTGTGAGTGCTCTGGCAGCCAGGGCCCGAGGGAGTTGGCATTTATGGTTGGTGCCTATTGAAACTGATGGGACAGAAGGCAGAGAGGTCAAGAGTAGGTGAGGCCAGAGCCAATGGCAGGCAGAGCCAACTAATGCTATTTTGTCCTTATCCTCCTCCCTGCTAAGTTCTGCAAGGGCAACACTGAAACTAAGAAAGAGGAAGCTGACAGGCAGTGCTGCCCCCTTGACTAGTTGCAAGTAAGAAAGCAGGTACATGGGAGGCTAGATAAAGGCTAAGGCTAAAGGTAATAATAATAATAATAATAATAATAATAATAATAATAATAATAATAATAATTTATTTATACTCCGCCCCTCAGGCTGGGTTTCCCCAGCCACTCTGGGTGGCTTCCAACAGAACACTAGAATACCTATTAAACAGTAAAAGCTTCCCTAAACAGATGTCTTCTAAAAGTCTGGGAGTTGTTGTTCTCTTTGACATCTGATGGGAGGGCATTCCACAGGACGGGTGCCACTACCAAGAAGGCCCTCTGCCTGGTTCCCTGTAACTTGGTTTCTTGTAGCGAGGGAACTGCCAGAAGGCCCTCGGCACTGGACCTCAGTGTCCTGGCAGAACGATGGAGGTTATTATTATTATTATTATTATTATTATTATTATTATTATTATATCAAATTTGTATACCGGTCTGGTTCACAGCGTGGTTCACAAGATTAAAATAACAATATAAAAACTCAAAATACGTAATAAAAACAAGAACAAGAACAACCCAATAATCCCCCCAACATATTTTAAAAGGGTGTTGGATGTCAATCAACCAAAGGCCTGGTTAAAGAGGAACATTTTTGCCTGGCACCTAAAGGCATACAATGAAGGCACCAGCCAAACCTCCCTGGGGAAAGCGTTCCAAAAATGGGAAGCCACTGCAGAAAAGGCCCATTTTCATGTTGCCACCCTCTGGACCTCAGGAGGGCCTCAGAAGATGATCTCAGGGTCTGGGTAGGTTCATATGGAGAGAGGCGGTCCCTAATGGACCAGTCTCCACTAAAGGAATGCATGTTCAGGGTGTGGTGACTGCACCAGTTCAGTCTTAGCTATCCAGAGAAGGTGTTTTCTATAGCTCAGTGGGTGGAACCTCCTTTCTGAAAGTCCCAGGTCCAATGCATTTCTAGTGAAAAAGATATTGGGTACCAGAAGTTACGAAAGCCATTCACGTGAGACTCTTCAGATCTGCTGCTATTCAGAGTACTGGACCACTTGGATAAATAGTTCTGGATAAGGCAACTTTCTATATTCTATAATCACAAAACTTCGGTTTTGTAATTACTCTGTCAGAGAAAATGAATGCATCCTTAATGCCTCCCAATGTAGAGAAGCAGTCTTTCATGATGAGCAGCATCGTGATAATGAGGGAGTGATTAATAGTGATGGTGAATAACTTATTTAGCCTTTTGCCTGAGCACGCAATGGTTAAAAAGAAGAGTAGAAACATGGACACGCTGCCTGCAGTGACCAAGTGCATGTCTCACCCTTCTCAGTCCCTAACCTTTCCTGTATTGTGGAGGGAAGGTCTGCAGGGGCTTCAATTTGTGTTTGCTTGAATGTCACTCTCCAGGCAATCAGAGATCCTGATCAAGCAGGATCCCTGATTGCATGGAGGAGTCTAACCACTGAGAAAAAATAAAATGACTACTGACACACACCCTATATAAAATTATTACCAGTGTTTGTGTGAATCACTTTTTTCCTGAACTATTGATTTTATGCATATGCAGATTTATGCAAACAATTGGCTTGTCTCCAAAGTAGTGCTTGTGCTTTCATCAGCACAAGGATTTCTGCCTGCAAAATGGAACATACTTCCGCTATTTCCCCCATGCACCCCACAAATCTGTTCTAGGTATTTCCTCAAACCCCCACAGCACATTTGGGAAGGGCATGGGGTGTGCACAGGGAAGGAGGGCATAATTTGTTTGTACAAATGTAATTCCTTGCACTAACAGAATGAGTGAATGGAATACTACTCTTGTTAAATTGCCTAAAACTCATATGCCTGGCCAGCTGAAATTTACTTAATTTAGTGACAGTCCTAATCAATTTTACATGAATTTTCAGAAGAGGAAGAGAGCTTAGTGAGAGGTTTGTGCATCTCCTGCCAATCACCTGTTTCTGCTTAGTAAGGTTTCTGTCATACTTTGGAAAACCTGAGTGTAGGAGAGTCCAGATGAGGAAGTTAATGGGACACCAACATGATCAAATTCCTGATTTAAGTTTTGCTTCTGATAACCTTCACAGCTTTGACTGCTTTGGTTTACTTAAAATGCAGCTCCTGGCTTTTGAATGTGCCAGGTGTAGGTCATGTTTTTTGAGTAGCAAGTCAATTACGTATCCACTCGGAATACCTTTGCAGGATGGCAAATACTAAATGGCAAAACATATTGTCTTTTAGTAGTGGACGGTTTCTTGACATCTTGTATATTCAAATAAATGCAACGCTGGATATCAAAGGTTCTGCTCTCATTGATGTGGGCCCCTCTGGGGGATATATGCTTATTTTGGATAATGAGAAAATCTGGATAATTAAGGTTGAGCTATTGTGATTTTATGAGTTACAAAACAGTTGGAAATGGAATGAGAATTAGGGCTATTTACATATAAAAAAGTGAATGATGTTTGCTGTGATTAGACCTTGTGAATGTATATGTAGGTTGCTTGTTAAAGTCTCCCAAAGTACTCATAAAAGCTTCCATTTTCGAAAGTTGCCATGATTTATCTATTTGTCCGTGTATTTAGAACTCATCCATCAATGTATCATCTAAACGCTGTGTTTCTCTGCTTTTGGAAATTCCTGTTTGCCTTTTGATTGCTTTTGTTTCCCCTCTCAGAGCTGAGCAATCATTTCACTATCAAATGTCAAGCATAGATTGGATGAGCATTAGTACCGAAGTAATAATGGCCTACTGAGAGGCGGTAGTAGAATGTGTGATAGTTCTGAATTTGCCTGAAATTTTGCTGAGTTAAAGTTTTATATTTGAAAACTTTCAAGATGAGCTTGCTTTTCACTCACTCTAGCTATTGCTCAGCTGGAGGGAAAACAAAAACCTACCATCTCTAACTTCCTGTTGATTACTTAATGTTCGGGGGGGGGACACGACCCACATTGTAGGAACAAACTTGGATTTAGGGAGAAGAGGATTTGACTTCCACAATTCAGCATTTGGTTTCAAAGCTGTGTGGGTAGATGTTGCTCTGCTAGTCCGTGGGTTATTTCATATAATCACACTGATTTCTTAGATTTGGAGAAGGCCTTTTAGCCAGAGAAAGCCATGGAGCTTGAGAAGACCTCCAGAGATAGGGGTTGGTCCATTGCCCCTCAAGGCAATTGGCTGAACTGTCTTTTCCTGATGGCTGGTGATTGAATGTGTGAACTGCCTCAGTTAAGGGGGAAAATAACACTGTGTTTGAAATGACACAGAGGGATACAGGAAGAGCTCTGAAAGTTCTGTCCATGGTGCTGAATCTGGGGTGGCCTCATAATGCAGGCAAGCAATCATTTGATGTCCTCCTCTCTTAGTCCATTGCTGACTTCATCTACTAATAAGAAATAAATAAAAAAATTCCTTCCAGTAGCACCTTAAAGACCAACTAAGTTAGTTCTTGGTATGAGCTTTCGTGTGCATGCACACTTCTTCAGATACACTTCTTCAGATATGTGTATCTGAAGAAGTGTGCATGCACACGAAAGCTCATACCAAGAACTAACTTAGTTGGTCTTTAAGGTGCTACTGGAAGGAATTTTTTTATTTTGACTATGGCAGACCAACACGGCTACCTATCTGTAACTGATAAGAAATAAGACCTCCATTCACTATTAATTGAGTCCAAATATATCTGAAGAGAATTTCTCAAGAAATCTGAGAATTTTCTGTCTGCTGCCCCCCCCAAAAAAAACTACAACCCTGTTGAATTCTGCCCCTCTGTAGAGCTGGTGAACAGACCACTCCACCTAAATACAGTAGCACATTTTAGGAAGCCATTTTTTTCTCACCTTCTGTCATGCTTGGAAAAGGGCAAAAGAGTGGGTGTATGTAAGGAGAAAGCGCAATCTCTTACACTCTAAAGAGCAAAACAAAAACCAACAATAAAGCATCACACCCCAAGCAAACCTTGTGCTTTTCTGTCATTTGAAGAACAATGTACACAGATTGCTGTGCAAAATAGCCCCTATACAGGAGCTTCAGCGAACAAGTTCCCGACTTTCATTGTCTGCCAGCAACAAGTTATGTGTGAACAATGCTTGCCCATTCACTTTATTCTCAGGGAATGCTCCGCAGTATATGGGATTGAATGAAAAAGGGGGAGCATTATTCAGTGTGGAAGTGAAGGGCCATTACTTCATTCAGGGCTTCCACATATGCACTGATGCCCCACAGGACTCTGGAGCGGCATTGTTGTGTATCAAGGGTGCTGCTCTCTCTTTTCCATTCATAATTTTTGGACCAAAAAGTGTGCGCAACTGAAATGGCCCGTTCACTGAGACTGATCGGAGCTGTCATCCACGACACAGATTCGCTACATTGTTCCAGTCAGCCCTGATTCCATCACTCTGTGTAGTTCCTGCTGGACCTCTTCTGAAGTCAACTGACAGCTTGGAGGCAGCCCTCCAGGGTTCTCCTCAGGACCTTTAGAATCCCCGCCTGGCTCATTTGCTTTCAACAAGTTGGCAGCTCTCTCTGACCTGTGAACTGCAGGCATCCCAAGCTCATTAGTGGCACAGATGGTCACATTCCTCCAGGAGCATTGGAGGTGGCGGTCCCTTCCCAGTACAGCTTGCTTTTGTGCTTAGGTGAAGATTCCCCACCACCACCGCCTTTCTTTCATTGTAGCATACTTGATTGCAGGATAATGTAGAACACATTTCAAAGCCCACAGAGTAAGCAAAGTGGAGAAAATTTATTTCAGACTATAATAAATGAATTGCTAATTAATTAGTGGGATGGCAGCTTCACATTTCCGTTTTAGTTGTAAAATGAAGTGATAGGCAGCTGGATAAAACTGTGGTTTTGTTTTAATATAAATGTTAGATTTGGTTCCTTAATGCCTAAACCATTCATCTACACTCCCACTTCATTGAGCAAGGGTTTAAAAGTCCAAAGTGTGGTATGCTGTTGTTGCATTTTAATTGAGGTTGCCATACTTAGTGGCTTTAAGTCCCAGTGAGTTGGGCTTACTTCCAAGTAAATTTCTTGAGTAATGATCTGGAAGTGGAGGGACACATACCAAGTTTGGGTGTTTGATTTTCAGGCACATTTACAATCCACATTTGAAATTCAGGCAACCCAGCATTAATGCTGGGACAACTAGCTCCCACTCGCTCACATGACTATTTAAAGGTAAAGGTAAAGGGACCCCTGACCATTAGGTCCAGTCATGGACGACTCTGGGGTTGCAGCGCTCATCTCACTTTATTGGCCGAGGGAACCGGCGTACAGCTTCCGGGTCATGTGGTCAGCATGACTAAGCCACTTCTGGTGAACCAGAGCAGTGCACGGAAATGCCGTTTACTTTCCCGCTGGAGCGGTACCTATTTATCTACTTGCACTTTGACGTGCTTTCGAACTGCTAGGTTGGCAGGAGCAGGGAACGAGCAACGGGAGCTCACCCTGTCGTGGGGATTCGAACTGCCGACCTTCTGATCGGCAAGTCCTAGGCTCTGTGGTTTAACTCACAGCACCACCCATGTCCCCACATGACTATTTACCAGTCAGAAAATGGAAAAGAGAGCCAGTGGGGTCCAGTGGCTGGTGTGTTGGATTAACTCCAGGGAAACTATAGTTCAATTCTCCACTCAGTTACGAAGCTCACGGGGTGATCTTGTTTCATGGGCTGGTTGGATGCAGAGGAATGGTGGGAGGAACCACCTGGGGAACCCACAAGGGAAGAAGGCTCAGAATTGGGGGGTTGGTGGTGGAATGATGATGAGGGGTCAGAGGGAGAAGACGGATGCTGAAGAGCTAACAGGGCTTAGTGTGCCATTGGGTGGGTCTGTGGCAAAGAGCAGTCCAGACTCTGAGGCAAAAGCTGCAGCAGGAAGGGAAGGAGGCCAAGGGACAGAGATGAATCCAGCTAGTGAAAAGGCACGGGTGTCTCCCCCTCTTGCTGCAATGAGCTGCCCTCCTCCCTAGTCTCCCAGAACCAGGAGAGGTGTGAAAAGGGTGAAGGAGAAGTTAGCTTCACGCAGGCATGATCTCAGATTGCTTGGGGAAAACCCTGGAGAGGAGGGGACTTAGGCATCTGTGGGGAGGCAGGGACCATCAGTCCCCATAACTGCTTCATGGGGGCCAGACCTGCCAGAGAAGAGTTGCTGTGCTCATTAGGCCTGACACTCCTATGCAGATACTGTTTTTGCTAATGGAGAGTTAGTTCCAGCTTGCTCAGTGTGGTTTCCTGTTATCTTTCACCTGTCACATTCTCCTGTCACTATCTCACAGACTAATATACTTCACAGGGTTTCTTTTTTTTTTTTTTAATAATAATTTTTATTAATTTTCCAAACATATAATAAAACAAATAACAAAATAAAATCATCACAAGACAAACAAACAAATATACATGTATAATTTCTTAAACTTATTTTCATAAACCTTCTTTCCTGGACTTCCCCATACCTCCCTTTTTCTGCATCCTTATGTTAACCCTTTCTCAGCAACCCTTCGTTTCAATTTAATCACTCCTATTCGTTATGCATTTTTTCTAGAATTAAGATTTACAGCTGCAGTTCTCTATTTCTTATAATCATAACATCTCAGCCGTCATCAATTTTGCAACAGTCTTTAAGGTATTTTTAAAATTTCTTCCAGTCCTCTTCCACCGTCTCTCTCCCCTGGTCGCGGATTCTGCCGGTCATCTCTGCCATGCTCATATACTCTATCACCTTCGCTTGCCATTCTTCCAGAGAAGGTAGCTGCTGCGTCTTCCAATACTTTGCCAGAAGAATTCTCGCCGCTGTGGTAGCATACATAAAGAAAATTTTGTCCTTCCTTGGCACCAATTGGCCTACCATACCCAAAAGAAAGGCCTCTGGCTTTTTCAAAAATGTCCATTTAAGGACCTTTTTAATTTCATTATAGATCATTTCCCAGTAGGCCTTTACCTTCGGGCAGGTCCACCAAAGGTGATAGAAAGTACCTTCAGTCTCATTACATTTCCAACATTTATTACTGGGCAGATGATAGATTTTTGCAAGTTTGACTGGGGTCATGTACCACCTATAGATCATTTTCATTATATTCTCTCTTAATGCATTACAAGCTGTAAACTTAATATCTGTATTCCATAATTGTTCCCAGTCATCAAACATTATGTCATGACCTATGTCTTGTGCCCATTTAATCATGGCTGGTTTTAGTACCTCATCTTGTGTATTCCACTTCAGCAGCAGATTATACATTCTCGACAAGTTCTTTGTATTGGGTTCTAACAATTCTGTTTCTAATTTCGACCTCTCCATCTGGAAACCTATTTTCCTGTCCTGTTTAAATACCTCATTTATCTGACGGTAATGCAACCAATCTCGTACCTTAGACTTTAATTTATCAAAACTCTGCAATTTAACTCTTTCACCATCTTGTTCTATAATTTCACAATATTTTGGCCATTTGGACTCCATATTTAGTTTTTTTATCTCTTTAGCCTCCATTGGTGATAACCACCTGGGGGTTTTACTTTCCAACAAGTCTTTGTATCTTATCCAAACATTGTACAGCGCTTTCCTCACAATATGGTTTTTAAAGCCTTTATGCAATTTTACCTTGTCATACCATATATATGCATGCCAACCAAATCTATTATCATAACCTTCCAGATCCAAAATGTCTGTATTCTCGAGAAGTAGCCATTGTTTCAGCCAGCAAAAAGCTGCCGATTCATAATAAAGTCTCAAGTCCGGCAGGGCAAAACCCCCTCTGTCTTTTGCATCAGTTAAAATCTTAAATTTTATTCTGGGCTTTTTGCCCTGCCAGACAAATTTTGATATATCTTTTTGCCACCTCTTGAAACAATCCATCTTGTCCAAGATCTGGAGTGTCTGGAACAAAAACAACATTCTAGGCAATACATTCATCTTGATGACAGCAATTCGGCCTAACAAGGAGAGTCTCAGCCTTGACCATATTTCTAGATCTTTCTTCACCTCTGACCAACATTTTTCATAATTGTCTTTAAATAAGTTTAAGTTTTTAGAAGTCAAGTTTACCCCCAGATATTTCACCTTTTTTGTTATTATTAAACCTGTTTCATTCTGAAACTTCTCTTTTTCTGCCATTGTTAGATTTTTCTCCAACACCTTAGTTTTTTGCATATTCAATTTAAATCCTGCTACTTGACCAAATTTCTCAATTAGTTCTAAAACTCTTTTGGTACTAGTCTCTGGCTCTTGCAAAGTCAATACCAGATCATCTGCGAATGCCCTTAATTTGTAGTCTTTTGCTCCGAGCTGGATACCTTTAATCAATTGGTCCCCTCTAATCATATTCAGCAAAACCTCCAGGACTGTTATAAAAAGTAAGGGTGATAGTGGGCATCCCTGTCGTGTACCTTTTTCTATAGATATCTCTTCCGTTACCACATTATTAACAATCAACTTTGCTTTTTGCTTAGAGTATATAGCACCTATACCGTTTTCAAAACTTTGGCCTACCCCCATCCCTTGGAGATTCTTCTTCATAAAGGTCCAAGAAATATTGTCAAAGGCTTTCTCCGCATCCACAAAAATTATAACTGCTTTCCTGTTAATCTTTACTTCCAACAACTCTAAAATGTCTATAATGTTTCTTACATTGTCTGACATATATCTCCCTGGGAGAAAGCCTGTTTGGTCCTTATGAATCTCCTGTACCAAAACTCTCTTTAATCTCTTTGCTAAAATGTCTGCAAAAATTTTGTAATCCACATTGAGTAATGATATAGGGCGGTAGTTTTTAACCTGGTTCTTTTCAGTCTCTGTTTTCGGTATAAGTGAAATAAAAGCTTCTTTCCACGATTCAGGTGCCTTTTTCCCTTCCAAAACTTCATTACAAACTTCCTTCAGTGGTTGTATTATCCATTCCTTCAGTGCCTTGTAATATCTAGCAGTCAGTCCATCTGGGCCTGGAGATTTTCCCAGTTTCATCTTCTGAATGGCGTCCTCTATTTCTTGTCCTGTTATTTTTTCATTCAGAATCCTTTTACTTTGTTCTGAAATCTTTAGTAATCCATGCTTTTTAATAAATTCTTCTATTTCCTGCTCATTTGCCGGCCCCTGTGCATATAATTTCCTGAAGAAACTTTGGAAACAATTATTTATCTCATTTGGTTTGTGGATAATTTTTCCTTCCATTTCCAAACTTGTCACAGTGTTCAATTTTTGTCTCTTTTTCAGTTGCCATGACAGAAGTTTCCCACATTTGTCTGCTGATTCAAATGTTCTTTGTCTCATTTGCTTTATCTTCCATTCTATCTCTTGGTTCATCAGTTCCATATATTGTGTCTGATAATACTTTATTTCTCTCAAAATCTCATGTGACTTTGGTTTAGACCTCAGTTTCTTTTCAGCTTCTTTTATTTTCTCCATAAGTTTTTCTTTTCTCTCATTCTGTTTTTTCCTCTTTATGGAGTTTTGTTGTATTAGGAAACCTCGCATCACGGCCTTACTTGCGTCCCAAATTGTTCTTTTTTCCACATCAGTTCTCAAATTTATCTCAAAGTAATCTTTCACTGCTTTTTGGGCCTTTTTATAAATCTCTTCATCTCTAAATAGGGCGTCATTCATCCTCCATCTGAAGGTTCCATTTGTTGTTAGTTTCATCTCTATCTTCACTGCGTTATGGTCGGAGCAAGTTTTTGGGCAGATTTCTGCTTTTTTTATCTTCGGTGCCATAGAACTTGATACCCAAATTTGGTCAATCCGTGTCCAGGTCATTTTTGCTTCAGAAAAGAAAGTTCCCTCCCTCTCTAGAGGGTTCCTTACTCTCCAAATATCAATCAAATCCAGTATTTCAGTCATTTCAAAAAAAGTCTTTGGAAGTCTTCCATCGTTAGAAATTGTCTGTCTCTGCGCCTTGTCCATGTTAGTGGAAACAACACCATTCATATCTCCCATCATTATGATTTTAAAGTCCAGATAGTCCATTAAAGTCTCATGCAACTTCCTAAAGAATTCCGCCTTCCCTTCATTTGGTGCATATATTCCTAATATTATAATTTTTTCTCCTTGAAGTTGTATTTCTATCGCCAGGTATCTTCCTTGTTCATCTTTAAAGATCATTTTAGGGGCCAATTTTTCCTTTGCATAAATCACAACACCTCTTTTTTTAACTTTGTCTGATGAGATAAATTCTTGTCCAAGCCTTTTATTTATCAGTAATTTTCTATGTATCCTAGTCACATGAGTTTCTTGCAAACAAATTAAGTCCAATTGCTCTCTTTTCAAAATGTGAAAGACTTGGCGTCTCTTCCTGGGGAGGTTCAGTCCATTACAATTCCAGCTAAGAAGTTGCAGAGACATTTTGATACTAAGTGCCTACTCCTCCAACTGCTCCAAGTTTCTGTTCCTCCTCCGATGGTGGTAAAAGTCCAAATGAAAGATTTGCTATATCAGTTGGTTCTTTCTCTACTGTTGTATCTACTGTTCCTTTCTGTAGATCCTCCAAGTTTTTTTCCAAAAAGAATTCTTTATCTTGAACTGTTTTTATTTTGACTTTCTTTCCTGTGTAGTTAAAGGAAAGCCCTTGTGGAAACTCCCACCTGAAAGGTATGTTGTTCTTCTTCAGAAGATAGACAAGATCTTTGTAGAAGGCCCTCAGCTCCAGTATATATTTAGGGATGTCTTTAAAGATCTGGACTTGGCAATTCTGAATTACAAGAGCTTTTTGATAATGTAGATCTAGTATTTTATCTCTCTCTTCTTTAGTTCTCAGTGTAATCAAGCAGTCCCTAGGCTTCTTGCCTTGCCTTCTTCCCAACCGGAAGGCCGTTGTTATTTCAAAATCTTCCTCCTGAAATTCGTCCTGCCAAAATTCAAAGATATTTTCTGTGAGGAATTCTATAAGACTGTCTTTTTCTCCCTCTGGAACTGATCGTAATTTAAGATTCTTCTCCTTTCTCTGAAGTTCCCACAAAGCTAAAGTTGCGTCGTGTTCATCCACCTTTTTGGTAATTGGTGCAAGCTCCCTCTTAGTTTCTTCTGCTGTATCTTTTGCACTTTGGGCCAGTTTTCTTGTTTCAGTATTTTCTTGAATAAGTTTGTTTATAGAGTCTGTATTAGATGCTACACTTGCCGTATTCAAGTCTAGTCTTGTTGTCAGGTCATTCAGTTTTTTTGTATTCTCCGCCGATTGCTTTGTCAGTGCTTCCAAAGACTGGTTTATTTTAAGCAATGCCTGTGTCATTGACTCCATAGATGCAGTTGGTGCTTTTTCCTGTCCAGCTGGTATTATGCCTTGCATCGAACCCCTTTTCTTTTGAGGTTGCTGGGTTTGTTTTGTCTTGGATCTAGTTGTTATCTCATCTGGTTGGCTACTCATGTCCTCAAGGTCAATTCTCACAGGAAAGATTTAGCAGTGGAAAACTCCACTCTTTCCCTCTCACAATAGCAAATTTTCTTTAGGTCCTCTAGAGGGAGCATTTAATTGTATCCAATTTGAAAAGCCATAGGCACATGAAACAGTAAACAAAGAATCCAAACGGCAAAGTCCAAAAGTCCACAGTCAAAGCACTTTTTACAGTTTCAGCTTAGGTGGTCACAAAATATCTCCATTAAAGTCCTGTAACTTTATCCCAGTCAAGATCTTAACTTTGTATCCAAATCAAATTGACAGCTCAGCTGCCCGGTGTTTTCCCCGGCAGCCCGACTCAGGGTTTTGACGGTGGAAGCTCTCTTTCCTTCACTCTTTCACGCAGGTTGTAAATTTCCAATTTTCCTCCCCCCTTCTCCTGCTTACTGGGGGGGGGGACGATTTAAGTCCGATGTCCGATTTTAAGCAGCTTACTAGTTAACTTTCATTTAAGTGCAGCTTTGTCCTCTCGTTGCTTTATTTACATGCAGTCCGGGGAGGCAGACTTCCTTACTTTATGCCTTTCCCGTTTTCAGCCAAATTTCAAATTAAATGTCCCGTTCAGTCTGTCAATCTTACTCACGGGTTTGTAGTCCTGTTCCAACTTTCAGGAAGGAATCAGCGCTCTCTGCTTAATGGCGACGCGGCTTCACTCCGCAGGCTGGGTGACGACTCTCAGCACCGCGCTCACTCCCGATGCCGTTCCGTAGCCTTTAAAAAGGCTCTTTCACAGTACCGGGGGGCGCAAAAGGTGCCCGCCGAGTCTCCTTGCTTACAGGCTTCAGCGCCTGCAATTTTAGGGGTCCCCCGCACGCCGTAGCGGGTCAGACCCGAACTTGCGGAGCAGTCCTCCCTCGGAGCTCGAGGCTAGGACCGCCATTAAACACAGGCGCCAACCGGAAGTCTCCTACTTCACAGGGTTTCTGTGAGGATAAAATGAGGAGGGAGAGAACCTTGAACATTACCTTGAGCTCCTTGAAAGAGAGGTGGGATATACTTATGTAACAATGACAACTATATAGGAGGCAGGCAACATTTTCATAATTTTGTGTGTGTGTGTGTGTGTGTGTGTGTGTGAGAGAGAGAGAGAGAGAGAGAGAGAGAGAGAGAGAGAGAGAGATGATTTACCTTAATTTAGATGAGACGGCCAAGATTCCCCCGTATCTTTTTGTTATTATATTTATTTATTTATATCCCAGTTACTTGCCAAAATGTCTTTAAAGTGGTTTTCAAGCAACACATAATTAAAATGCACAATAAAAATCACTGGCAGTTTAAAAACATCCATAATTAAAATGTAAAATAATACAAGCCCATTATAGCATTATAACAGTTAAAGCAACAATTAAAACAATTAGATCAGGAGGTTTGGGTCAGGAGATTAGAGGAATGCCTATCTGTACAAGAGAAGGTGGAATGTCTTGCATTTCAGCAGGGAAAGTGTCCCATATTCCTGGTGCTACTAGTAAAAAATTCCACCTTTGCAGGTTCATAATCATTAGGCAAAACTGATTGGTTTCCATTTGATGATTTTAACACCCTTACCAGACTCTGGGAGGGGAAGACTGTCTTTCAGACAACCTGCTCCAGAGCTGTTTAGGACTTTATATGTATGTGGTACAGCCAGTGAAGATCCTTTTGTATTGGCTTGACTTGTGCCCAATAAAGAGCAAAACTCACCCAGACCCTGGCATTGTGCACTAGCTATAGCTTCCACACCATCTTCCTTGAGGGTAAGGGGCTAGTTTTTAAATGGTTTTCAGTGTCCTTAATGTTTTTAACGAAGACAGGACTGCCTGGCGTACTCTGGTCCATGGGGTCACGAAGAGTCAGACACGACTAAACAACAACAACGTTTTTAACCCCAAAAGTCCAAAAGTCTTAAATCAGCATATCAAAACCATGAAGCTGACAGTGTGTAGAAGTAAAATAAAAACCTGACCGTTTAGAACATGAAAAACATCAGCTTACTGTGCATGTTTTCCCTTAATGTCCAAGCCACCATGAATATAGTTGTGCTCACATATTTCTTTGCAGAGAAGAACACTGTACATACATTCCCCCAGCAGAATCCAGGCCTCTCTCCTGTTCAACCTTCCCATGCCTTTCTGGCAATAACTTGACAAATGAACTACACAAGCAAGCTGATGAGGTAACTCCTTGATGCAGCAGAGCTGGTCTGGGGGCCAAAGCCCCAATATCCACTGTGGCCATGTGCTTCTTCCATCAAAGGATTACTCTAGATGGCAGTGTTGCAATAAGCTACAAGAAAGAGCATGTCCTCTCCTATTGTCTGTGTAAATGTACATTCACACAAATAAATGAACTTTTTTAGATACAATGAAACAAATCATTGTGCCTAGTTGGGCTGGAAACACCCCTCCACTCACTAGGGGGCATTAAACCTCACAGAACACAGTGTGACATCCTTGTTTGCAAATATACATAGGATTGCACTCAGGGCCAGATTAAGACATGCTGAGGTCCTAGGCTGTGTCAAGTTTAAGAGGGCCCATAGTTGTACTAAAAAAAAGAAGGAAAGTTAACTATTCTTACAGAAAGGACAAAGAAAAGAGAAATAATAAACTTCTAGATTTGCATGTATGCCGGCACACCAGTGAAGATGCAACTAAAACCTAACCATCTAGCTAAAACATATCTTTTGCAATTAGCCTATTTGCATAAGAAATACCTTTAAATGAAAATACCTCACGGTTTCTTATTTAGCATACACGAAAACGATATTGTAGTTTTACTGCACAGATTTATGAATTTAATATGACAGATAATTGTAGCCATTAAGTATATTTTTGTCTTTTCAGAACGATAATGTCTATTATAGAGTCTGTTTTCCCTGTTTTCTTTTTTCTTTTTATCCAATTATGTTAAACTTGAAATTCAGCGAAGATATGTTTGTGTGTTTCAGTGCAAGTGTGCGTTTAGATGAGCCACATATTCTGAGGCCCTAAACCAGGGGTCTGCAACCCGCGGCTCCGGAGCCACATGTGGCTCTTTTACACCTTTGCCGCGGCTCCGGGGCGGATACTAGCGAGGGGAGGAGGCGCATTGTGCGCCCCGAGATGCCCCACTGTGGCGGGCGCTGTACTGGCTGTGACGTCGCATGGGGGCGGTGCGTGCGTTAGTCACGCACCGTCCTGACGTCACCTTCCCGCCCGCTGTCAGATCGCGGCTCCGGAGATATATTTGTTTTAAATGTCGCAATGGTTTTGCGGCTCCCAGGTTTTTTTTCCTTCGGAAACGGGTCCAAGTGGCTCTTTTTGTCTTAAAGGTTGCAGACCCCTGCCCTAAACTGTAGCTTACTCAGCTAGTGCATACCTGCACATCAAACTGAAAATGATTACAACAATGAACTATAATCCTCAGCATCAATCAGTCCCTCTTCCCAGGGAACTCTGGGAATTCTAGATTTCTATGGGGAATAGGAGTCCCCTTACAACTTTCAGCATCCACAGTTGAGGACATAATCAAGGCAGTCAGAACAGTCTATGGTGATGTTACCTAGTGCCCAAACAGCTTGCTGTTGGACTTTTAAAAATCAGAGCTCAACAATTAAATGAAGATTGGAACTGCCCCAGCCTCAGCTACTACAGCTCCCATAATACTCCGGGGAGGGAAGGACCATGACAGTTTAAAGGGATATTGCTTTAAATGTACAGTGCAGATGGGGCCTTAGTTGACAAAGACAACTTAGTGGAAAACGTCATGATGACTCATGACAAACAGTACAAACCTATGCCCCATGCTCAGATCCTGCTCTCTGGCTTCCCATAGGCATCTGGTTGGCCAATGTGACTCAGTAGATCTTCGGTCTGATCCGGCAGGACTTTTCTTATGTTCTTATATATGCAGAGAGTTGCCAAACAGCATGGGCAGAATGCCCACAACACTATGAAATCCAATGTTTACGTGAATGAGAAACTGTCTAGAAAGTCCAGTGCAGTCACATTTAATTTCAGGAGAGGGACTGCTTCGGAAATAAAGACGTAAGTTATGAAGAAGTTGTAGGGAAGAGTCAGGAGGATTGAACTTGGAGGTGATTTAAAACCACTATACTAGAAGCATGAAAACAAACATTTCTTTAAAAATACAAAGAGCAGGGGTTAGGGGACAAGAACAACCAAGGCGGTTGTAGGACTTCTACAGAACACTGCTATGTATGTGCGTTTACTCATAAATAAGTCTCAGCAAGCACTTCAGGGGCGTTTCCTACCAGCAAAAGATTGCAGCCATGTACAATGGAAGGAGTGAGGAAGGATGTCAGGGAGATTGCTGAGAAGCTGAATTCTTCTTCTTTTTCATTGATCTTCATTGTAGAAGAATGAAGAATTGTAGAAGAATTGCTCTCTTATTAGTGAAGAGCAAATTGGGGATGGGATTATTTTGTTGAATATTCATGGTGTGGCAGAGGAGCCAACCTGGACCCCAGTTTATGGGTGCCCAGTGTGCGTGACATCATGATGTCATGTTGCAATGTGTCATCATGATGTCATACGTGCATCCCAGGCTCGGAACCTGGATTCCGAGGTCTTGCGAGGCCTCAGACGTGACTTCATGAAGCACCAAAAGTTGTTTCAGGGGCCCTGCAGTGTGGGTGCTGAGCATCCACAACAATTTTTTTGGGGTGCCCGGGCACCTAGAGCCTCTTATGGTTGGCTACCCTGTGGTGTGGGGATAAAAGTTCTCCAAAGGTTGTCTCCAAGTAAGTACACCTACTGAACTCAGTGGACTTAGTCATATCCAATGGGGCTTTACAGACCAGTGAGACCACTGCTACATCCTTGGCCCCAATGTGGCCAGAATACAAGATTATCAATGTACCAGCTTGGATCTGGCACAGCTATTGGGCCCAGTGCTATCCCATGATGGCAGTAGGGCTTGGGATCCAAGGAATTCTGGGTTGCCTCAGCTCCTCCTTGTCTCCAGAAACCGCCCTATTCCAGGGCTTTCCACTGATAGGGATCTTGCCAGTGACACTTCTGTTTGACTTTCAGCGGGTGGAAGCAGAAGCTGTAGAATGGCAGAGTAATGCTTACATCATTATATGGTTGGCAGCTAGTTGGAGGCTTACTTGGCCAACAGAGTTGTCTCTGCCCAATCCATACATGCAGAGCCTGACATAAGAGGGGTTGCTTTGCCCATTGGATTCAACATTGGTTTTTCCCCTTAAAAATGATATTCTGTGATATGTTAACTCGCTCATAATTGATTGAAACTTTATAGCTAATTCATGTTGGTATATGGAGGAAGACATGAATTGATAGGGATAAACTGGAAGAAAAGGGGAGAAAGCCCATTGCTTCCTTCAGGGGAGAACTGAAATTCTCTAAAAGTTTAGTAAGAGCTCAAAGAAGAGGAAAAATTGAATTTCAGCTAAGCCCTGGTTGGATAGTCACACTTGAATCTACTGATTGGGGAGCTGGAAAGGGGTGGCCAAGGATGGAGTTTTAGAGCTCAAAATTCAAAATGAACAAGTCACTGGGACTGGATGGCATCCACCCAAGAGTGCTTAAGGAGTTCAAATGGGAAATTGCTGACTGTTTTAGCAAAAATATTCAGCGTAATTAAATTCAGCCTCCTTGCCAGAAGACTGGAAGGATGCCAATGTTACACCATTTTTTTCCTCAAAGAAAGGATCTGAGGCGCAGAGGGTGTGTGACAAATTGCTGACTTGTCAGCTTAACTTCTGTCCATGGTAAATTGGTAGAAAGTTTGATTTAAGCTAGAGTGTTTAAACACACAAGAACAAACCATATTGAGGGTGAATCCATGTAGATTGTGCAATG
The DNA here is from genome assembly GCF_964188305.1 of Podarcis bocagei. Lineage (NCBI taxonomy): Eukaryota > Metazoa > Chordata > Lepidosauria > Squamata > Lacertidae > Podarcis > Podarcis bocagei. The sequence continues at coordinate 115,123,859 of NC_138125.1, forward strand.
AGGAGTCTTGCTTTACTTGCCTTATTGTCTTTTAGGGTGTAACTGCCATGTGGATATAATCCACTAGATATTATACTAGGGACAGAGAAATTGTGGCTCTCTAGAATGTTGGTAGAACTACAGTTCCCATCATCCCTGGCCATGGGACATGCTGACTGGGGCTGTTGGGAGGTGGAGTCAAATGACTTCTGGAAGACCACAGGTTCCCCATCCTTGTATGATGAGCGTGGTGCTGATAATGCCAAGGTTGCAGGTTCGATTCCCGTATGGGACAGCTGCATATTCCCACATTGCAGTGGGTTGGACTTGATGACCCTCAGGTCCCCTCCAACTCTATGATTCTATGATATACTTGGACTTCCCAAACACCTTTGACTGAGCCTCTTCTCAAATGTTCATTGCTGAGCCTAATCGTCACGGGGTAAGAAGACTGCTCCTGTAATCAGGTGGAAGAATTGGAAACAGAGGGCCAGAAGAAACTGACACTACTTACAACAGAGGCAACTATGCCCATACAATTGAATTTCCAAATGCAATGCTATTATACCCACTTTCCAGAAAGAACTAAACTGGTCTTACTTCTGAGTAGACAATGTATAGGATTGCACCGCAAACAATTTAAACTGGTTCTCTGTAATTTAAACAACAGATGATTTAAGATTCAATATATGCCTTTATACACATTGCATTTCTCCACATGAAGGGGTAGCCAGACATGGTTAAGAATGATTGCATGGAGAGAAAGAGCAAAAAGGGCTGTCTTGCAAGTGTAAACAGATTTACATCATTTACATATTCTAATTGCTTTTTGTTTTGTGTATATTTTTGCATTTTTATATTTTCTTTTTTTGGGGGGGGAGAGCCTATTTGCAACAATCAACAGCCTAGTAGAGTTATTGTGTAGAAACTAAAGTCTTGTGAGCCTAAGTCAAAAGGGGGGGGGACAACCCTTAAATTTCATTTAAATAGCAAGCATAGATATAAATCTGCATATATTTTACAGCATATATTTTACAGAGCAAAAGTTACTTTTTTGTATAATGAAACATAATATATTTAGGAAGTATCTTGAGATTTATTCTGTTTACAGAAGTGATTATATTTCAAAGGCTCGAAACAGTTTAAATATTTTAAGAGGTTATATATGAATCATTTGCTGAATGGCTGCTTTGAGGCAGTTTTGAAAGCCAATTAGACTGCTCTGTGAGCATTAGAATATATGTCTTAGAAAGATGAGGTTATTGGAAGGTGCTGACTTTAATTAAGTCATATAATGATCCACTACATTGAAATAAAACCACAGGATCAGTTTTACAGATTGCGATCTTGCTCTTTCACAGATTAGAAATTGGTGCAGGAACACAGCCATAAATTCATTATGTTTAAGTGGAAAAAAAGAATATCTTGATATCTAGTATATATGGCAGGACACATCATTTTGGCCTCTACATATACATTTGAAACATTACAGAAATGAATCCAAAAATTTTGTAGACTTTCCATATAACATTACATCACACCTGGCTTTGAAACACTTGTTCCTGTTATTCTGAATTTGCCTGTAAGAGTAGTTCTTCCTGAAACACCTTCCAAACACTGGCATTGCTGTGGCTTATCTGGATGGAGCAGGGTGGTGGTGAGGTCAGGGCTGTGCAAGTACACCATTGGGAATGGCTCCATCAGAGTGCCAGTGGAATTCTGAGCTCGCCACCACCCTGCAATGCCCCAGCCCTGTCCAAGTAAGGCATTGGGAAGTTTGTGACAAGAGGATGGCTGCATCCCACCCTACAGGCTGCTACTGAAAGAGGAGGCATCATGAATGAGCATGCTGGTTGAGGCCACCCCCCTTGTTGTTCTGTTTCTCCTCCTTCAGCTGGAGGGCATCAGTATGAAATGAGGTCTAAAATTCATGTACTTGTGCACCACAAGTACACAAACCTCCCATCTCATAGGAGGCAGCAAGAACAACAATGAAGACAAGCAAAGGGAACACATTCATTCCTGTTGTCCCCACCCTCAGATGTCTACTATACACACTCACAGATTTCTTGGAGAGGGCTAAAGTGTTGCTGCTGGTGTTCTGCAAATGACTAACATGAAGATTCCTGAAGCACCTCATTTGCCCATGCTTTTCCATTCATCCTATCTGGAGTTGCCGCTGAATTTTGTCTAAAGTGAAGATTGAAGTGAAACATCTGTGGGATTTCAAGGCAAACCAGCAAAAGACCTCAGATACACCATGGAGGAATCTACATATATATAACAAACGCTGTGAAAATGCTTTTTAAAAGGTTTTGAAAAATACATTGAATTTGGCATAGCTCACTGTCAACATCTAGTGTCACATTTGTATATTGCACTTCACTACACATTTAAAATGTGGTCCTGAGTCCTTAGTGCATCATTTTCACATTCTTCTCCTATTGAGTCTTACCTGAAGCTCTCTCTCTCTCTCCCCCTCCCCGTCTCTCTTTTCTCCATTTGCAAGTTCTTGCATGAGTGAATCATCAGTCTCAAGGAAAGCAAAAAAGAAAGAAAGAGTGAGTCATACTAGCTAGATCCATCTTATGAAGTACAGAATGACTAGGAGATGTGCCTTATTATCTCATAATTAGGAGTGGATGAATCTGACTATTTCTGGTCTGTGTTACTTTCACATATTATTACCCATAGTTCTATACTACTTCTGCATTGATCTAAGGTTTTTTAAAATCAAAATGTATATTTAAATGTTGTTCTAAAGCATAATAAAATGTGAATTTCCCCCTTGAGGTAGGCATTTCAATGTTTATTTAAGATATCATTAAATGTGTATATTGGTATGTTTAAACTGCAGATAACTTACTGCAGAGCAGTGAGAAATCTGATGGTTAGCTACCTTCTGATCTGCAAGAATGAATGTAAGAACTTCCTATCCAGATACCCTGAGACATTATTGGGTGAAGGGCACCTTCCATAGGCTCAGGGTGAGTGTGTCTTTGAGGGTGCCTTTTAGGCCTTGCCCATGTACCTTGGTGAATGCTAGACAGTGGGGCTTGGGTGTACATGTTGGGCTCAATTACAGCTCACTTCAAGAGAAAGGCTTGGGAGCCACAGAATGTAGCTTTCAATTTGCTCAAGGGATTGGAAGAACACTTCCCTTCTAAACGTTAATTCAGGCCCACCTCCCCACATTGATATGTTCCATGCATATAACCATTTCACCATTCCTGGGTCTTGAGTCTCCTCCTTGGGTGTGCTGACAATTTGCAAAGACCGAATTCCTCATATATAGTTTTGTTTGTGGATGACTTTTTCAGACTGGACCACATGGATAGCTTCATGTGGTGAGCTAATTGTTGGTTTTAGTTGCTCCCCACATCATCTGACCAATTTATTTGTTTTCTGAACAAGGAGCGAGATGCAAGATTCATTCCTATCATGGCAAGTGAATTTGCCCCAGAGGTTCTCCGTGTAAGTATCAAGCACTCCTCTGATTGTAATCAGCAATCTGTTAGCAAGTCATTGTCCTTAACATCTCATGTTTTATCCTGCCCTAGTTAAATTTGGCACCATGTTTGCCACTCAGGAGACTGGATCACTTCATTCTAAACCACCCCAGATCTTCCTGAAGTCTTCCCGCCTCCCTCTCTTGTTAAATTAATTTCTAAAACTATTTTCTGAGGCTGTGCACAGAATAAAATTGTTTAATTAAAATCCTCTGCCTAATCTCACATGCTTGGATTAGAAATGGGGAGGGAAGCATGTATCATATAAAGAAAGCCCCTTAAATGGGGTTGCATGTACATTCAATGTTTTTTCCTTCTTTTGTTGATATCTACGACACAGTCTCCTTATGCATTGGGGAGCTTTTGACAACAATAGGCATTAAACTTGAGGCTTTCAAAAGGTGAACACAAGCAGGAGAGATTAAAGTCTGAGCAGAAGTAGTCAGGCGGTGGGGTGAAGCAGCTATGCCAGGTTTCTCAAATAGGGATCGCTACTGTTTACAAGGAGCAAAAGAAGGAGAGGAGAGGTGGTCAGTGTGGTACAGCACTGTCTGGAGCGTCACACTCATGCCTTTGCACTGTACCAACCTCCTCACCACTTCATCTCTATCTCTCTTTGCCCTGGAAAGAAACAGTGACCCACATGCTATGAAGCTAGCATAGTGACATTTTGTGCTGCCTGGTGAGCCATTTCTATGTCTCAAGTACCATACATAAACACAGTTGAGCCACTCCCTGATTTCTTAGAGGGAATGCAGACCCTTGACTGATTTTGATAGGAAATTCCTTCCGCACAATCAGGGCTGGCCCAAGACATTGTGCCACCTACTCTCAGTCCATGTGCAAAAGCTGAGCAGTCTGACAACTGAATCTTACTTCAACATTGATGATGGGACAGTGTCTTCAACTGCATCTGAGAACCGTAGACTGACTTAGGGCAGGGCAGGTGGCTTTCTTCTGCCAGCATCTTAAAAAGGTAAAGGGACCCTGGACCGTTAGGTCCAGTCGTGGCCGACTCTGGGGTTGCGGCGCTCATTTCATTTTATTGGCCAAGGGAGCCGGCGTACAGCTTCTGGATCATGTAACCAGCATGACTAAGCCACTTCTGGTGAACCAGAGCAGCACACAGAAACGCCGTTTACCTTCCCGCTGGAGCGGTACCTATTTATCTACTTGCACTTTGATGTGCTTTCGAACTGCTAGGTTGGCAGGAGCAGGGACTGAGCAACGTGAGCTCACCCCATCACGGGGATTCAAACCGCCAACCTTCTGATCAGCAAGCCCTAGGCTCTGTGGTTTAACCCACAGTGCCACCAGCGTCTTGCTGCTGCTCTTTTCTGCACCCCAGGATTTGACACCTGAGGCAGCCCCCTCCCGCTGCCCAATGGTAGAGCTGGCCCTGTTAATGATAGACCAAGTTACTGCTCCATTTCTCCTCAACTGCAAAACAGAAGAAATACACGGTTAGTTCTCAATCTCATATAGGAGTTGCTAAGGGAGAGAAGCATCTTTAGTTACCAGGGTGATATAATTACACTTTCTAAGTTTAACTTATAACTCAGATATTCTCTCTTTTTCCAACAGTTTACTATTTGCAAAAGAGCTAATGAATAGGTTTGTGAGTGAGTGTTCATAGAATTCATGCCATCATTAGGCCAATTTTAAAAGCAACGTGGGCTGCTCAGGAGGATTGTGTTAAATATTGTTTGGGGTAGGGGGGATAATTCTAATTGGAAAGAAATGCAAATAATTGGATGGAAGCACGGATCACAGAGTCTGTGGCCTCAGTAACAAATGTATTTCATAGGAGATATACATTCATTTACCAATAAAGATAGATAGGAGACCAACAATAAATATCTGTCTTGGAATAGAAGGTAAACAAAGAGAGGCAGGAAATGATGGAGGTGTGGTGCAAATGCACTAGTAGGAGTGCCAAATTGGTTTCACCAGTGTGCTTGTACCATGCCAATCTCCCCACCATCTCTCCCCTCCCCACCCCTGTAAGCAACAGCAAAGAATTGTGTGCAGAAGCTTAGAGACAACTGTACCAGATCTGCACTCATTACTATCATTGGTGTTCCCCACAAATTGGAATCAAATATCTGTAGTGGGAGAACTGGCACCACTTGTGCAGGGTCAATGCATGGTTTAGAAACCTGTAAGTTCAGCTACACCAGTTAAAAAAGTCCCTCCCTTAAGACGTTATTCTATGTTATGTAGCCAATGGGATGGTCAGTGAATTGCATGTTTATTCCCTGTCAGTGGCTCCCAGCTGGTTGTCCAGGAAATTATAAAGACAAGGGAAAATTTCTTACAGTTCTTTTTTATTTCAATCTTCACACAGAAAGGCTATAGAACCCAGCCTCTTGGATAATGGCATTGTCCGGAGGAATCTCCACCCCCATCTCTCCCACTTCCTCATTTGTCATCACCTCCTCTATGGATGATGCTACATGCCCTGCCTTTGAGCTCTTTGCTCTCCTACTTTTAAGGCTCACCGGGTTCTGGCAGATGGAGGGTCTGGAATGCTTTTGAATGACAACGTCAGCCAGGTGTTGCTCTGGCTCTCCCATGATTTCCCAGCTTTTCCCCTCATCTGCCTCTGAGCTGCAACCTCCCTCAAACCACTGTTGTAATCTATACTGTCTTCCTCCTCCCTGGAAGGGTCAGGATGGGGAGGCGGTCTTCACCATTCCTCCTCTGCCTAGTCCCTGGCAGCACTCCGTTATCACATGAGGAACTGAAGTACCCAAATCTTGCTTGAAACATCTTGTGATCGTTGATTGATTGTGTCTTGCATTTTCCAGTGATGCTTGGATGAGTACAATTCCCCAAAGACATGCATTTTAGTTTCTTAAAAGGGCAAAAATGAACTGGTCAAGCCACAAACTTAAACCATGAGGACTGTAGTCCTGCAGAGGTGGTAAATAGAAAAACTGAAACTGTTATCAATGAACCTAAAATCTTCAAGGTTCTTTAGTGAAAGTCAAAACAGTGGAAGTGGCTTGGCAAGTGATTTCAGTTAACGGTGTGGATGTACCCATCATATTTGTCAAGCAGTCAAGAATATTGGCAACTTGTATTTCCAGCTAAAGAAAGGTGGATGAGCTTAAGTGTCACTGGAATTGAAGATACTGAAGACTGCAACCCTTTGCATATTTATTTGGGGGATGAGCTCTAGTGACTTGCTGTAATTTCTGAGGAAACATGGAGTAGGATTGGTCAGTGCCTTTATCTAACCATCTCTGAATTCTTCCTACCTCTTTGAGATATTTTCCAAAAACGAAAGAAAAAAGCTAAACTATTATAATAGAACCCGCTTAGCTCAGATACGCCTTACAGTGGAATAGGTTGAATAGCAGAAAGGTTTTACAGGTTGCAAGAATCATATATTTGATCTTCCATAATTGGGGGGTTTTTACTGACAAAACGGCTCAGAAATGCAGTGTTTGAAGAACGGCTCATAAGGTCACAAGGATGATTCTTTAAAAAATAATTATCAAATACAATAGTTGCATTTATTAATCCTGGAAGGGCGAGGCAAGGCTCATGCAAGGAACAATTATGTGAGGTGTGCAAGATACCACTATAGAAAATATGTAATTCGGTCTGCCTCAGAGCATGTCCTTGAAATTGCTATTAAAACAAAACAAAATACAAAAAAGTTTGTAATTTGTTCCTTTACACACAGTGCAGTGACAATTTAAACACACATGCGCACGCGCACGCGCACGCGCGCGCGCGCACACACACACACACACACACACACACTCTTACCCCTCTAAAGGGAACTTAGAAAGCAGCTTGTGCTGTCTTTGAATAAGCAGAAAAATAGCTAGCACACTTAATCCCAAAGCTAAAGTGTCACTCACTGTTCTCTAAGCCAGCCTTCCCCAACCTGGTGTCCTCCAGATGTTTTGGACGGCTGTGTATTTCATCTCTTATCATTGACCATGCTGGCTGGGGCTGATGGGAGGTGTAGTCCTAAACATCTAGAAGAAGAAGAAGAAGAAGAAGAAGAAGAAGAAGAAGAAGAGGAGGAGGAGGAGGAGTTTGGATTTGATATCCCGCCTTTCACTCCCCTTCAGGAGTCTCAAAGCGGCTAACATTCTCCTTTCCCTTCCTCCCCCACAACAAGCACTCTGTGAGGTGAGTGGGGCTGAGAGACTTCAAAGAAGTGTGACTGGCCCAAGGTCACCCAGCAGCTGCATGTGGAGGAGCGGAGACGCAAACCCGGTTCACCAGATTACGAGACGACTACCGCTCTTAACCACTACACCACATTGGCACACTAGAGAGCATCATACAGTGGTACCTTGGTTTTCAAATGTAATCCGTTCTGGAAAACTCAGTTCTGAAACGTTCAAAAACCAAAAACTCAATAGCCGACAGCTAGGCCTCAGGATCTTGCACTCAGTGGAAGTCATGTGGCATGTTCAACTTCCGGGGCGTGTTTGAAAACCGAAGCATTTACTTCAAGGTTTACGGCATTCAAAAACCAAAATGTTCGTCAATGGAGACGTTCGAAAACCGAGGTACCACTGTATTTGGGAAAGCTGCTCAGAGCAAGTATGTAAGACGTTTCATACTAGAACTAAATATTGTATCAAGACTGCATAACTTGTGACACAGCAAGGCAAATTATTAGAATGGCCTCAATAAAACTCCTGCTTCTACTGCTTGCTTGGGACTGCAAAAAAGAAAAAAGAAAAAGATGATTGCTAAAGACATGACAAGTCAATGATTTCTTGGCTTCATAGTTGGGCTGGGCTGGGTTATGCACAGGGCTTTTTTCAGCCTGAACACCTCAGGTGAGCACCATTGCCAGTATAAAGAGAACAAGGGAGGTGTTCCTGGTGAATTCTGGCACCTCTTTTTCTAGAAAAATAGCACTGGTTATGCAGGCCTAATCCAGATAACACATTGATCTTTTTCTTCTTCTAAATATTTTCCTGAGGAAGTATTCTTACAGTCGTTGCTGATATCTCAGCTTTCACTTTTTTAACCATCCAGTTTCCTGCAGTGAAGAAACGTACCCTACCTGCACTTTTCACTGTGCAATTTACACCTAAGTAGCCCTACAGGGTGGTCCTTTAAGGATATTGTCACAAATTGCCACCTGTACAACATCCCCAAATTTCAGCTGGTTGCCACTTATCATTTTCCTTCTGGATACAAAACTAAACACCTAGGCATAAGCCACCCCAGAAAAGTACTGAATTTTGCCATTGGTGGGTGTTTCATAAAATAATAAAATTGTAGAGTTGGAAGAGACCACAAAAGATCATCTAGTTCAAACCCCTGCAATGCAGAAATATTGAAAAATAGTCAGGGAAAGGTCAGGGAACTGTGTGGGGTGTCAATAGATTGGTGAAAAACACACAATGGTGTTTGAGGACCAAGGGTGATGGTCTTGCAGGTATCTTAAGGATTAGAAACTGTGGCTTTCACTTAATATGCAGGGGACAGTTGTTTACTGCATGGAACAATAAGTGTTTTCTGGCTCTGGGTGTTTTAGTTTTGTCAAACACATCTCACTGGACACCACAGATGCAAAAATATTTCTGGGGTCCAAAATCTTCTCTTAACATACACTGAGAATTGCACTGGGATTTTAGAAACATTCCCCAACAATTCGTATGATTTTTTGTTGTTGAGATTGAATGAAGTAGATATATATCAATTACTAAACATTAAATTTATAATTTATGCTTTTTTTACTTACCACTACTGCAGATCCCCTGCTGTGGGGTTTTGTGATGCCAAAAGCTTTTTATGATCCTCCAAGTTCTCCCAAGATTGGACCTTTTTTTAAAGAGAAAAAAAAATCAATGTGCCACACCCTCTTTGACATTTTGGCCAAAGCCAGTTTGACATGTGGGCCTCAAAGGGTTGGCTCCCCCAGCCCCACAAAATGTTAGCCACCCCTGATGTAAAGGAAACAGGAAGGTACACAGAAGATACAGCCGGTGCCATTAGACAGAATTGCTGTTTTGGGTGCTGATAGGGAGTCAGTTAATAAAATCCACCAGTGATTTCAAGTATATGTTATAGGTAACCTAAATACCACTAATATTCCTTTTGGGGAATAAGAGGGTTCCTTATCAGTCCCCTTTAAAATATGAAAACCTGCTTCAGAAATTAATACAACCATTCATTTCTGAGGCTGATGGGCTCTTGGGCACGCACAGCCTTAACTTGAAAAAGGAAATGCTGAATTCTAAAATTAATAAAATGGATGGTTGCATAGGTGGTGCTCTACTGAATGTGGCTGTGACAGAACTGGGACTCTAGTCAAACATTTAATTAAAAGTAATGCAATAGTAGACAGGCTGCTAAGACTAATGGGGAGGAAAATTGAGAGAAACTGGCATGTGCTTGGACAACCTGATAAATTAGGAAGGGACAGGTCTGGTTGAGTCTTTCTTGCAACCAGTCCTAGTTGTTCCTGGCAAGGGGGAATAGGTGTCCAAATGCCTTCCTATTTAATAGATGTGGTGACTATATTTTCACCAGGTATACAGCCAGCTGCAAGTGTGCATTACAGAAGCTGTAATTTTGTGTGTGTGTGTGTGTGTGTGTGTGTGTGTGTGTGTGTGTGTTAATTTCTCATAAAGATTTGGGCAGCTCAGTTTCTTCTCCCCTTGCTTTGTAGTTGATAGCAAGTCAGCTATTAACAAACATCAACAAAAAAGTTTTCAGACTTCAGTGGTGATGAAGTTGTTGAAGGTGGGCTAATCTCCATAGGTTACTCTTAAGCTAAATCTAATCACCACCCTGGGTTTCTCAGCACTGTCCCAATGAAGTTCAAAAATAGACAGAAAAGGTTCTTTTTTTATGGCAACACCAGCTAGTGCTTCCTGCAGGGGTCCTGATTAATCCAACAGCAAAACAAAAAACACAGCTGAAATCCTCTGGAAACTGTATGCAACCAGTTAAGTGTGGTCAAGGGAAAATTGAGCAGGTATGTAGGTATGTTTGCCATTTGTCACATGCCTATACACAAATTTTCATACACCCATGACAATCTTTTAAGTGATTAACGCTTTCTCCCTGCACTCTCCAGTGATAAGAAGAAAACATTGAAATTGATGAGCAATACCATTCTTAAAGGACTAGGTATGCCTCCTTAAAGATACTTATTTTTTAAAATAAGTAATATATCAGATACAAGGATGACCCCTTTTTTTTTTTACATAGTCCATATCATTATTTAGCTGTGTTATTGCGACAATCTAGGATTAGGGCCAGTTTACATTTGACACTCATGCATGGGGTGAGTGGGATACAAATCCCCCCCATGTGATTTTCAGCTACAAATCCTATGTGAACAGGATCTTATTACTGCAATCATCCCTCCTTAAAATAAGGGGGTGGAAAATGCATGCATTGCCAACATACAACAGCATTTAGGGGATGTTTTCTAGGTTTGCAGTGAAGGTGTGTGGGGGTGTGGGTGGGGAGATGCAGATGTCCAAGGCTTGTTACTGCACCCTGCTGCATTCGCAATTTACCATGGCAGGAATGTGCTAGCCAGACTTTTTCCGAAAAGCTTTCAGGTTAAATTGTTTAAGAATTGGAAAAATAAAATACAAACAAACAAACAAACAAATGCTGTATTTGCCCTTCTAGTGAAACGAATGGTACATTTTCTCAAAATCATTTTGCATTAAACAAACAATGGACATTATAATTTGCATAAACTACAAGCCTACTAGTGGTGTTGTTTATTTCATTTTAAAAACCTACCATAAGATAGGAATTGAAACCCACATGCGATTGATCTTGGCAGCAGAATGAAGATTTGGCGATGGTGCTGAAATCTTCCAGCCTAAAGGAGGAAAAATACATCTATTACCAATGCATATATTTATCAAGTCAGTTTAGCAGTAAAAGTTACCAGATGGCACATAGGTTATGCAGAGTTTTCCACTGAATTAAGGTTGTGGGAGCCCAGGAGAGAGGCTGTTAAACGAGGCATCCTGTACATAAACTATGAAATTGAAAGGAGTAAGCAAAAAAGAAAAGGAAAAAACACACGCTTGTAGAGGGAATTGTTACAATAGTTACAAGCCAAGTAATGGAACTCAAAGGACCTGATTTTCAAAACATGATCATTAACACAGTCTTGTTAACATGCTGTTTCCAAGAAGATAGTAAATGGTGTTGAAAAATTACCGGTTCTTGCATTAAACTGCATACACACACAGAATACCAAAACTGCTGTTTCAAGTTCAGCTGGGCCTGCTAATATTGTTTTGTGTTTTCTACACATAAAACTTCTGCCTGGGACTCTTTACTGACAGCGTAATGATCAAATGCCGCCATCATTTATCTCATTCTCTTAGTTACTAGGTAAACCTGCCACATTTCCCTTTGAACATGAAATGAAATAAAGTATCAAATAATAATGTTCATGGTGGTATAGCTCTTGTGCGGCAATGAGCAGACTGGGCAGATGATTAAACAGAGAAGTGGCTGATGTGTGGAAGAACTGAAAGCCTAAATGCATTAAAACTGCTGTGTAAGCCCTATTGGTTTCTCTGAGGCTGACTCAGAAGTATGAATACTGTACAGAGGTTTCCTGCTTGCCAAGGAAGTTGTTGACTCTTGGATAAAGCAGGACAACCACACCTACAGGTCACATTCTCACCATACATTTGAAACACTGCAATAATACTTCGGACAGTCATAGCTTCCCCCCTTATTTTAAGGAGGGATGATTGCAAGAATAAGATCCTGTTCACATACGATTTGTAGCTGAAAATCACATGGGGGGACTTGTATCCCACACACCCCATACATGAGTGTCAAATGTAAACTGGCCCTAATCCTAGATTGTCACAAGAACACAGCTGAATAATAATTCTGGAAGCTAAAGTTGGTTAAGGATGCTGAGAGTGGGGACTTCAGTGAGGAAACAAGGGATCTTAACAACACTCAGCAGCCTTAACAAGCTAAGGCTCCCATAATTCTTTGAGGGAAGCCATGACTGCTTAATTGGGACGTGGGTGGCACTGTGGTCTAATCCACTCAGCCTAGGGCTTGCCGATCGGTAGGTTGGCGGTTCGAATCCCCACGATGGGGTGAGCTCCCATTGCTCGGTCCCTGCTCCTGCCAACCTAGCAGTTCGAAAGCACGTCAAAGTGCAAGTAGATAAATAGGTTTACCTCCAGCGGGAAGGTAAACGGCATTTCCGTGCACTGCTCTGGTTTCACCAGAAGTGGCTTAGTCATGCTGGCCATGACCCGGAAAAACTGTCTGTGGACAAACATCGGCTCCCTCGACCAGTAAAGCGAGATGAGCGCCACAACCCCAATGTTGTTCGCAACTGGACTTAACTGTCAGGGGTCCTTTACATTTACCTTTTAATGACTGCTTAAAGTGGTATGATAGTGCTTTAAATGTGAATGACTTTGACTCTTTTCTGCAGCTCTCAGAAGTTTCAATGAAGCTTCATGGGAGACTCTTCTCTTATTAGAACTGAATTTGATAATGGTTGTAATTTGGATTTCAGAGTAGTGTAGTACATCATTCTCCTGCTATCCCTGTTTTAGCCTGACAATAGCTCTGAGAGATGGTGGCAGATTCAAGATGCATGGCAGAGTAGGGATTTCCCCCTCTGCTTGTAGATAATGTCTCTTTAGTCATACTGCAAATATGGTTTTAGGTCTCTTTCTGATGAAACTGCTTTGTGACATTTTAACAGTGTATGCTATCATTGCAAGCTGGCCAGAGAACAATGTTATTGGATGACAGGTAACCACTAAAATTTAACACAGAAATCTCTTGTCCTAGACTCCAGCCATTGCCTCACACTGGTGCTCAATTCGGACATGTCCATAATGGATATTGCTCTGTGTCCTTAGTTCCGCTTCTGATTTACGGATAGGGCCAATTCACACAACCAGTTGACAGGAAAACCATACAGAAAACCTACTTGTGTGAGCTGGAAGAAATCTCAGGTATTCCTAAGCCGGCTGTAATGGTGCACTTGTGGATGGAATGGCTCATCTCATATGTACCCATTCAATTGTTAATGTTCATTCCGTACTTGCAAGAAATCAGGGTGTTTTTTTTAAAAAAATATTTATTTGGTTTTTTCAGATTAAAATTTTACAGTCACATATTCAACATACAACATAAAAACAAGATTCCAAGGAGTCTCTTGGACTTCCCTCCTCCCCTTTGTGGGTCCTATTGTTAATCATTTCCTGCTGCATCTTTTTGTTGTTGTTGTTTAGTCGTTTAGTCGTGTCCGACTCTTCGTGACCCCATGGACCAGAGCACGCCAGGCACTTCTGTCCTCCACTGCCTCCCGCAGTTTGATCAAACTCATGCTAGTAGCTTCAAGAACACCATCCAACCATCTCATTCTCTGTCGTCCCCTTCTCCTTCTGCCCTCCATCTTTCCCAACATCAGGGTCTTTTCCAGGGAGTCTTCTCTTCTCATGAGGTGGCCAAAGTATTGGAGCCTCAGCTTCACGATCTGTCCTTCTAGTGAGCGCTCAGGGCTGATTTCCTTCAGAATGGAGAGGTTTGATCTTCTTGCAGTCCATGGGACTCTCAAGAGTCTCCTCCAGCACCATAATTCAAAAGCATCAATTCTTCGGCGATCAGCCTTCTTTATGGTCCAGCTTTCACTTCCATACATCACTACTGGGAAAACCATGGCTTTTACTATACGGACCTTTGTTGGCAAGGTGATGTCTCTGCTTTTTAAGATGTTGTCTAGGTTTGCCATCGCCTTTCTCCCAAGGAGCAGGCGTCTTTTAATTTCGTGACTGCTGTCACCATCTGCACTGATCATGGAGCCCAAGAAAGTAAAATCTCTCACTGCCTCCATTTCTTCCCCATCTATTTGCCAGGAGGTGATGGGCCCAGTGGCCATGATCTTCGTTTTTTTGATGTTGAGCTTCAGACCATATGTTGCGCTCTCCTCTTTCACCCTCATTAAAAGGTTCTTTAATTCCTCTTCACTTTCTGCCATCAAGGTTGTGTCATCTGCATATCTGAGGTTGTTGATATTTCTTCCGGCAATCTTAATTCCGTCTTGGGATTCATCCAGCCCAGCCTTTCGCATGATGCATCTTTTATAGTAATCCAAATCTTTTATCTCTCCATTGTATCCAAAATTCACCATTAAACTACAAGTGATATTCCAATTCTACTAATCATTTTAACTGTTTATAATGGTTTTCAAGAGAAGTTATGATTTTTTCCCATTCCTTATTAAAATTTTGGTTTTCCTGATTTCTGATTCTTCTGGTCATTTTAGCCATTTCGGCATAATCCATCAACTTGATCTTCCATTCTTCTCTGGTAGGGACATTATCGTCTTTCCATCTCTGGGCCAATAACAAAGAAATCATTTTTTTTTTAAGTGTGGCAGCACCCACTCTTTGGAGCTCCCTGACCATTGGGATTAGGTACCTGCCCCTCCCTCCCTGATTTCCCTTTCTCCTCATCCTTGCAACAGTCAACATTTCATGACCAAGGAGTATGCTCAGTCCCCATTGGCCTCCTCTCTCTCTCTCTCTCTCTCTCTCTCTCTCTCGGGTTCCCCCAAGCCTACCAATGCCTTCCTTTTCTGTATGGACACTGCTGTTTTGGCTATATAAGGGCTGGTACTTAGAGAACCGAGTTAGCCATTAGTATTGTTATATGTTGGAGGGGGGCCCCCCACTAAACCCAAGAAATTACTAATTGGTCGGCTTTTGATTATTTGGGCTAGGAATGAAAAATACAAGCTTCAGAACTGTGCCAGACAAGGAATCTGAAAACCAGCCTGGCCTGGCTAGTTAAGAGCAAAGTCATTAATAGACAAAGGTGCTTCTTGGTGGTCATTAGCACAACAACTGAAGAGTCTCAGATCTGTGAAAGACAGGAGTTGCTAAGGTGAGGAGTAGCAGGCAGGCTGTGGAATGGATGGGAAAGAGTTGCTTGGGCATGAGGCGTGCTGGGAGAACAAAGACATGACCAATTTGGACAGACTGGCTGAAGGTAAGCTGAGAGAGATGCCTTGGACTCCAGTACTGCACTGCTGTGGGGAACAAGCCCCTCTTGAGATTATCACACTGTAAGATCTGTACTCCCTCTATGTAGACTAAAGGTGAAATAAGTGTAATTAAACCATATTTCTAAAGGCATGACAGTCCCTGCCATGTCTTGATTCTCACAGGAACACAGAACCTGGGTGAGGGCCTGGAAACCTCAGGTAGGCAAAGATAAGGGGTGGCATTCAACTATTGTAAAATATATAGGATTTATTCAACAAAGTTATTTTCAGATGATAGCAATATTTTCACTGTGGGGCTGTCTCTGGTTGTGAGCTACATATACACTTCGATTATTGTTAACAGAACATCATTTATTATCTATTTGGAAATTTATAGATACAAGTGGGAAGCCTCAGTCCCTAACCTCATTTGTTCCTTATTGTTGATTTTTTTAGTAATATTCTTGTAGACAGCACATGAACCTTTATGTTCAATCTCATTCTTTATTGGAATGAACTAAATCTGTGGCACAGTTCAGCACCTCTGAATGGATGTCAAGTTTCTTATTGGTTACTCGTTGTTTTCTGCCTTCTCAACCACTGTTTTGGTTTTATATGATACATGGGGGCATGTTATTTTTGTTTTTGGAATATACTAATATATATTGAATAGGAAACAACTTTTTAAATTTTGGGCAACTATGTTCTCTTTGAAGTACTGAACACTGGGTTAGATGTAGATTTAATCTTGCTTAGAGCAGACCCAATGCAATCAATGGAATTTATGGTAGTTGTGGTAGTATTCACCCACTCCATCATAGATAGCAAGCTAGTAAAGGTAAAGGTAAAGGGACCCCCTTGCCTATATTCATGTTTTTACCCATTCTACCCTCCCCCCTTATTTGCTCTGCTGTCTCTTCAGTTTGACCTGGCCCTGGTTCTGAACCACTCTGTATAAAAAAAGCTCATTCACTATAATGTGGAATCAAAAAAAGGCTAAACATCTTTCCCCTTTGGCCAAAGTGGATGAAATTTGCAGCTACAGGAGTCTCTCCAAAGTGGATTAATCTTACCAAATTGTAGGCAGACATATTCGGGGCTTTTGCTTCACGTTTTTAAATGCACCTTTAAAGTTTGATTTTAAAAAACGAAATGAAAACCTTGTAAGTTTTTGATTTTCTGCAGATTTGGGTGCAGTTTACAGGCGTAATCACCCTTTTGCTGGGGATAAATCCTACTTTTTTTAGGGGAGAGATCTCTCTCTGTTGACTTGCATAGATGAAGGGGTTGGTGGAAAATTCAGGAAAAAAGACACATAGCTTCCAGCCTTTCATGTGTCTGATGGGGCTTTTAAAATGTGACAGTTCCTTTGCCTTGGGTTCGTCCTCCCTCTGTGCCTTGTTCTGCCCAAGTGTCACTACAAACAACTGAGCTGTCTCCCTTGTTTGTCCATGTGTGGATATTTTTCTCTTTCTGCTCCTTAAAAAACAACAACATTCCACTTCCAAATACATGCTTGAGAGATTCACAATTAGAAAGCATCTCTCTTCTTTTAAAAAGAAAGAAAAAAAAATGAAAGAAGAAATGACTGGCGTATGTATTTCTTTTTCTAGGGAGGAAAAGTTCACTATCAACACTTGTCTCTCTCTCTCTCTTTTTAAGGTTGTAATCTAACTGTTAAGTGACCAAAATTCTTCTGGGCTTCCTTCAACATATGCTATTATACCAGGAGGACCTCCCCCCCTTGGCAAGGTTTGCTTCACAGAACACTACATAATAAAGAGTATTTAAAACTGTTGCAACAAAGCGAAGAGATTAAATGCATTATCTTCAATGTGACAGCTACATTTTGTTCTCCAGAGAGTTTTGAAGCATTTACCCACTGTCAGAAGACAACTTTGGTCTGACACATTGAAAGTTTTTTCACAAGAAATAATAGTGTAAAACGATTAAAACTTGTCAGGAGGAACTCAGGATTTCTGATTTCATTTGTGACCTATTATTAAAAATTACAATAGAGGTAAATTAAATGGTAAATAATGATTTGAAAGCATATATGGCTCTTTCAAATATTTTTTCAATAGCCTCTTCCCCTGACAGACCAGGCCTAATCTTTTTTCTTCTTCTCCTTACTATTACTGCAATAACTCTATTTGATACTTACCATTTTTCTTTCTTCCTACAGACGGTTAATATGCGGGCACTGTTATGTAGCTACTACTTTGAAAACTTGATAACATATCACCTCCTCAACCAAAGGTACCTTAATGTGTCGGAAACTGTCCTTAGACTGGGCAATTGTCCAGTCAAAACTGTGAAGCCAGCATCTACCCCACGCCTTTGGGTCCCCTGCTTAGTGTGTATCATACAACCAGATACCCATAGAGCAGATCAACAGATCATTTCAGGAGCCTGGTATATGCATTCATCTCTTTAGACCAAAACGATGCATTTGCACGTTGCTTAGAGAAGAATTGCTGCCTACCGCAGAGAGCTGTGGGGAAAATTGCACATTTTGGGAAAGAGCATGCAGCTCCTTTAGCAATTCAATTTATGGATTAACCAGGTGTCTGTGCAAAAATCAGAGGCACCCTGTGACCAAACCCTCTCACCGCTCTAAAGATTGCTTCTGGACAGCTATAAAATGGAACCACGTATAGACAAAGGTTTAAGAAAAATCACCATGACAGTCTATCAGCGCTAGCAATCGGTTTTCATTATGGGGGCTATCTGTGAAGGCTATTTCATTATGAAGGCTATCGGTACCTCTGCAATGGAAAGGGTGAGAAACTCCCTCTTCCTTCCTTCCCCTTTTTCTTTTCTTTTTGGCCTTTCCTAATGAAAACTGAGCTTCACAGAGACCAAACGGTTCAGAATATAGACGGGGGTGGTGTTAACCAGAGCCTGTGGTATTTATCTAGGAAAGCCCTGTTTTTAACAGCAGGTTCTTGTTCTGGGGCTGCCATTTTAATCAAGAGCCACTTCAGAAAAGAGTGAGATGAGGGGGTGGAGTGCTGAGGTGATAGAATGGACTAAACCAGTTCAGACTGCTGGTGTGTAATCCTGCATTCCAAATTCTATTTATTTATTTTTTAAAAAACCTATTTGCAAACTGAAAGCCAGCACAGGAAACACAAAACAGAGAAATAACTTTTCTGCCTCCTGGGTTAGTTTCTTATTTAAAGAGTGCTTTGTGTTTGGTTTTGCTTTTTAGCAGTCAAAATTGGAACCCACCATCTAGATGTAGCAGGGATACCACAGGGCATCAGCATGGTTGACATTGTGCAGGTGCACTGGCAAAGCCAATCAGGTGGTTCTGTGGGTGTGTCTATGCAAGCTTGACCTCATCACTGCCCTGCCACATCAGCATCATTAATGTGTAACCCCAACATTCAAGATGCCCTCCAAACTGATGCCAATGTATTGTGCTAGTTTTGTGCCGCAAACCCCATGTTTTTTGCCACCCCGCAAACTGCGTAACTGACACTCAAACTGCGGTCACAAGTAAAGGGCCAAAATATACCTGTATATACCTGAAGGAGCACTGAGATCCAGCACCGAGGGCCTTCTGGCGGTTCCCTCATTGCGAGAAGTGAGGTTACAGGGAACCAGACAGAGGGCCTTCTCGGTAGTGGCGTCCACCCTGTGGAACGCCCTCCCTTCAGATGTGAAGGAAATAAGCAGCTATCTTATTTTTAAAAGACATCTGAAAGCAGCCCTGTTTAGGGAAGTTTTTAATATTTAATGCTGTATTGTTTTTAACACTCAATTGGGAGCTGCCCAGAGTGGCTGGGGAAACTCAGCCAGATGGGCGGGGTATAAATAATAAATTATTATTATTAAAACCTGAAGCAGCTTGGGCAAGGGAATCCTTGGTGCAGCACAGAGGTCGGTATACCAATAGGAATCCCGTACTGCCCCTATTGCCCAAATTCCAGAACATGAACTATGAAAATTGGGTCTCCCTAATAGGATGCCTGTTGACAACTAATGACTTCCTAAAAATCACTGCAACCCCGCCTCCCTGCCCACATGCCCTGGGTTGCTGTGCATAAGAGAAACCTGGTGGATAAGCAGCAGCAAGGATAGGCCCATCTGCCATGTCCAACCAAGTCTCTGTTACACATGCCTGGTCAATTCCTCCATCCACAATCAAGTCATGGATGGCAATGGTCTTGTGAATCATTTACCTAGCATTGCACAGCAGCTCTTTAAGGTTATGTGGGACACTCTTGTTGATACCTGTATCCTTCTGTTCAGGACAAGACCCAGAGGCAGGGATAGTCTTCAGACAGTGACTAAACTTGCCTTCTCAGTAATGACATGGTCTGGTCCTAGCAGAACTCCTTCTCCTGCCCATGATCATTGAGATCGCTGAGATTGGGTATCCGAATGCATCTTCTGCTGTGGAATGTGCCCCAGACATTCTCTTGGCTGGGGCCCACTCCCAATTAAACAAGAACCCCAAGATCCATTCAGCTGCCTCAGCTGTACTTCATCAGTCAATCTGGGCCTCAGCTGCTGTTGAACAGTTGGGATGCATTTTGGATTGCCTGCTGATGAAAGTGACCATGTGGTGATTGATAATATTATCATTTATCTGTTTTACATCTGTTTTAAACCAGTTTTGGATTATATATCACCCAAACTGTCTATCTAGCTTTCGAGTTATATTGCTATCTCTCATCCCAGTTCATCCCAGCAGTAATGGTTTGGAGTCAATCAGACAAGGTTGGGTTTTGGGATGTCCCTATGACCCCTGGTTTACTCGGTTTGGGGGGCTGAGCAGAAAGTGGTTTTTGCAGCACAAAATGGCACAAAACCAGCACACCACTTGTGCACCAATTTGGAACCAACTGGACAAGGTTGGCTTTGGGGCCCCTTACTTGTGACTCTAGCTTGAGTGTCAGTTGCTCATTTTGCAGGGCTGTGTAGAAAGCAGGGTTTGTGGCACAAAATGGCACAAAACCAACATACCACGTTGGTACCGGTTTGGAGTCAATCGGACAAGGTGGATTTTTTGGCATTAACTTGTATCCCTGATTTGCTTTGTCAGTTACTCGGTTGGGGGGAACCAAATGTGGCGTTCCTAGCACAACACGGCACAAAACTAGCACAAAAATTTAGCATCAGTTTGGAGGGAATCTGGAATTTTGGGGTCACACGTTAATGAAGCTTTGCCACACCTGAGCCCTGTCCAGGGTTACCTGTAGTGATGCTGGTGGCAGGACTCAGTGGCTCTTGCGCACCACAAGGACTACTACGGCTCAACAGTATATGATGAGGTTTAATTCCATGAGATCATAATAAGTTGCACACAACACATTGGTGTGCATGAGAGTATCTATTGTATATGTGGACAACAGAGGTGTGGCAGTGAAAGAAGAGAGGAGCAGGATGGAATATACTACTCT
The DNA here is from genome assembly GCF_964188305.1 of Podarcis bocagei. NCBI lineage: Eukaryota > Metazoa > Chordata > Lepidosauria > Squamata > Lacertidae > Podarcis > Podarcis bocagei. The sequence continues at coordinate 115,144,762 of NC_138125.1, forward strand.
GTACCACTATGCATAGTGAATGCTCAAGTAAACAAAAGTTCTGACTTTGAGAAGGCTTTAGCAACCACTTTATTTCTCTCGTGGGTCCTCTGTATGCCAAGCATGTAGTGGTAGGTTTGTTTTTTATGTTCTTTTAGCCTTGCACATTTTTGTACGGAGAAGTGTAGTAAATTGAGTGTCTGACAGCTCTTGAAATCCGTTTTCTGTTGCTTTTCAGGTTGAATACATTCTGGAATCAATGAAAGAAAATGTACAATTTTTATACATGTTTAATATATTTCTACAAGAAAAGGTCAAATGAAGTGGAACATTTCATTTTCAGTGATCTTGTGCTTGTGGTGGCAGACAGGAATTATGATGATCAGATGAAACTGCTAGGCTGAGATATTCTAGTAGGGATTCATATGCTTAGATGCTATGTTAAAAATGATCGAACAATACCTGGAAAGAGGGGTCCACATAAGCTCCACAAATGCCTTATTTAATGCTTGGAAAACACTCTGCCCCTGGAGGCTTTCTAATCAAAAAAGTTGGCTTAATGTGAGTTAGATCCAGGAATTGTTTTTAGTCCTTACCCTCCATTCCAAACAGAGGGTCAACATGAGAGCTTTAGTAAACTATTGGTAGGCTGTTGACGGTTGAGGCTGGACACAATGCAGCTGGGGGCAGGACTTCAGGGATCGAATGATGGGCAGTTTAGGGATTGAACAGCATTAAAATTCCACAGGTTGGTTCCCAAGGTATAAAGTTGTGAACCAGAGATTTATGAAATGGAATGGGGAAATATATCTATCTAAGGTCAAACAGAAGTAACTAAATCCACAATCCAATTATTTCACAGTAGCTCTTCTGATTAGGACAGGTGTTGCAAGTTTCCTGTAATTGGGCAAGACAAGAGGGGGTTATCGTTTTGTTTGCTGTTATGCTATGCATTTTTATGTTTTTATATTGTAAACTACCCTGTGATGCTCAGATGAAGGGTGGTATATTTAATAAATAATAATAAAATAAATAAACAGGAGGCTATAGCTCTGCAGTAAAATGTATTTTTAAGTGTGCAGAAGATGACAGGTTTAATTCTTGGCATGCAAACACTGAAGGTTACAGGTCTGGGAGTTTTGCAGTGCCAAAGAGATACACTTTACCTTTGCACCTGCACATCTCCCCACACCCACACATACCTAATTGCAAGGTATTTGACCCACTCTCACGACATCCTTTGCAACAGTTCTAGTTATCATCCTTGCAATAGGCAACAGTGCTTTGGTCCTTGCTTTCAAAGAAGGTGAACTACACAGATCCCCACAGCCTGAGAACTCTTAGATATAGTGACAAGCTTCACGATGACACCTTTTTCTATAAAGTTCCATGGTGCCACTCAGTGGGAGGACTTTGTGGTGCTCCCCTGATGGATCCAAAGGGTTCTCAGCAGGAGTGAAAGATCTTAAAATCCGGCTGTAGGGGCTGAGCAGATTTTGCCACTGTTGGTAGAAAAGAGTGGGAGTAGGGGAAGAAGACAGGGGTGTTGGGGGGCATGTGGGAAAGAGGAGTGATGGCACAAGGAGAAAGGAGACCTTTCCTTAAAAAAGAAAAAGACTGGATTTTGTATAACATGGAGTTCAGTGCTTCGTTTTCTGCCCATTCTTCAAGTTTTGTGCGAGCTCTGAACAAGATCTGAGCAAACCCTATCAGTGTCTCACTATCACAACTTTCAATGTGATATTAGTTTCTAGATGAGGAGTGTTAGCCAAGGTCATGCTTAAGTGAGCAGCATTTGCACACCTAAATTTTTATCTTCTAAAAAATGCTACCGCATTAAACAGACAGTTTTCAAGGAACAAAGTAATAATAATTTTAAAATGTCTACAGAAAAAAAGTACGGCGATTAATCAGAGTTAGACAGGTGCAGCGACTGCGGAGATCAATATTGCCTCAATTTTCCACAGTTGATCAGTATTTTCAATCATTTGTGGGATGAAAAGCTTTTCTTTTCTTTTCTTTTCAAATTTCAGGTGGGTACCAGGAAGAAACAGACCTCAAGTTTGCTGCCTTTCTTCTCCATCATGCAAGTCTACCCTATCACTTTGAAGATATCTGATTACCCCCATCTTGAGTCATACCCTAAAACAGAAAGGTGCCCTCAAGAATGGCAGATGCCCAACAGGCAACTATTACTTCATTTTATTTAACAAAATTTGCATGCTGTCTGATTGTAAGGAAGCACCTAAGCAATTTACAAACGTATAAGAACAAAAAATTAAAATTTTAATAAAAACAGTTAAAAACAAGCTATCTCAAAATCAAACCCTATCGCTCATCTTAAATCCAGCCCTATATAACTCTCTTTCTGAGAAACTGCTCCTTTTATTCTCCCTCCCAACGTGCTGTTCCTCCCCACTTTGTGACTAGCTGACTTTGTAACCAATCAGAGAGAGGCTCCAGCACTCTGGTGGAATTTCAGGGGGACTGCATTGCCAGACTCTGGCCTAGTACTGCTGTCCGTCACAGCCCCTTTCCCACTTTTTATGTTATTTTCTTTTAGCCAAAAGTTTTGATTACAAATTGCACCCACAATTTCTGTTGGAATGTCTCTTCAAGAAAATGTGGTTGGTTGCAAAATTCTTGTGATTAAAACAGCAAAGTTTAGATGCTTTTCAATTTCAGGTCAAAGTTTTCCTATTGCCTTTTTGCTGAGAATATCATACCATGGCAAATGAGACCTGTAAGTTGTGGAGGGTAAGTGTACTCACATGAATACAAATACAAACTGCTCAGGAGTTTTTCTTTCCCTTTTTATGTAATATGCACTATATTTAGGGCATAACCTTCACAAGTGCTCTTATCTGTAGAGAAGCACATCAACCAGATCTAAATTAAAATCAAAACAAAGACTTCCCTTGGCATTCATTCCAAGATGACAAAGAGATAGAAGAAACATGCACACATTGTTCCCCCACTCTCCTGAAAATAAATGTAACCATGATCACCCCGTCAGTTGTAACTTATTTTCTGCAAAAAGCCCACATATTGCAATTGAACAAGATGTGACCATTTTCAGGCTGGCAGAAAGTGAACTTTTGGCAATAATGTGTTTGCTAAGAGTCCCACAAACCTGATCAGGAGAGCTTTAAACTAAATCCTGAGGGGGAGGGAGACAATATTACAGCTGACAGGAGAACACCTGTCATCTGTAAAAATAGCTTCATAGATGCGCAGGAAACTGAGATGGCACTCAAGAAACCCGCTAAAGGGTAGGAAACTACAAGAAGGAAGCAACTGGAGGGAATGACTCATGGTTTCAGTTGTCTCTGTACTAATTTACGTAGTATGGGAAACAAGCAAGACAAATTTGAGCTCTTAATACATTAGGGCAATTCTGACCTAAGACCCAGACTGCAAGGTCTGCTAATATATTGCCTTATTTCTGCAGCCCAGATTTATCTCCCTCGTTCTCAGTCATTCCATGGTCAGCCATGCAACTTACATTGCCCCTTAACATTGCACACCAATGTAAGGGGCAACTTACATTGGCTCTTACATTGCACACCATGAAGAAAGGTGGCTTTTTCCAGAATTCTCAAAGCATAAGCAAACAAACAAAAGAACTGCCTCTCAAAAAGCCTATAGCCAAAGTCTTCAGCCTTTTACTTTCTTGTAGCTGAGATGATAGCAAAATTCCCGAAGCTACAACTATTTGAGGAATGAGTAGTAAGGTGATTCTGTGAGGAAATATGAAGGACAGGAAAACCGAATATTTAGCTTGACCTCTGTGTATCCTGCTTTTTAAATGAAATATAGCTAGTTTTTATCCCATGCCAGATCTTTCTACTGTTGATGCATCATATCCATACATTGAGAGCTGAGAGGAGGATGGTGAGCAATCTATGTGGGCTGCTCCAAACAAGGAAGCTTAATTCCTATTGGGATTTGCCAATATCTAACTCTGCTCAGTTTCCTAAAGGACACCAAGACCTTTACATCTGAATTGGTGTTCTGTGGCTGGAATGTAAGCACTGCCCAATTCTTTAGAAAACAGCAGCCTGTGCTCACGATTACTTTACATTTCAGTGCTTATTTATAGACAGTACAGACTTATGGAGATAATTCTTCTTTGATTAAATGGAAAGAAATAGGAATTGCATGTTACTGTGGAATTAAAGATGGAATAATTAACTTGTAAAATTAAAGTTCATGGGAATTTAAACCTTTCTCTAATTCAACTGCCTAACCATTTCCAAGGCTTTAATTCTTCAATCTGAAATCATATAAGCTTGAACACGAAATCCAGGCTAAAGGGTCATAGAGATGTTCTCACCCTTACAAGAAAGTGCTCGTGTCTTGTTAAGGAGACCCACATGGCATTATGAGAACACAACAGAGCTATGCTATCTTGGATACTCCTTAAAATAAAGGCTGTCTGGCAACCTTGCTGTCAAAACACACGTGTTTTGGAACTGGAGAATGGAATGGAGTCAACTAACATTGAATAGGCATTCTTAACTTGTTCCATTCATCAGCTTACTTGTGTGCCAAGTTCACAACCTTAATTTATTAGCTTTCTACAACTGAGTGGTGTCCTACAGCAAATGCATGTTTCTGCAGAACATCAAGCTCTTTGATCCATCCAGCTCTGCTTATGCTTCAGCACACAGACATGCACATTCAGAAAGGCATCATGGTGAGTTAATCTTATTCCCTTTAGGTTCCACTAGAACAGTTGGGTCCTGTACTCAGAGCACTCAAAGGACAAAATCCTCAGCTGTCTGCTTACACAGAAAGCACTGGAGCTAAGCTGATTGACACCACAGAACGGTCTGGCTCTCCATCTCCAGATGGGTACCACATTTTTTAAAAACTTTATTCTTCCCTCACTGTGAACAGAAGGGGCAAAATTATACAAAGCTTACTCACATGGCTAGCAAGCGTACAGCTGTAGTTTGGATAAAATATAGAAAGAAGGTGAAGGTTATTGACATTAACCGCTCACCCACCAAATCTGCCACCAGAATGAACTTGACAAAAGTTTACTTGGGGAGCTAAGCTAAGGCGATTGGGACAAAATGAGTAAGGGTGTTGTGTATGTAAATTACTTTCATTAGGAAGAGATCCTACATCCCCTGCACCAGTGCCTTTCACCCTTGGGCCTTAGATGATATTGGGCCACAATTCCCACCACCCCTGACCATTGGCTAGCACTCAGGGGTCAGCAAAGTTTTTGTGGCTTGGGCCGGTTCATGGTCCCACAGATGCCGCAGTGGGCAAACACTATTTCCAGCGCTCCTTCCAGTGCGTGCAGCTTCCCATTGGCTGAAGGAGCTTCCTGCAGCCAATGGGAAGCCGGCCAGTGTCGTGGAAGGCGGTCCCTGCTCTGCTCCACGCCGGTTTAGCGTGGCAAACGGGAGCTAACCGAGCAGGCGGCGAGGGTTCATGGGCCACTTAAATGACCCCTGGGCTAGGTTATTTGGGGATTTTGGGAATAGCAGTCCAATATCTGGGAATCCAAAGTTGAAGGACATTGCTCCACAGAATATGCTACATCCACAAACAGAAGCTGGCCCAATCATAGAATTGTAGAGTTAGAATGGCCTTCTCGTCCAAACCCCTGCAATGCAGGAGTCTCAACTAAGGCATCCATGACAGATGGCCATTCAATGTCTGGTTACAGCAGCTCCAAGGAAGGAGAGTCCACAACCTCCCAAGGGAGACCATTTTACTGTCAAACAGTGCATACCACGTGAAAGTTCTTCTTGATGTTTAGTAAGAATCTCTTTTCTTCTAACTTGAAGCCATTGGTTTGAGACCTACTCTCCAGAACAGGAGAAAACAAGCTTGCTCTCTCTTCCCTGTGACAGTCCTTGAGATATTTGAAGATGGTGATCATCTTCTGGTGAAGGGACATGACTCAGTGGTACAGCACCTGCAGAAAGTTCCAGGTTCAGTCCTCAGCATCTCCAGATAGAACCAGGAAAGAACTCTGGTCTGAAACCCTAGAGAGCTAGTGCCAGTCAGTGTTGACTAGATTGAGCTAGACCAGGGGTCAGCAACCTTTTACAGCCGTGGGTCGATCCACTGTACCTCAGACCATGGGGGGGGGGGCTGGACTATATTTTTTTTGGGGGGGATGAACAAATTCCTATGCCCCACAAATAACCCAGAGATGCATTTTAAATAAAAGGACACATTCTACTCATGTAAAAACATGCTGATTCCCGGACCGACAGCAGGCCGGATTTAGAAGGCAATTGGGCCGGATCCAGCCCCCGGGCCTTAGTTTGCCTACCCATGAGCTAGACAGACTAGATATCTAGCTTGATAGAAGACAGCTTCCTATGTGCTAGCTGACAAAATGGTAAACCTCAATGCTGTATAAAACGACTATGATGAATGGTTGTTCCAAGAGGTAATAAAGCTTTATAATTAACTCCCAATGGATGAATGAGAGTCAGAATTATAAAGCCAAATAATTGCTATCCGACCACACAAATTACATTCTATTAAAATGCAATATTGTGTTGCGGCATAAAGATAAAGTTGGTTAATTAAACTATTGGTTGAAATAATCTCGCTGGCCTTTTTTGGGTGCCCAGAGCTTACCAGTGTCATCAGTGATCCACAAAAGGTTACCGACAAAGGTTTCATGTTAAATGGAATATTTCAACATGTACACTGCACAAGCTTTCCATTGCAAATTGTGCTTCGCGCAATTACAGTGCTGATCGGTTCAGTTCTGAATGGAAATGTAGCCTCCTTTCTGCACCACTGCTCCCACAGAGCCTTCTTCACTACGGAATATCTTGCAGATATGTAGAGTTGGGGCAAAGCAATGTCCCCAATTCTGAGGCCAGGAGTATATCCCCACCCCCCACTGAAGGAGGCTCTCTTGCCTACGTAACCTACTGCTGTCAGGGACTGGGCAGAGGAGGAATGGTGACGACTGCCTCCCCATCCTGCTCCTTCCAGGAAGGAGGAAGGAGGAAGGAGGAAGAGGAAGACAGTATAGATTTACAACAGGGGTTTGAAGGAAGTAGCAGCTCAGAGGCAGATGAGGGGGAAAGCTGGGAAATCATGAGAGAGCCAGAGTAACACTTGGCTGACATCCCCCAGAACCTGGCGAGCCTTAAAAGTAGGAGAGCAAAAACTTCAGAAACAGAGGGCACTTAGTGGCATCCATAGAGGAGACAATGAGAACGACGAATGAGGAAGTGGGAGAGATGGAGTGGGGTGGGGTGGAGATTCACTCGGGACAATGCAATTATTCAAGAGCAGGCACAGGCAAACTTGGCCTTCCAGATATTTTGGGACTACAACTCCCATCATCCCTGACCACTGGTCCTGTTAGCTAGGGATGATGGGAGTCGTAGTCCCAAAGTAACTGGAGGGCTGAGTTTGCCTATGCCTGTCCAAGAGGCTTGGTTCTATAGCCTCCCTCCGTAAAGGTTGAAATAAAAAAAGGATGGTTAGAAACTTTTCCTTGTCTTTATACTTTTCTGGGCAACCAGCCGGGAGCCACTGACAGCATCCTGACAACTGCAGACTGTCTTTATAAGAAATGAGGTTGCCCACAGCATGTCTAGTTAGCCTTTTTTACTGAATATGCTCTTCAGAGCAAACAAAGCCCTTTCAAACTACTGTAGTTCAAAATGTCAAGTGAAACCTCTGGCCTTATCCCAATCAAGATTTCAGCATCATGATGTGTTATTGATGCATTTTTCCACCCACAAAGGCATCTCTCATTAATGTAAATGAAAGTATTTTTCCTCATTTGTTTGAATGGCAGTTAGTGTCAAAACAGAATTTGTCAGAATCTATTTTACCTTGTAATGAGATTTGCAATGCTATATTTGCTGCATAACCAGGAACATTATGAAAATTAACGACTGCACCTGCTCAGTAGTTAATATTTACTTGTGCAAGAAAAGATCTGCTTCATGTCAGATGTCTTCCCAGAAAGACCGAAGGTTTGCACTGTGTTAAGGACAGCCATCTTGCAATGCCTACCTAGTTATTTGTGTTAATTATCTCTACCTTAAGTTGTTATTTTTTCAGAAAGGGCTGAAATTGGGTCCCCAATGTGTTTTGTGGAAACTCTAAGACTAAGGCTTAATGGATTTCAAACATTCTTTTGTTCAACAGTGTGCATCACTGCTGATACCTTGTAATGCCAAATTTCAGTCTATTGAGGTCAGAAACTGCAGAGAAGTTTAAACCCCACAAAAAGGAAATGAAAATTTATTTAAGCAAAGGAGACACCAACTCAACCTTAACTCTCATAATGCTTCTAAAATAAACAGTTGCATTTTAATGCTAATGAATCCTTTTTTAAAATGAGATGTCACTAAGCAGATGTAAAATCTCTGGCATATCAGAGCTGGGAGAAGGATTGTTTTTTGGTGTGTTTTTTAAAAGACATTTTTAATCCTGAACCATGGTTACTCACTGAACACAGAAGATTATACAGAATTTCTAAATAAATACATCTAATCCCCAAAGTCACTGAAGTTTGCAACATAGTACAGACAACCTTATTAAAGCTTCAGAAACAAACTTCTGCCCACACTTTTAGCAATAAACAGAGAGAAGACCAAATACCTTGTGGAGATGGTCTTTCATTCCTGAAGACTGAAGAACTGTGGCATTGGACGAGATAATTACAGAACCACAGAGTTGGAATCGACCTCAAAGATAATCTGGTACAACCAATACACTGTTATGCCTTCCCTGATAGGTGACCACCCAGCCCCTGCTTAAAAAACTTTTAATGAAGGTGTCTATTCTTCCATTGAAGAGCTCATACTGCTTCCTAGTGTTTAGACAAAATTCCCTGTCTTGTAATTTGAAGCAATTGACTTACCCTCCAGAGCAATAGAAAACAAATTTGTTCCATTCTCTATGTGACAACCCTTCAAATATCATATTAACTGAATGGTCCAAAGTAGGGAAGGAATTTTCTGAAAAACTCAGTGTGCATAGATTTCCCCCCTAATTCTCATCTCACTTATTGGTCTTAAAAAGAAATAAGGTTTTAAAAAAATTGGTTAAATGCAAACAATTCTCACCTATTATGGGCTAAGATGGTGCATGGGCCCTCACCTTGCACTTGTATCTGTGCCTTTTTAAAAATAAATAAATGCAGTTTGTTCTGAGACTCTCTGTGCTTCCTCTGATTTAATTTGGGTTCTGTGTTCCTAGCTGTCTTGTAGCAAATGAAGATCCATGTCATCCATTCCTTATAATGGAGAATCTAAAATATGGTCCTATTTTGGCAAAAGTGGATGAAATTTGCAAACACAAAGTCCCTCCAGAGTGGATTAAGCCTGCAAAATTTCAGGCAGATAGGTTTAGGGGTTTTCACGGTTTTCACACATTTAATGTTTGTTTTTTAAAACTGTTTTTGGTTTTAAAGAAGGAAAAGTCTATAATCTTTTTGTTTTCTTCCAGAATTAGATGCAATTTTCAGGCATGGTGATAATAACTTCTGTGGTTTTCTTGTAAGGGCAGACTTTCCTGTTTTAGGGTGGATACAATATGAATCATAGGGGGTGGGTGGGCTTCAAAAAGAGCCTAGATTCCAAGGAAAGGCTGGGCCAGGGAAAATTTCACACACATCCCAGCTTACTCCAAGGATTGCTGGTGGGGCATGAGGTTCTGTTCCCCTTCCCTTAGACTGAGGATACGGTGGAGATCTCTCTGTTTACTTGCAACCCCATCAATACAAAACAGTCTGAAATTGCCACCCACCAACCTGACCTTCATTTGGTATGGATTGTGTTTCAGTTTGTTGGCCTTCACTTAGGGTTTGTCCCATACTCCTGCTTGTCCCACCACTTTCCCCCAGAAAACCTGCTGTTTACTGTGGTATCAGAACAAACATCAACCAGTTTTTCTGTGGATTGATGTTTGTTCCAATTCAGTGGTAAACAGTGCGTTTTCCCAGTGAAAGTGACAGGACAAATGAAAAACTGCTTGGACCCATTCCTAGAAAGCAGAAAAAATATTGGACCCATGCTTTCTAGGCCTGGGACAAGAGAAAGTGTGGATGAACCCTTTGTCACCATCTATACTTCAGGCACAAGTTCAGCACTTTTGTATCCTTGTCTGAATCTGATGAAAAGGAAAAGGACTGAGTATCATCTGCATATTGATGACACATAAAATAATATCTGGATGTCCTCACTTAGCAATTCCATGGAGATTGTAGATAGAATGGAGACCAAAATAAAAGCCTGTGTTATGCCACAGCATAAAAGCTATGGAGCAGAGCCATAGCCTTCCCAAACCATATTGTAAGAACAGCCATTCAGGCAGGATCAGAACTACTGGGTTATAAAAAGTTGGACCAGAGGGATACCTTGAGGATATCAAAAGTGACCAAGAGGTTCAGAAGAATTCATAAGGTCTCATTTTTCACTGCTATTTTCATTTTCTATTTTTCCCCCAGCAAAATGTGCACAGAAGCTTGATTGTAACGAAACCTCTAAGCAGTTTATAAGAAATTTACCAAGAAAAACAGATAAAAGCAATGTTTTTATTGACTGGTCAGATTGGCCATAGTTGTTGCACCGGTCACAGTTGGTAAAAGGCAGTTCTAGCTACTGAGGCAACCTGGGCCTCCAGTGACAGAGCTGAATGCTGTACATGGAGTTTTAATGCAAGGTTTTGAAGGTGTCTGCTGCACACCCCCTTCTGTCTCAGTCAATCTGCCCCATACCTGATACCATGTCAGGTATAGGGAAGGTGGGTGATACTTGAACAATATGAACTCATGGATCAAACAGGGAGACCTGGCAGATCTAATTAGCCCTGCACACTGAACATTCCCCACCACTCTGACAGTGGAACCATTAGAAGCCCCCCTCCAGATCTAACAGGCTGAACAGGCTTATACTACAAGAGGCTTCCTTCAGTTATTTGGGTCCCCAGTCACTTTGGGCTTAGTGAAAATTCCACTGGGATGTGTGATTAAGTGAATTAGTTGTGATTAGCTTAAATTCAGTTTGATTTCAAAGAGACTTAAGCATTTGAAACTTTCTCTGTGCTGGGCTTCTGGGTGTGGGTGATGTTGGCATTCTTTCCCCTTATTTCTTCTCTTTTTTGCAGTTCTAGGCATGAATTTTACACTATCCGTTGCTTAGTGATGAAACTCATTAGATAATTTTAGTTCTCTGGGGTGTGTGTGTGTTTGACTGTGCGCACGCATGTGTCTTTGTGTGTGTGTGAGTGTGCACACACATAATATAACTTTTTGTGATACTTACTGAATTTTTATCATATGTGAAGTGGAATTTAGATGTATTTGAAACACATTTCTAAGATGTGATGAAACACCAGAAAATATTTTGACCTGTGTTGGATTAGCTATGCTGAGAGGAAGAGCCCCATGTTTTAATCAGCAATATGCTCTGGGTTTATATGTTAATGACAGAACTGGTGAAAAATGCAGTGGGAAAGTTTGCAAAGAAAATACTGAAGCCGTTCCCCCCCTCTCTCTCTCTCTCGTTTTTCTTTATAGAAACCTTTGGCTAAAATAACAATATTCTTTCTTCTCAGATACTTTGATTTAAAAACCAAGCTTGATGGGAGCAATCACACAATTCAAAAGTGAGTGTGATTAGGGGCAACTAGGGGAGATGTCATTTGTGCAATTAGCAATTGTGTGAATGCCTTTTTAAAAGTGAGTAGGAAGGCCCCCTTTCATGTACAGCTGTGGTGTAAGGAGGGAACTTCTGGATGTATGGTACAACCCTGGATTGGGACCTGGGGCATTGGGCTTTTAATCCTTTGTCCCCCTACCAGTGTGGTGTAGTGGTTAAGAGCGGTGGACTCGTAATCTGGGGAACTGGGTTCGTGTCTCCGCTTCTCCACCTGCAGCTGCTGGGTGACCTTGGGCCAGTCACACTTCTGTGAAGTCTCTCAGCCTCACTCACCTCACAGAGTGTTTGTTGTGGGGGAGGAAGGGAAAGGAGAATGTTAGCCGCTTTGAGACTCCTTAAAGGGAGTGAAAGGCGGGATATCAAATCCAAACTCTTCTTCTTCTTCTTCTACCGCAGTCAAAATTCTGATTGGGGATTGTGTGACTGCTAGTAGCACTGAGGAAGGGATTTCTCCTGTATCCACCATCAGGTGTTATACACCAGCACAAGAACAAGGGATTGGGACCTGACTGAGTTGCTCCATCCTGTGTCCCACACTCCTCTCCCCAGTTCAACATGAGGCATCTCATCCACAGTGTATGCATGCTTAAATGCATTCCTGGGAACTGGAACGCTGGGGAAGTCTTCACACATACAGCCAAATGCGCAAAGGCTCCCTATGACATGTTGCGGGGTGTGGGGCTGCTAGCGCACAGGAGCTAATAGCACTAGAACAAGGCCGGTGGCTAAATTATATAATGGCACAATCCATGCTATGCAGGAATCAGGAGCGGCTTGTCCCATGGGGCAGAGCCAAAGCAATCTTTCTCCTGGTAAGCAGGATTGATGTTTCTCCTAGGTGATATCTGCTGAGCAAGCCACTTCCAGTAGGAGTAAATGGCTGTTACCAAGGAATTCATCCTCACTGCCATTTGAAGTGTGTGTCCAGAGGCTCAGCTCTTAAAACTGCATCCTTATTGTCAGGGATGTCAGGGACTGGGCAGATGAGGAGTAGTGGTGTGGAGACCTCCACCTCAAGAGGGGTCCGAGCAAGAGGAAGATGGGGTTGCACTGGACCAGGACACACCCCAGAAGCAGCAACAAAGAGCTGGGTAATAATGGAAGGTGAGGAACAGGAGCAAGCTAGCAGAGGCTCTAGTCCTGAACAGAGACAGGACTCAGCAGTGGGAGAAACAGTACAGCAGACAGTGGACTCTACATCCCTTGAAAGCCTGGAGGAACCTCCTCCTTCTCCGAGGACCAGGCGATCCCTTTGTATCTTAGAGCAGAGAGCTAAACAGAAACAGAAAGATTCCGTTGCCGGCCATCATAAGCATCAAGAAGGGGTTTGGAAGCGAGGAAGTGCCGCAAAGTGGGTGGAGCAGACACTCTGAGCAATGTCTCAAGACTGAAGGGAGCACAATCCATGGTCTCTTGTGTGTATCCAGTTGATTTAAATAAAAGAATAAGCAGAAGCTCTCTGCGTCTCTGATTTCACTAGGCAGCTAGCCTGGGAGTCGTGACACTTACATTTGTAGGAGGCCACACTATGGAGAGTCGTTAGTGGAAGCTCAGTGATGCTTTCTGCAGCCTTTTGCTTGGATGTTAATAATAGTTGTGGCTCTTAGACATCATTTTCTGGAGAAGGGCCGTAGCTCCAGGAGAAAACATTTGCTTAGCATACAGAAAGTTCTAGGTTCAATCCCTGGCATCTCCAGGTAGGAGTGGGAATATCTCCTGTTTGAATCCCTTGAAGCTTTTGCCAGGCAATGTACACTATTGAGCTAAATGGACCAATTGTCTTTCAGCATAAGGCAGCTTCCTATTCCTGTTTTCTTGTATTCTGTGTTCATTCTTAATTCACCTTTTGTCTAGAAGGATCTAGTGGCCAGACTTCTAAATATGCAGTTTGAAACATTTTTTTAAACAAAACAAAACACAGGAACAGAACGTAACTAAGGGTAAAAACATGCAAGATTAACATGTGTTGGAAATAGATTCTCCCATCTTTAAAATGGACAGGTGACTGTTTACTTTGTTCAATAAAACACATTGAGGTTTGAAGTATCCGGAAGTATCTCAACAATTATTCATGAACAGCAGTATAATCTCTCTTTTTAGGCTAAGCACAACTACTTGGAAGTATGCAACCTTCAAGACTAAATAGGAACTGTATTGCACTTTGAATCTTCTCTCTCTCTCTCTTGAATTCAATGTAACCAGTTCCTGAGGTTTCACATGTACATCAGATGTTGCTCATATTTTTTCCTTTTCATTTTGTTCCTTGGCTCCTTTCATGTTGTTTGGAACGAAAGAAAGCTAAGATGAAATAGTTGAAGAGAAAGTAGGCAGCCAACAGCCAAAACAAACCTGGACCATAAGGACTTTGTAGCATCTGTCGGAGTATAACTAGATTAGGAGCAGTGGTGTCTCCACAAATTGGAGGGATGTTGTAAGGCATGTCCTTTGAATAGAATTAGTTTTTGCTGGAATCAAATTATGTGCAGGAAGAATGATTAGAAGCAAGCCTCAAGACTAAGAAAGATTAATTACTGGCATTTCATTAGAAGCTTATTTTGCATAATCCTATTAGTTTAATCATGTGTTCACCCCCCTCATGTGTGGGTGCACCATTTACTAAATTTATACACTGTACAGTACTGCTTTTTATTTGCTCAGCATCTTAGTTTGTTCCATACTTGCATCAATATCGCACTCTTTTATGATGCTGTGGCCACACACAGTGCAATGTGGGCTCAGTAATGTTGGTAAAGGATCTATAAGAACACAAAAAGGCCTGCTGTATCAGACCAGTGGCCCATCTGGTCCATCATTCTGTCATCACAGTGCCCAACAGATGCCTGGAGGGCACCAGGTTGGGGAAGGTGATTCACTCTGCTCATCTCAGATTCATTTTCTGTATGGCTAGCTCATTCATTAGCAGGTGCACCCTTGGCACAGGAAGTTCTTAAGGTGGTGGTGTTATTTGTGGGGTCAATGTTGTACTTTCCAACAAATACTGCACCATAATATGTGATTCTGTTAGAATCATAGAACTGTAGTGTTGAAAGGGACCTCAAGGATAATTTAGTCCAATCCCCAGCAGTGCAGGAATCTCAACTAAGGCATCAGTGATAGATGGCCATCCAACCACTGCTTAAAAATCTCCAAGGTAGGAGAGTCTACTGCCTTCCAATGGAGTCCATTCCACTGTTGAACAGCCCTTACCATCAGAAAGTTCATCTTGATGTCTCGTTGGAGTCTCCTTTCTTGTAACTTGAAGCAATTGGTTCAGGTCCTACCCTCTGGAGCCGGAGAAAACATCTTCCATGTGACAGCTCTTTAGATATTTATGGATGGCTATCATATCTCCTCTCAGTCGTCTCTTGTCCAGGCTCTCTGCATCCCGACACTTGTTGAAATGAGGACATGGGGGAGGGCCTTTGCTGTGGCTGGTTCCCAGTTATGGACTTCCCTTCTGTGGTAGGTTCACCCTTCTCATTCTGTCTTCCACTGTCTGATGAAGACCAGTTCATCAAAGTAAGCTTGCCATTGGCCTGTATGTATTTTTATGCTGACTCAGATGTTTTAATTGTGTTGGTGTTGCTGCTGCTTGTATTTTTGTTTTATTTTAACCTCACACATAAATAGATATTGTGTCAGCATTGGAAAATAATCAACTTCATGCCATTGATGACTGCCCATGGAGTGTCCTGCTGCATAAGAGAGGCATATCCATTACCTTTTACCATCCAGGAGGACTATATGTGATCCTTAGCCACCCAGGTGCAAAGGACAACTGACTTTCCTTTGTGCCGGCAATAACTATCCCCTGATTCCTGTGTAATGCTTTGGCAAACACTGCATATTGACACTACCCAGTTGGGTGATATCTTCTTGGTGTAAGAGCTGTAATACTCCTTCAGTCTGCAATAATTGCCACAATGGAGAGGACCGATGGATGAATACATGGAGCTGCCCTCTCTACTGAACTGCTTTCATGTGCACATTCATACACTTATAGAGGGCGATTTCATGCATTATATGCAGAGGGGTGAGACACATTTCCACCTAGGATATGATAATCATAATTACCATAATCATTTATTAGAATTCTTATCTGCCACTTACCATGAGCTCCCAGGCAGTTTACAACAATATATATCTCTCCATTAAACAAAATACATTTGGTATATGACACATGGGTTTGTGACATTCTTACTTTACATTTTATTTTGGATTATTTGGATTATTTAAATTTTTTTTACCATGGGCTGTATCCAACAAAGTCATCTCACTAGCTCAAGGACTTCCACTTGTGCAACAGAACTTCCCCTCCATCTCCTTTCTTCCCATGCCATCGAGATCTGCTCTGGACAGTCTTGTCTGGTATATAGGATGTAGAGAGGGAGGGGAAGTTCTGTTGTACAAGTGGAAGTCCCTGCACTGATGAGATGATTTTGCTAGATACAGCCCTCTGAGTATATCCCTTAGGGTGGGAGGTATAGCATATGCAACAGAACAGTAGAATGCATATTTAGAATGCAATAAAAAACATTAATTAATTAGATGCATGCCAGGACTGTGCATTTGTGTTTTTTTAAAGGACAGAAAAAATGAACAAGCTCTTTCCATCCATTCATTGTTACAAGCATCAACAAATGGGAATTTTTAGAAGAATGACAATGAAATGAATGGAAATGTGTTCATTCTTTCATTACTGAATACTCTGGGACATTCACATTGTTCCTTTGTGTGAGTACAAGTGATAACACACCCTTTAAATTAATAAGTTTGCATTTTTTGATGTTTCATTTAACCAACACATTAAAAACCATTCCAACTGTTTTCCAGCATTGCAATGGTTGCTACTGTATGAGTTAATACAGTGTGTGCCTTTTTATGGGGGATAACAGGTATTTTTTTGATTCTTTCCTCCTGAAATAATCTCTTTACAGTAAGCTGCAGCCTTCCATGGGTGGAGCTTGCAGAGACTTGCGATGATCTGTATCACATAAAGCTACTTACTTTCTAAGTGCAGAGAAGCTTCAGATTTGCAACAAGAGCCTCTTTGCTTGCGATGTAAAAAAGTCATTTCACATTAGTAGCTAGAATATGAGAACTAGAAATAAACTGAGTCTGGCAAACACTCCTCATTTTAATGGAAAATTCCTTACTCCATTTTTAAATAATACATTTCCATAAAACCTCTTAATGAAAAAAAGGCAGATAATTTCCTTTGTTTTTCAGCCAACTATGGAAACAATGAGTACTGGGCATTTCAGATGCAGCTGAGGAGTCACTGTGTGGTTTTAAAGAAGTTATTAATGCTCATGTTCACCATCTGTAACATGGAAATAATGTTGTGTACCCATCTTGCAATGGTGAATCCTCACATTCTCTCCCCTGCCCCCCACTCCCCGGCAAATACAGATTGCCTCAACATGTACACATAAGGATATCATTGCTTAATAATAGTAGCTGTGAAGGGACCATACAGGGACCATATATAGACTCAGCCACATCCTGCCAGTGCTTGCTAATTATGGAGGCAGGTCCTACCATTAGGGAGAGCAGGACATATTTCACAGGCAGCCAATTTTGTTTTGTTTTTTAAAATGATTTTTTTATTAGATTTACATAAAGTTGTACACAATAAACATAACCCCAAAACAAAAAGAGGGTTTTTCAAAGCTTCAGACCTCCTTCCCTCTCTCCATGGGATCTATTTCTAAAAATGTTTTTTACCTGCATCTTTTACTGTTATCTATCTATTATATAATCATAATTCTTGAAAGATTCCATCAACAGTGTCTCCAAAAAATCTTTCACATCACTTGGGAAGACAGGTGAACTAATATCAGTGTACTGGATGAAGCAAAAATCACCAGTGTTGAAGCAATGATTCTTCAACATTAACTTTGTTGGACTGGCCATGTTGTGCCGATGCCTGATTATCGTCTTCCAAAGCAACTACCCTATTCTGAACTTAAAAATGGAAAGCCTAATGCTGGTGGCAAACAAAAGAGGTTAAAAGACTGTCTCAAGGCAAATCTTTAAAAATGTAGTATAAACGCCGACAACACTGGCCTGCGAGCGCTCCAGCTGGAGAACAGCCTTTACCAAAGGTGTCATGGGCTTTGAAGACACTTGAACTCAGAATGCAAGGGAGAAATGTGCTAAGAGGAAGGCAGGCTTGGCACCATGCCAAGACCACACCATGATCAACTCCCATCTGGAAACCAATGTCCCCACTGTGGAAGGACGTGTAGATCCAGAATTGGCCTCCACGGTCACTTACAGACTCATTGTTAAAACCGGGTTTATGGAAGACAATCTTACTCGGCTACAAGTGATCGCCAAAGAAGAAGACTAACCAAAGCTCATTTTACTTCACAAGTGTCATTATATTCCTGCCAATGATTTCAGCTGTCTACAGTGGTCTTTCAAATATATTAAAATGTTATTCCAGTCTTTTAAAAATACTTGGTCTTCCTGGTTTCTGATCTTTCCCATCGGTCTTGCCATTTCTGCATATTCCATCAGCTTCGTCTGTCACTCTTCTCTGGTCGGTACTTCTCTTTCTCAGGCAATTGATTTTGAGCATTGTGTAGGGGCATCAAGATGTTGCTTATGATTAAGAACATAACCCGAACCTGCTGGATCAGGAATATGGCCCAGTGGACCCGGGGATCTCAAATTTCAGCAGCACCCTGTGCAATGCCAACCCTCTGACCCTCACCTTCCATTATACCGTATTTTTCGCCCCATAAGACGCACTTTTCCCCCTCCAAAAATGAAGGGGAAATCGGGGTGCGTCTTATGGGGCGAATGCCTGCAAGCCTCGCGCGCCCGGCAGGAGGTCCCATCGGGTGCGCGAGGCTTGGGGCGGCAGCCTGTCGCCCGAAGCACGGGGAGCCCTCTGGAGGGCTCCCCCTGCTTCCGGCGAGTGTCTGCAAGCCTCGCGCACCCGGCAGGAGGTCCCACCGGGTGCGCGAGGCTTGGGGCGGCAGCGGACTGCTTGCCCGCACCTAGAAGCTTGGGGCGCGCTGAGCTCAGCACGCCCCAAGCTTCTAGGGGCGCGCAAGCAGTCCGCTGCCGCCCCAAGCCTTGCGCACCCAGCGGGACCTCCTGCCGGGTGCGGGAGGCTTGGGGCGGCAGCGGACTGCTTGCCGGCATGCAGAAGCTTGGGGCGCGCTGACCTCAGCCTGCCCCAAGCTTCTGGATTAGCGCAGGGGTCCGCTAGCCCTGGGAGAGGCGCCGGCTCTCCCACGCTAGCGGAGACCTTGCCGGCACGCAGAAGCTTGGGGCGCGCTGAGCTCCGCACGCCCCAAGCTCCTGGTGTAGCGCAGCGCACCTGGGGGGGAAATAAAAATTTTTTCCTTTATTTCCCCCCCTAAAATCTAGGTGCGTCTTATGGGCCGGTGCGTCTTATGGGGCGAAAAATACGGTACATTGTAGTTGTGGCACCCCCGAGGCTCTGCACCAGGTGTGACCGAACCAGTCACACTCACCTGAATCCGCCTTTGCTTACAGTGGCTAGCCAGATTCCTGTGCAAAGACTCCACATAAGTGCAACAGCATTCTGTCCACATGTGATTCACTGCAAATGGCATTCAGAGGTCCTAGTAGACTGCCTTCTTCCAGCCACTATCATTTATTTATTTACTGCATTTATATCCCAGCTTCCTCCCAAGGAGCTCAAGGAGGTACTGTACATGGTTCTCACCAACCCTATTTTATCACAACTCTGTGAAATGGGTTAGGAAGATTGTGACTAGTCACTCTGAGCTTTGTATCTGAGTGGGAATTTGAACCCTGCTCTCCAAGGTCCCAATCTGACACCCTAACCACTACACCACATCACAGAGTTCATAATATGAAATAACCTCGTCTTGGAGAAGTGGTAGATGAATGGGCCTTATTTTTATTTATTTATTTGTCAACTTCATACCATCTGATGGAACAAACTCATCTCTGACATGAGCATTGTGTACTTATTTCCCAAAATGTCTTCTAACAATCCTACATGGGACTGAACTTTCGTAGGACTTTCCTAACTCTCACACTCTGAAGTAGGAGGGGATGGTGAGGAGGGATGGCACCATGAACCTGACCTCCTGGCAGCAGCATTGTTTGCCAGGAGGAAAAGAGGAGGGGTGGTGATGGGGCAGTTTGGCTGCACCAGCATGGACATGGTGTTGGCTCCATTGGTGTGCTTGCAAAGCCCCAGCCTCACAGCCCTTCCACCTGATACATGGGAATGACACTGCTGCCAGGAGGTCAAGTGTCCAGCAGCATCTCTCCCCACTAGCTACTCCTGATGTAAACCATAGGTCTAACCATTAAGGTTATTTTGACCACTGGTCTGATCCAGACATTGCATTTCCATGTCTAAGTATCCTCTTTACAAGCAACACCCATGTAAGAAAATCTTTAAATTACTGTGTGATCATGCAAAACATTGGGCTGCTTCATAGATGACCTAGATGGTGTGGTCACTGTCACCCTATGGTTGTTCTCAAGACAGTCCCAGTAGTAGCTGCAACTACTGCCCAGAAATGGTGATAACATGTGTGTGTTGGGCAACGGGCAATGGTTGGCCCATTAGGGTGTGAACTTCTAACCTGGTGTGCTAAAATGTACAATCTGAAGGAGAGTTGACTACAATTTGCCCTATCTGTTGGTATTTCCCCCCACTTATGTCTGTTCCGCCAACTTTGTTCCAGCCCTTGACTTCTCCTGTCTTGAGCCAATGCAACAGTATTTTAGGGGCTTGGGTTGTGATGGGACATGGCAGTCTGTGGGTTTTATTTATATACAGTGACATCAGACCTGCTGACAGCTCATGAGCACAGACCCAACGTTTTTTTGGCAGGTCTATTTACTAAAATGTTTGAGAGCCCCTACTTTTTAGACAATGCAGGAGGATAAATCAAAATATCCTAGTAAATCCATGGGCTTTTGTATTATTTGTGTGAACACTGGACAGACTCCTATAGCTCAAGCAGATTAAAGCCACAGGTCTCCAATTCTTGAAATTACAAAGATTTCTTAGGGAGCAAAAGTAATAACTGATTCCTGTTAGCTCAAGGCCAGTTCATTTCCTGAGTCTACCCTAATATTACTCTCTGGGTTTTTTTAAAAGGAGGAAAATAAAATAAAATATAGGCTTACTATATTCTTTAGAAACAAGAGCACAGCTGTCTTTCTGTCAAACCTACGGGCACTTCCGCTGTGTTGCTGGAGAATGGAAAGTGATGGTTCACATGCATAGAGAGGTGGAGGGCGGGAGCAGAAAAGAGCAGGAAAGGAGCATCCAATCCACTCTCAGGGCACTGCAATAAAAACGAAAAGATCCTGGTATAATTCCTCTATTGCCGCCTCATCACACTTCCCAGCATGTACAAATCTCTTTGGAAAGGAGACTCAACTACTGAAAATAGTGCAAGTTATAAGACTTCCATGAATTAATAACTGCGTTTGCCCATTTTTCAGTTTGGCAACCGAAAACACATTTGTGAATGCATAGACAGGGGGTGGGGGATATGAAGGAGGTCAAGCCAGCTGAAATAAAATCCACCATGTCCTGTCTTTTGGACCTTGCTCCCCCCTTTTTCTTTCCTACCTACCTACGGCACTATTTGGTGATAACATACAGTAATCCACTTCATGGGGGATTATCGACATAGTGTGTGTGTGTGTGTGTGTGTGTGTAAGAATCAAGCTGTAATGCTGGAAAGGACATGAACTGCGGCTTCTTCACTGTGGCTGGATCTGTGAAGCCTTGGAGTAAATCTGCATTTTTATTTAAGGCAGCAGCGGGGGGGGGGGGGGGGAGAACATCTGAAAGGAATATTTCACACTCCATGTATCATCTCCTCTTTTTGGTTTTCCAGTAAGTGGTCTATAGTTGTCCACAAATTGTACTTTTTTGTGGTGCGCAAATATCTATTTGCACTCCCACACTTAAAGCCGGATAGTTTATGTAGAAAGTGGGGCTATCAGATGCAAATTTGGCCTGTTATACTTTCACCTCTCTGCTTCAGTGAAATAATCAAATTAAAGGATACAGATGCACTTAGTCTAGGGGAAAGTAAGGCTGGATGAACCTGTCCATGTTGGCTTCTCTCACTTTCTAACTTTTCCAGTCTTAAGTTCAGTTCTCCATATCAGTGGCGCATCTTGGGGTCTCAAATTCCAGTAGCACCGTGTGCAACACCAAAATTCAGTGTCCCTCCACCCCCATGCTCCAGTCTAAATCATAGTTGTGGCGCCTCTGGAAGCTCCCTGCCCAGTGCGACAGAATCGGTCATGCTCCTCTAAATCCGCCTCTGTCCATATGTCTACATAACGTTTGCTAGCATGCACAATTTTGCACGTCCCCCCCCCCATGCAATGCATTTGTGTACGTCACCCTTACTAATAAATGTATTTTTATACACACACTTCCCTAATATATTCATTTTTGTACACTTTTTCTGGTTGGAAAACTTCACCACAAAATTCAGAGAAGTGTACATTTTGAAGTACACCTGTTTCAGGAAGTGAGAATTGTTTAGGAAACAAATTTCCTCCCCACCCCTACATGGAAGACTGGAACTCACTGGCAGAGCACATTTTTTGCATCTAGGAGGAATCAAGTGTAATCCTGGATATCCATAAGTCAGGTAGAAGTTGATAGAGACCCAAAGTAGCTGTGGACAATTCCTATAGACAATACAAAGGATTAAACCCAGTGCAAGGCAGAGCTGCATGGCTACTGGACAGCCATATGAATGGAGTATAATGAGAAGCTGCATCGCATACAATGGAAAGGAGGCAGACCAGTGGCATTTCTTGAATTAGAGTTTGGTCTATTCTCTGGCACAAGGTTTCCTCCTGTCCAAGTGCTGAACACCTGAAATCTGCTGCCTCATTTTAGCAACTTGGTGTGTGTGTGTGTGTGTGTGTGTGTGTGTGTGTGTGTGTGTGTGTGCGTGTGTGTGTGAGTGAGAGAGAGAGAGAGAGTGTGTGCGCGTGTGTGTAGGAGACAGAAGTATGTTGAAGGAGCGTCTCCACCCCCATCGTTCTGCCCGGACACTGAGGTCCAGCGCCGAGGGCCTTCTGGCGGTTCCCTCATTGCGAGAAGCGAAGCTACAGGGAACCAGGCAGAGGGCCTTTTCGGTGGTGGCGCCCGCCCTGTGGAATGCCCTCCCATCGGATGTCAAGGTGATGGACAACTACCTGACATTCAGAAAACATCTTAAGGCGGCCCTATTCAGGGAAGCTTTTAATGTATGATATTTTAGTGTTTTTTGGTTTCTATGGAAGCCGCCCAGAGTGGCTGGGGAAACCCAGCCAGATGGGCGGGGTACAAATAATAAATTATTATTATTATTATTATTATATTCTAGCAACACCACGGTTAAAACGCTTTGCTTATTTTGCTGGGAGCATCTGGAGGGCTGCTACGGTTTTCCCATTCCAGTTTTAAAACCAATGCAGTTGGCTCATTTTCCAAATGAAAAAGTGATTTTTCTACAGCTTGGAAGCTTCCAGGTTTTCATGTGACAAAAGACCTGATGTGTATGTTTTAATGAACCAATGTGACTGGTTCCATTGATCTGGGTGGAGGCTGCTCATATGCTGAAGTGGTTTCCTGGATAAGATCCATCTATAGATCTTAAAATTGGCAGGATGCTAATGGCTTTGCTTATCTGGAATTCTACTTCACTTTTTCAGTAGCCTCACTGAGATCAAGAGAAATAATTGCTCAGTGGGAGCAAGGCAATTGGGATTAGTCCCTGTGGAGACAACCTTCAAGCAAGCACATTGAAATAGCCCCACTGACCTTGGTCAAATAAATGACAAAGCTGTCAAAGCTTTCAACAACAGTCCAAATTCTTCCTATGAGGAAATATACAGAGCATTAGATTTCAGAGCAGCAAGGCCATCTCCCCTCCTTAATGTTGGGATCAATTGGATCATCATGTCGCCATTTTTTGCTGCTATTACAAGATTTATATGCAAATTGATGAAAGGGAGAAATATAAATAGTTGACTGTGCTACACATTGGATGGGTGCATAAAAGAAACTCAGCAATGTGGCTTAATGTGATCAGTATGTATGTCTCACTCTCTCCCCATCACCTAATTTGTTTGTTGACTGAGGAGTAGACCATCTGTTAGAATAACACTTTAGCTAGGCATTTACTGGCAACAGGTAAAACCTAATGCTTGCTGCAGCAGTGGCAGTCTACACAGAGACTCTGTATGCCACTGAGCATGCGAACACAGTGGATTCGTGCCTTTTTTGCACATAAGGATTACATGATGCTATGAGAGAGTAAGGGGACGCGGGTGGTGCTGTGGGTAAAACCTCAGTGCCTAGGACTTGCTGATCACATGGTCAGTGGTTCGAATCCCTGCGGTGGGGTGCGCTCCTGTCGTTCGGTCCCAGCGCCTGCCAACCTAGCAGTTCGAAAGCACCTCCGGGTGCAAGTAGATAAACAGGGACCGCTTACCAGCGGGAAGGTAAACGGCATTCCGTGTGCTGCGCTGGCTCGCCAGATGCAGCTTGTCACACTGGCCACATGACCCGGAAGTGTCTGCGGACAGCACTGGCTCCTGGCCTATAGAGTGAGATGAGCGCACAACCCTAGAGTCTGGCAATACTGGCCCGTACGGGCAGGGGTACCTTTACCTTTACCTTATGAGAGAGTAAACGGCATTTCCATGCGCTGCTCTTAGTCATGCTGGCCACATGACCCGGAAGCTGTAAGCTGACTCCCTCGGCCAATAAAGCGAGATGAGCGCTGCAGCCCCAGAATCGGCCACGACTGGACCTAATGGTCAGGGGTCCCTTTACCTTTACCTATGAGAGATCTACTCACTTACGGTTGGAGGCCTCAGAGAGTATTGCATGTTATGTGGTTGAAATAAGTCATTTCAGTCCAATAGCATTATTTCAAAAGAGCTGCTGTAGATGGCTTTATCCTTCTTTTCAGGCAGCTCCATCTTCTATGCTCTGGTGCATGGTGATGATGTCATTGGTGTGCGCCAAAATGTAAACTGACGCCAAATTGATTTGGAGTATAGCTCAATTCTCCAAATGTCCACCAACAGTCTGCCATATCATTACAATCCTTAGCATATGTTGGGGGCTACAGAAGTTTGTCTGTGTTGAAATTTTGGGAAGTGTCTCTACACGAACACAACATTGTCTGAGACTTAAAGGCAGGAACAATCTCACAGTATAGTCAGAAAGAGCCAGAAATACTTAGCATGGTTTGGTACCATCCATGGTGCTTCCATCATGTGAAGCTCACTGGTGCCCATACAGGACAATTGTCAGGGGTCAGGTTCACCTGCCGAAAAGCAGCCTGAAGATTGAGTGACTCTACCTGTAGCTGATCAGCCTTTACATAGGGGAACACACTGATAAGAGCCAGCTAGCACTGATTAGAACCAACTGGCTCTGGTCTTTTTAACAGAGCTCTCAGCAGCAGTCAGATGTTAGAAACAATGCCTGAAGTTCCCAGTTCTACCTTGCTGCTTCCTGCTGGACCTGTGCCTCTGCAATCATCTGAACTCCCTGGCCTCTGGACTGTCAGACTCTTCTCAGGTAAGAGTTCCTCAGATACTGTTGGGTTTTTTGACTACGTGCCATTCTGTGCAGCTTCACACAGAGTCAATTAAGCATTGGCTGAAGGCCAAGAAGACTGAGCAGAGGAGTTATTCTGCCTGGAGATATAGGACCTTGGATACAGCTCTACCATTGGTTGAGGTCTCACACAGGCATGATGACTTATGACCTTACTGATTGGATAGTTTGTTGGTCAGTGTGGAGTTCTGAGAGTTGTTTGGAGTTTGTTAAGAGAGCTAGTTAAGAACTGTTTCTGTTCTTGCATATAGTAACTTGTAAAGTCTGCTGTAAATAATAAACACCTCTAAGTAACCAAGTTACAGTGGTGCCTCGCAAGACGAAAATAATCCGTTCCGCGAGTCTCTTCGTCTAGCGGTTTTTCGTCTTGCGAAGCAACCCTATTAGCGGCTTAGCGGATTAGTGCTATTAGCGGCTTAGCGGCTATTAAAGGCTTAGCGGCTATTAAAGGCTTAGCGGCTATTAAAGGCTTAGCGGATTAGCGGCTAAAAGGCTATCAGCGGCTTAGCGGCTTAGAAAAAGGGGGGAAGCGGGGGGAAATCGGAACACTCGCAAGACGTTTTCGTCTTGCTAAGCAAGCCCATAGGGAAAATCGTCTTGCGAAGCAGCTCAAAAACGGAAAACCCTTTCGTCTAGCGGGTTTTCCGTCTTGCGAGGCATTCGTCTTGCGGGGCACCATTATACTGGTAGCAGCGTCTTGTTCCTGCTTCGTCCATCCTGCCTGCAACTGATTGCTTTCTGGAACTCTGCGTATGCTCTGCTAAGGTCTGGCTAAGGTCCTGCAGCAGGTCAAAGTTGCAAAACACCAACAGAACTTAGACAAGGCTAGGACAACAATGGCTATGTTCTGGAGAACAATTTGCAAATGCATGGTTGTGGGAGCAGAAGTATACATTATAATTTCCAGAATTCAATAAGCCAGGTTTTCACTTAAAATATTACCAACCAGTTTCCAAAATCTGTAGTATTTTTCTTAACCAACCTCGTTGTTTGAGTAAGGATAGTGTTCTGTTACAGGGGTGGGGAACTTGGGGTCTTGGGGTCAAATGTAGTCCTCTGGGTCTATCTGGCCCTCTACTCTTCCCCAGATCACACCCTCTCCCTAACCATGCCGTCTCTCCCCAGGCCACATTCTCTTAGTGGTCCAATATTATGTCTTCTTTGCATGTTTTTGACTAGCTGGAAATATCCTTGAACTCTGATAATGCCCCTTGCTTGCCTGGATGAAGGATGGGCAGATGTGATTGGGTTATGAGTATGTGTGAAAACATCTGTCTTATATTATGTCACACCTGTCGCTCACTGCACTTTTGTCTCTGTCCCCACCTGCCACCACTGAAATGGAAGATACCTGTCAGAGGCTGGGCAGATGAGGAGTGGTGGAGACCACCAGCCCAAGAGCCTTCCAGAGAGGAGGAAGGGGCAGAGTATGGACCTAGGTTTGTGGTGGTTTGAGATGGGACATACCCCAGAAGAAAGGAGCTGGGAAATAATGGGTGATGAAGAACAGGAGCAAGATAGCAGGTGCACCAGCCCTGAACAGAGACAGGAGTCAGATGTGTTAGAAACTGTACAGCAGCCAAGGGACATGCTGTCTCTGGAGAGTATGTTGGAGCCCCCTCCTTTCCCTAGGATCAGGCGCACCCTTCATGTCTCAGCAGAAAGGGATTCCCTTAGCCATCGTTGGTAGCATGAGGGGTATGAGGGCTAGGAAGTAACTGCTAGGGGGGTTGGAGTGGCATTCTGAGCAATGCCAGCTCAAGCTTGAGGGTGTGCATTTCATGTCTTAATCCTAGTTACAGGTAGGTAGCCTTGTTGGTCTGCCATAGTCAACACAATTTTTTTAAAAAATCTTTCCAGTAGCACCTTAGAGACCAACTAAGTTTGTTATTGGTATGAGCTTTCGTGCACATGCAGACTTCTTCAGATACACTGAAACAGAAGTCACCAGACCCTTATACAGTGGTACCTCGGGCAGTGGCGTAGCGTGGGGGGTGCCAGGGGTGGCGGCCGCACCGGGCGCAACATCTGGGGGGCGCGCTCACTGCCTCCGGAGTCGCCGAAGAGCCTCGGGCGCAGGCTGTAGCGGAGCCGCACGTCTCGCGGAACCGACGAGCTGTGCGCGCGTCCGGGCTGAAGGCGTCTGGCAGGCAGCGGCTCTCAGCGCTTGCCGCGGAGGACGCGCCAGGCAGCCCCTCCTCACAGCCCCGCCTCCGCCGGTGCTGCTGCAGCTGCTGGGCCATTGCATTTTCCTCGCCTCTCTGCCCCCCTCCTCCTCCGGGCAAGCGGCGTCGTTTGGGCGGCAGCGCCAGCGGCAACTCACAGGTTAGGGGTTAGGGGGGGCGCAAATTATTTGCCTTGCCCCGGGTTAGGGGGCGCAAATTACTTGCGTTGCCCCGGGTGCTGACAACTCACGCTACGCCGCTCACCTCGGGTTACATACGCTTCAGGCTACAGACTCCGCCAACCCAAAAATATTACCTCAGGTTAAGAACTTTGCTTCAGGATGAGAACAGAAATTGTGCTCTGGCGGTGCGGCAGCAGCAGGAGGCCCCATTAGTTAAAGTAGTGCTTCAGGTTAAGAACAGTTTCAGGTTAAGAACGGACCTCTGGAACGAATTAAGTACTTAACCCGAGGTACCACTGTATATAGTGAGAGGGTGGGGAGGGGTATTACTCAGAAGGGTGGTGGGAATGGGTGATTGGCTGATAGGTGTGGTAAACCTGTTGACGACTGTTAACAACTGCAATTGGTCTTACAGGAAAAAGCAAGGGGTGAGATAGCTAAAAATAGCTTTATCATGTATAATGAGATAAGAATCCAATGTCTCTATTCAGACCAGGTCTCTCCATGGTTTTAAGTTTGGTAATAAGTTGCAATTCAGCAACTTCTCTTTCCAGCCTATTTCTGAAATTCTTTTGTAATAAGACAGCTACTTTGAGATCTTGTATAGAATGTCCTTGGAGATTGAAGTGTTCTCCTACTGGTTTCTCTGTCGTGTGATTCCTGATATCAGATTTATGTCCCTTTATCCTTTGGCGTAGGGTTTGGCCTGTTTGTCCAATATAGAGGGCTGTCTTATTACAAAAGAATTTCAGAAATAGACTGGAAAGAGAAGCTGCTTAATTGCAATTTTTTTTAAAAAAAAAATTATGTCTTCCTCCATTTCTGTGGTCAAAATAAAAGAACTGAAAGAAGCTCTCTGATTTCACTAGGCAGTTAGCCAGTGAGCTGTTGACGGCACACCTGACAATAGGGAGTGTGGGCTGCAAAAGGTCCTTCCAATGTTCTGTTATGAGTAATCCAGTCTAAATTACAATCTTGACACCCACTAAGCTTGTAAAGACCTGCTTTCTGGCTTCATATCTCCATAGAAGTGAAATGATAGAACTGGCGGAGGGATTTTAAAGCAAAAACAAACCACGTTTCCTGTTTTGAATGTTATAAAATCCCTTGAGATCCTAAAGATTACAATAAATGTTGTCTTTCACCAACATTTAAATGTCAGAATAAAAGTAAATGGGAAGTAGATGGGCAACATATTTATAAATATATATTCCCAAGAAAAGGGTGCAGTGCCTTTACTTTTTCTTCTACTTACCCGAAACATTAGAGATGCCAGTGATTTAACTGTTAGAAAATCTCCACTTTTATACAATTGGTAAATGGTAAGCAATCTGAAATTGCACTACTTACTATTTTTCGGAAATTCTGCTATGTAAGGGTAACAGAAAAATGACAAGAAACCACTAACAAATGATGTTTCCATCTCAGGCAACTGATGATAGCTTTTGTATATGACATTGCATGTTCACTCACACTACCTTTGATATCTGAGGAAGGTTCCTAAGCTGAGAGATTTTGGTAAAGCTGATCCATCATTTGACGGCAAATGATTGATGTGTGCTGTTGTGTTGAAAATACCATTGTTTTTATTATTGAAATCCTAGTCTTTGATGTACATCTTGCATTTTTCTTGGGAATCAGCTGGGAAGCACAAATTGCTCTGCTGGAATTCACTTTTCTGATGAAGAGTCCTTGACAGTCCAGCTTCCTTCTCCTGGGCTTTAACTATTAAGGAATCAAAAAGCTGCTGGTCAATATTGAATGGTTTAACAAGCTGTTGTTTGGATTGGTAGATGTCATGGCTGTGATTCAACAAGTTACTTTTAATTAGTTGCAGTGTCACTTTTGAAGGGTGGTTCTGTACAACAGGGGATTTCGCAAAGCTGACAGAAGGTACCTCAGTCAGCTTTTAATGACTTCTTTTAAACCTGACTGACAGTCCAACAGCTCTTTCAAAGTAGGTCAAGGTTACTTTGACGCTTGCTTCCTGGGCAGGAGAAATGAAGAATGGTTTGAAACAAAAATGTAAGGATGGGGAGAATACCATGAATATAGCTATATGATCATTGCTATTCCCTTCTCTAGCATGCCTGAGTATGATTTAGAGTATGCTTTATTTAATTCAAATAAAATGCCCATCATTACGGTGTATGTTTGTATTTGTGTACTAGTATTGCAAGAACCATGGGAGGTTGCAACACCTCCCTGTGCATATATTTTCAAACCACCAGGCTGCCATGACACTAAATGTCAGGGGTGAAAAGCAGTTCCTTGCCCTCTGAGCAACAGCATCTGTGCTTTAATTTTGCCCCCATAGGTTCTAATAGCAATATTAGGAGACAGTAACTGACTGTGGCATGGACATTTTCTAAATGACTAAAGTGGGGTCGCCTGTGCTCCGATGATCCCAACTGTTGAGATTTAAGTTGTTGCTAACGCCATGAAATTACTTCACCGTAAGACTTGAGTGGTACTTTTTAACCTTATTAGGCCTGCATGGTTTTGTTTCAGAGCATCTCCTCCTATGAAGAGATGCCAGTTCTGTGTTTTGATTCGTGTATTCCTGTCTTCTCTGTATGCCAATAAAGACTGATTGAAGTTGCTGCTGCTGCTTCACCCTACCTCAGATTCTACTTCTTGGTTTCATAAAAACCTAACAGCACAGGCAAGGAACTTTGAGATCAGCAACAGCTGGAGGACTAGAATTCCCATCTGTCCTAACTAGCCTGACCAATGATCAGGCATTGTGGGTCTCCTCACATCTGCTTTATGGAATATGGTCAGCTGGCTTTAATATATCAGATGATATACCCTTGAAGATGAAGAGTGCATTCCGTATCCTTTAAAATCAATGAGAGATTTTCCCATTGACTCAGTGGACTGTGGACTAAATATCCATGGTGACCAGAAGAGACATTGCTGCACCAATTTTGGTGTAATTCTCACCCTTGGTTTCTCGGTGCCCCACCACTTTTGATTATTAGTAGTACTTTTTCCATTTGGAACAGGAATTGTTGAGTTTAATACAAACCTACATGATGGGTTAAGATTATGTGTTAGTGGGTTGACAGAGAGAGACTGATTGCTCAGACTGATTAGCGGGAATGGTATTTTGAAAGCAGGAGGCACAATCTATCAGATGGCTAGGCATACTTTTCCATCACAACATCCAGCTTAAGCTTAATGGAACAGCCTGCACATTAGCAGCTTGGTCATGTTTACCTTTCCTGCTTATCAAAGGTGAATTTGATTGAAATTTCCCTTTAACATAGAACAGCTGTTGTAATTCACTTGGAAATGTCAGGGCTAATGAGAGCTTTGTGGTATTTAGGTGCTTCATAGGATTATTACACTCATATGAAGAGTAGTATGGAACTAAGGACATACTTCAGTATTTTAGTGGAAGGAAATAAAACCACACAACAGCACAATCCCTAAGCCTATGGAAGATTATGCATATTTTCTAGAGAATGTGTAGAATGCAGTTGAGAGATGCACATTCATGCATATTGGCTTGAGGAAAGTACAAAGGATACTTGAGAGATGCACATTTCCCAAGGCATGTTGGAGAATATGCAGACTGACCTGAAATTGTGCACAATTGCTTTGTGAACATATTAGGATCACATACGCACACACATTTGTACATTGGTTTGGTGGAAATGCTAAGAAACAATAGAAGTCTCTCTTGTTGAGAAGACCATACTGATGTGTTTTATTTTGGATCTTGGAAGTGAGAAGAGTTAAACTGGTTAATATTCAATAGCTACCTATTGCGTATAATTATCTTCTTTCTTCTTCTTTGGTGATCACTCGTAGCCGAGTAAGATTGTCTTCCATAAACACACACACACACAAACACAGTTTTAACAATGTAATTATAATTACAGTATAATTATAGCACTGCCATGAAAGTGCCAGTTCTCAGAAATGTCACTGCCCATATGAGCAAAGCCAATCAGGAACTTTGTTTGGTTGTTGATTTATATTCATTTATTTGTTTAATCAAAACTTTTTTGCTCCTGTCATCCTCCAATTTTGAGCCCAGGTCAGCTAACAAGAATGAATAAAACAGCTGTAGAAAATGAAAACAAAGTTAAAAATCACAAAATCACAAAATCATAGTAAAACTACAATAAGAACAGCAGTGATGATATCTATATTGTTCCTATCCCTGCATATCCTAAACTTATTCCATAAATAAAACACATTGTTACAAACAACAAACCCATTTCATAATGAAAAGTTAATTGCAATGAAAAGGGACATAATGGTTGCTGTAAATATCATACAACATGGGTGAATAAATTTATCTCAGCAGGTCTGTGATATTTTTGGGAGGAGAGGAAATATAATATCATTGTCTTTAGAAACCTGCCTAATTTGCAGCAAGTCTTCCCGCTTTTCCTGTACAATCCCCCAGTTTAGGCTGCAGTCCAATAGGTGCTGTTAACTCCCACTGAACTCAGCGGGCTCACTTCTGAATAGACATGTAGAAGACTACGCTGTTAGTAAAAATAACAACAAGAAAAAATACAGACACTCAAACGGAGCATTCAATAGTCATTTGTTCAGCGGATATAGAGCCCATTGCTTCTGCTATATTAAAGTGTTCAGCGTGTGTTAAATTGCAGGGAGCAGTGATGGTCACAGCTGGAATTAAATTTAACACAAAAAAAGGAAAAAAATTAATTCTAACTTTTATGAGTCATAAAAATTGCCTTCATAGAAGTGGATGATTACCTTGCAAAAAAAAAAGAAAAAGAAAAAGTGTGTGTGTATTCACACACAAGCACATTTGGAAAGAATAGCCCCAACGGCCAACATGTGAGATACAGGAACAACAGAAATCTAATTCTGAATAGGCTCCATTGCCTTCATTACTGAAATAATATGTATCAGATTTCAGTACTGGGTAACAACATGGCTGGACAAGATGGGCTTCCCTCTTGTGTTTTATAAGTTGTTAAAAAAGACTCATGCTGCCTTTGATTCACAAAGAGCAAAGCAGTAGGGGGGGGGGAAGGATGTATACCAGAAGTTGCACACTGTGGGCTATCTCTCATTGTATACTCAGGGCTTTGAAAATAATGAGACTACCCCCCCCCCCCCAGTCTACGGAGTTCCATGTATTATTGAGAGACTTCCTGAGGCTCTGTGTGTGAATAAAAGGTATACTGATGCTGCCAAAGACACAGGGTGGAGACATTGTTAGGGCTGCTTCACACTTGTTTGAAGTCCCCCATCTGGGAACCTTGGATCCACATGGAGGCATCAGTGGGTTTGCATAGGACGCTTGCTCATAAGTAGGCACAGTCCATCTTCAATGGAGCCTCCTTTTCTAGGAAGACAGCCAATCAAAAATGGATTGAGGTGGTGACAGAGACTATAGTGGTGGCACTTTTAGAACCCAACTGGAGCAACCACTTCACATTTCCATGGTGTTCTCCTTTGAGTGCTGAGTAATAATAATAATAATTTATTATTTGTACCCCGCCCATCTGGCTGGGTTTCCCCAGCCACTCTGGCCGGCTTCCAACAAAGATTAAAAATACATCAAAATGTCACACATTAAAAACTTCCCTCAACAGGGCTGCCTTCAGATGTCTTCTAAATGTCAGGTAGTTGTTTATCTCTTTGACATCTGATGGGAGGGCGTTCCACAGGGTGGGCGCCACTACCGAGAAGGCCCTCTGCCTGGTTCCCTGTAGTTTTGCTTCTCGCAGTGAGGGAACTGCCAGAAGGCCCTCAGCGCTGGACTTCAGCATCCGGGCAGAACGATGGGTGTGGAGACACTCCGTCAGGTATACTAGGCCAAGGCAGTTTAGGGCTTTAAAGGTCAACGCCAACACTTTGAATTGTGCTCGGAAACATACTGGAAGCCAATGTAAGTTCTCTTAGACTAATATGGGTGTATCCATTTCCCAATATTCTCTCTCTCGCTCTTCCTGGGGCATGCATAGCCACAGAACAGTGACCAAATGAGAAGACACTCCTGTTAATCCACTAAAGCCACTGTCTCAAAAGAGATTTGGTGCTCAAAATGGGTTTGGTTGGAGGAGGGTCTACATCAAAGAGCTAACAGCACCGTCCTAATCAGAAGTAAATCCTACTGAGTTCAATAGGACTAACTCCCAGGTAAGTGGCATTAGGCATTAGTGAAGTGAGGGTAGTAGGAAGGCATGGAAGAATGTGCTTTAATTAAGACACACTATTCAATACCTGCAACATTGCAAGAGGTTTTTTTTTAATTAGTTTTTGCATAATATTGTACAATACACATTAAAATATTTCACCATTCTGATCCATTGACTCCCCCCGTCCCCCGTTTTCCATTTTTCTAATTTAGGTTCCTTATATCTCCATAGGGACACGGGTGGCGCTGTGGGTTAAACCACAGAGCCTAGGGCTTGCCGATCAGAAGGTTGGCGGTTCGAATCCCCGCAACAGGGTGAGCTCCCGTTGCTCGGTCCCTGCTCCTGCCAACCTAGCAGTTTGAAAGCACGTCAAAGTGCAAGTAGATAAATAGGTACCGCTCTGGCGGGAAGGTAAACTGCATTTCCATGCACTGCTCTGGTTTGCCAGAAGTGGCTTAGTCATGCTGGCCACATGACCCAGAAGCCAGTAAAGCGAGATGAGCACTGCAACCCCAGAGTCGTCCACGACTGGACCTAATGGTCAGGGGTCCCTTCACCTTTACATATATCTCCATTTTCAAATATTTATATTACTTCATAGATGTTACATCAAGCCTGCTAGTATTTTAACATATTTAACATTGCAAGAGTTTTTAACAGTGCTATTTCCTAGAAAAAGAAGTGCTGGAACTCACCAGCAACACCTCCCTTGTTATCTGATAATGGCAATAGTGTACACCTAAGAGGTGCCAGAACTGAGTTCCGGTGAGCTCTGGCTGAAAAAAAAGCTCTGGTTTTTTTATTATTTCCATAATACAAATAATCTAGAATAGGAAAAAAAATTGTAGTCTCTTAAAAACTGAGAAGAAAGAAAGGACCGGGCTCTTGGAAGGATGTTGCTTAATTTGATAATTCCATGGGTGACGCAAATGTTTAACTATCCCATTAATGTACGCTGCAACATGTCCCAGTGCCTCTTGCTCTTTTAAGTTGGAAAATCCTACAAGCATTGAGTAATCCTTCATCCTTCTTGAGAAAATGTATAGCAATATTATGTTTGTTCAAATAGATTTCTCCTAATCCTTCCAGAAATACTTTTATGAAATCTAGAGGGCTGTATTTACTCTTGTGCATTTCCAGTTAAGAGACAGATAAAGTTGAAAAGAAGAAATTTTTATGTTCAATTGATGTCTAATAGAGGGGAAAGACTAAGTAAAATTCAAAACGGAGGCTGTCTCTTTTCTGTTCCCTCTTTGCTATCAACATACTCCGTTTGGGTGCTAGCAGAAGCACTGTATGAAGCAAGCCCTTCTATAAAGGCACAGCTTCAAAGCACCATGAAATGATGATCACCAGGGCATGTAGGAAGCTCTTGCATGACACAGACTTCCTTTTTTACTCTAGTGTAATGGACAGCTTCAGGCTTAAGATGTGTGTATTTGGCTGCTTTCAACAATGCAGTCAACAAAGAAACCTGTACACGTCCAGGAGGAGCTCATGCGCTTGCCACGCAACCATGGACAGATTTGAATTGCCGCCATGTGCTGCAGATAGCTTGCAATACAGCTCCATCAGAACTTCCAAGGATGCAAAATCCAAGGCAATTCTCACCAGTTCCTGTTGACTTCCTGTGGTAGAGGATTGACCCCATCATCCGCAGAAATTGTGGCTGTGAAGAGGATGGAAAGTTCCAAAGTAAGAAACGAACTTCGTCTCCCAGCCTTCCTTGCCCTTTCTGAGATCTCCAAAACATATTTCATGAGAAGGCAACCTGAGTTGAGGGAGGGGGGCAGGTAGAATGACTGTCCCTGCCTCAGTCTCTGTGTCTTCAGTGATAGGAACTGATTTGCGAATATGGACTGGTTTTTTGGTTTTTTTTTTAAAGGTTCCTGATCCTGTATACAAAGCCCTATTTGCATACAGTTGAATATTCATTAGGCTCCACCTTGACCTTCAGTTGAACATGTGTATGTTGCAGATGGGATGAGAAAATCTTTCCATTTCAGTTTCTCATTTTTCCAATCTTAATTTCGGTTTTCCATATTTCCACACCAATTTGTGATTCTCTCCCCCCCCCCGCCCGAATTCATCAGCATTTTAGAGTGACTGTTTCTTAATGGAAATATATATAAAAATTGAAGTGTGCATGCAAACGAAAGCTTATACTCAGAACAAACTTAGTTGGCCTCTAAGGTGCTACTAGACAATTTTTATTTATTTTTTAATATATTTCGACTGCATCAGACCAACACAACTACCTACTTGAATCTGTATCTTAATGGCACATTTTTGTGCATTTTACCAAATATACATATTTTTTGCAAAGCGCTTTCCCCAAATGTAATGTATTTTTTGTTATTTTCACTACTATATGCATTTTATGCACACTTTATCACAACACATGCATTTTTTTATTATTTTGTAAATTGCATAGGCAGTACAACTGCCCTGCAAAATCAGAAATGTGAATTTTGAAGGATGCCTCTATTTTGGTTTGCATATTATTTTTTTGTGATGTGTCAATTGGGTAGAATCACCTTTAAATGCAAACTGAATCCTGTTTCAACTCCACTCCCATCGCCATGCATTCACTCTGCATGCTTGGAAGTTCTTGTTTTGGCTGCATAAGCAAAGTCTCGCAGCTTCCAAAATAGCAAGTGTCACTGAAGTGCCCTTCTTTGTAGCTGAAGGACATTTCGCCTCTCACTTCACAGAATTACTGTTTTGGAGGAGATGGACAGAAAGCCACTCATCTATTCCATCCCTGACCATACTCGTTATCAGACCATTATTTTCCATGATTGACAGAAATATATTTCTTTCTTTCATTCTAAGTCTCCCTCATGTATTTAAGTCAAGTTGTGGTGGTGGTTGAAGCATGATGCATTGTGGAGAAATATCAGGTGGTATATATGAATAATACGTTATCACTAAAGAGAAATAAATCCTGTTAGCATTGGGAGTGATCTATGAAAGGGGAAGGACTATGGAGTATAATAATCATTTAATGAAAACAGGAGTGATTGCTTTTCTGAATTTATTATTGTCAGCGGTCATGTGTACTAACTCAAGTAGAAAGTTCAACACCTTCATTCCACATTAGCAATTATTCTGCAGTAGACAAATTTGCTTCTAAAGAATCTCTTCTATGGAAAGGGATTTGTGGATTGTATACTTCCTTGTAGGGACGCGGGTGGCGCTGTGGGTAAAGCCTCAGCGCCTAGGACTTGCCGATCACATGGTTGGCGGTTCGAATCCCTGCGGTGGGGTGAGCTCCCGTCGTTCGGTCCCAGCTCCTGCCCACCTAGCAGTTCGAAAGCACCCTTAAGTGCAAGTAGATAAATAGGTACCGCTTTATAGTGGGAAGGTAAACGGCATTTCCGTGTGCTGTTCTGGTGCCGGTTCACCAGAGCAGCTTCGTCACGCTGGCCACATGACCCGGAAGTGTCTGCGGACAGCGCTGGCTCTCGGCCTCTAGAGTGAGATGAGCGCACAACCCTAGAGTCTGTCAAGACTGGCCCGTACGGGCAGGGGTACCTTTACCTTTACCTTTATACTTCCTTGTCACAGCCATTTTTTATTTTTATTAAATATAACAATCTAAAATCTGACACCTACCTGTCTATAATTTTACTATTTATTTATTACATTTATATATTGACTTTCTGCCAAGGCAGCCAATGTGATTTACAGCTTTAAACAGAGACTTGATATTAAGACATCTTTTTAGAAAATTGTGTTATGTATTAATATTTGATCAGGTGATGAAAAGTCATTTTTAAAAATCACTTGGAATACAATAATATACATGGGCAAGATCCATTCAAATTTAAGTGTCTATGCTCCATTGTTTACACTGGAACAGATTTATTTTTTCTGTTGACATTAAAATGCTTAAGTATGGTTAGATCTGTTGGGGGATTTCCCAGAGCCACCATGAGAACAGAATGCGGGATCTAGCATTGCTCTTATGTTCTTATACATCCTCATCTTCAGCTGGTTTATCCTCCTAAAAGGCCAGTAATGAATATTTCTCATACATGCTTGTGGAAAATATAAAGTCAGTTCATTGATGTCTGTCATATTCCAGAGCTTGTTCGGCCACTCGGAGATTTGGGGTGGAAATGGCACTTCAAGGCTTTTGCGATGATGAAAGTTGCTGTGGTATTTGCTGGAGTGATGAGATTTGCCAAAGCTAAGCACATTTAAACCCCATTCATTTAAGTGGATGAGCCGAACATGTGGTTGGCAGCATAATTCTGTGCATGTCGACTTGGAAATGTCCTTGTTTTGAGAGGAGCTTACTCCCAGGTAACTGTGTGTAGGATTGCAGCTAGACAGTGCAATCCATGACCTCATGGTGAAGCAACATGCTAGGAAATGTCAGGATGGGAGGTAAGGTTTCTCCTGCTTCTTTATTCTTTTGTTCTTTTCATTTCTTCTTCTTAATGTTCCCTTTTTTGTTGTCAGGGACCCTTCTAGGGTCTAGCGATCCCCAGGGTGCCATCGTGGCTGCACCCCCACGCACTGGGCGCCTTGCCCCCAGGACATGCACCCTGCCCCCGGGACACACGCCAGTCCCGCCCCCGCCTGCATGAAGCTCCACCACTGGGCGAGCCCCTGGATCCCTTTAATGGAATACCCTAGCTTTGGAGGGGCAGGCACAGCCTATCCACATCCCCTCCACCACCATTGAACCAATGCCTAAATGCCAAACCTTACAAAGTTGTGACGATTTGCTACACAGCAGGCGAAACCCAAGTGGCACCAGCCAATCAGCCACATAGGAGAATGCCTACCAGGCCCCCAAGAACAGATGACCCACGACGGCATAGCAAGGTCATAATGAACCCTAAATATAGGGTGGGTGGGTGGGTGATCCGATGCACAAGGCAAAAAGAGGAAGCTCAATGCAGCAGTAAATAATAATAATAATAATAATAATAATAATAATAATAATAATAATAATAATAATTTATTTGTACCCCGCCCATCTGGCTGGGTTTCCCCAGCCACTCTGGGCGGCTTCCATAGAAACCAAAAAAACACACAAAATATCACACATTAAAAACTTCCCTGAACAGGGCTGCCTTAAGATGTCTTCTGAATGTCAGGTAGTTGTTTATCGCTTTGACATCTGATGGGAGGGCATTCCACAGGGCGGGCGCCACTACCAAGAAGGCCCTCTGCCTGGTTCCCTGTAGCTTTGCTTTTTGCAATGAGGGAACCGCCAGAAGGCCCTCGGTGCTGGACCTCAGCGTCCGGGCAGAACGACGGGGGTGGAGATGCTCCTTTAGGTATACTGGGCCGAGGCCGTTTAGGGCTTTAAAGGTCAGCACCAGCACTTTGAATTGTGCTCGGAAACACTGCAGTGTATGTGCAGCAGTATATATGTGTCCCTCGGTTAATGCATGAAAAGATCACATTGGCCAGATTAACCCCAGCAACTGAGGGACCACCAATCGGGTTGTTGTGGTTATCCACTCGCTACCACCCACAACAGCAGTGAGGTCAGTCTTGATGATCTGACCGCAATGCGTGCTCTCTGGGAGAAGGACACGATTTACAAGAGAACGAGGGAACAACAGTTTAGTGACTTGGTGGAATCCCGTTGTTGACAATGCAAACGTATGAAATGGCACTTTCAGCTCATCTGTAACATTCTTTCCAGATGAGCTCAAGAGACTTCTTTGAGAATTTTTCTCAAATCCCACTGTGGAGTGCTGAAGCAGCCATATCCTAAATTCAGACATGTGGCACAATTTGCTTTATACTGCAAGGTGCTATAGCAATGGATCATATGTCCCGCAGGGGAAAATATTTATTTTCCTCCCTGAAATATGAAGTTATAAGTATGAAACAAGTAGCATAGTGTGTTTGTGTGTAGAATCTACACCCAGTTATTTTGTGTTCCAATTACATATCCTATTGCTTCTGTTCCTGATTCAGCACTTCTGCAGGAAATTGTTTACAGTAAGAATAGCTGTGTAATATTTGAGTGGGGAGAAATCATTGCTGTCCCTCATTAAGGCAGTGGCGTAGCGTGGGGGGTGCAGGGGGGGCCGGACGCACCGGGCGCAACATCTGGGGTTAGGGTTAGGGGGCGCAAATCCACGGGTTAGGGGGCGCAAATCCACGGGTTAGGGGGCGCAAATTATTTGCCTTGCCCCGGGTGCTGACAACCCACGCTACTCCACTGCATTAAGGAAAGACTTGGATGTACCATACTGGTTCGGGGAGAGGGGGTTCTCTTTAATGTATGTAAAATTGTAAAACGCAAAGCAAAACAAAAATAAAGGATTAAGGAAGGGTAGAGTTTAATTGCTCACTGATGCAGAGCTCAGCCTATTGATTGGAGAAGAAAGGAAGAGAGTTACTCAGTTGATCAGGATTAGGTCAAGCTTTGAAGTGCAAAAAGATTGTATGTAACCTACATTTTTGGAATGCCTTTAGTTATGCATCCCACTTGCTTTCATTTAGCAATGGCAGTGAGACAAAATAGGCAAAGTGCATTTTTTAAAAAAACCCAGGAGGCTTATTCACACAAATTGCCTACTTATTTTCTCCCCATGACTCCTGCCCTTATGGAGAGAGGGTCATGTGGAAAAGGCTCTCAAGAGCCATTTCTGTGAACACAGCAGGAAAACAAGGTGTGGCAATGTGGCTGCTTGGAGGATGTATTCATAAAGAATTCTATGGTGCAATCCTATGATTCCCAGGAAGGCATCCCAGGGGCCAGAGGACTGAGCATGGAGAAGGGGTGTCAACTTGAATAAAATATGGGGGGGCAGGTAAGTCCCACCCTGCATAATCAATCACATGACTTGGTTTACACACATCATTTGAGTGGTAATGGCCATCAACTTTGCGGTGGCAGACCCCCTCAATTTTTTTGGGGGGGGGGAGTGAAGACTCCTCGGCCCCAAGGAGTGTGCTCCTATGCCGTGGAAAAGGAGGTTGCTAAGTGGGGAGGGTGCGATTCCAGTGATTGAGCATCTGCTTTGCATGTAGAAGGTTGCCCTGTCCTTCATGAGTGCAGCATGCTGTAACTGAGCATGCTCACTTACCCTTAAGGAAGATGGTGGCTGGGGATTCATCCCTCTGGCCGCAAAAGCATGCCCTGCAACCCAATACAAGATCAGGAGCAGAGCGGAAATGCTGTACATTTCTTCGAATTAAATTTACACAGATTTGTTTCATCCTGCCTAGTGATGTGAGGCCTTTCGGATTGTTCAGAAACAGTGTATCAAAGAGACTGCTTTACATGTGTGCCTCTGACATTTAAACCTGTAGAAAGAGAACAGAAGCCTTACACAAAAAAATATGATTGTGCGTATTAAAAATAATAATCTGTCAGTGCTTATGACATCAAGACTAGTGAAGGAGCCTCAGATCTCTATGTGAGCACAATTGCAGCTACATATGAGCAAATTCTGCACACTGTTGTGTTTTACATGCATCTATACTTGTGTCTATGGCGCAAAAGTACATTTTTATACAGTATATGAATGTCTGAATATATCTTGGTGAGATTTTCTTTCTTTCTTTCTTTCTTTCTTTCTTTCTTTCTTTCTTTCTTTCTTTCTTTCTTTCTTTCGTTCTTTCTTTTAAAAAGCCTTTGCCATTGATCCAAAATCAGACCACCTGTAGTCTAGGAACAAAGTCAACAAGTGAGTGCTTCACCACCCTGCTAGAACAAATTCTCTAGCTTCTAGGGGGACAAGCATATGAACGCTCAGTAGCTGAGGATGGAGAGAATAAACAAAATACACATGTAAATCAAATCATATTCACAACCTTTCCATACCAAGATGCTTAAGTAGAATAAACAATACAGCTAACCAAGGATGCTAGATGAAATCAACTGGGAATCTATGGTGAACAGCCATAATTCCATTGCATTGTGTCTGCTTTGAAAGGAGAAGGTCCCAAGTTCATTCCCAGGCATCTTCTGAAACCCTGGAGAACCACTGCCTGCCAATGTAGGCAATACTGACTTAAATGGACTCTGCATCCTCTTCTCCTGTAAATCATTTGTACCAGTGAAGGCCAGTTTCTGTAACCTTAAAGGTAAAGGGACCCCTGACCATTAGGTCCAGTCGTTGCCGACTCTGGGGTTGCGGTGCTCATCTCACTTTATTGGCCGAGGGAGCCGGTGTACAGCTTCCGGGTCATGTGGCCAGCATGACTAAGCTGCTTCTGGCGAACCAGAGCAGCGCACGGAAACGCCACTTACCTTCCCGCCAGAGTGGTACCTATTTATCTACTTGGACTTTGACGTGCTTTCGAACTGCTAGGTTGGCAGGAGCTGGGAGCGAGGAACGGGAGCTCACCCCGTCACGGGGATTCGAACCACCAACCTTCTGATCGGCAAGTCCTAGGCTCAGTGGTTTAGACCACAGCGCCACCCACGTCCCTATCTGTAACCTTAAGAGCCACTATATTTTCCAGCCAGTGACACAGGGACTGGGAGTAGGCTGACCCAAGGTCCTACTTTACAAGAATACACTCCTTTAGTTGAAGGGCTGTCCAGTCTAAACCCAGGTTAAAGACTGGAACCCTAAGAAGGGAGAGCTGGAGAGGCCTTACTGTAATGGAGGCAGATTGGGAGTCTATTCTGGATCAGGACCCCATGACTACTATATTTCCAAAATAAAACATCAGAAGAATGTCACGGATAGATTAGATACTACAAATCTACCTTGTTTTGTTTTTGCATAACTCCTAAAAATATTTAGGAGAATTCTAAATGAAAATCGCCACATCACCTTGTAAAGCCAGTCAATAGTGGTTGGTTAGTGGGGGAAATATGGCAAGCAGAGGGGCCAGCTTCTCAAGATGATTAAGGGGGCCTGATGTGGTGTTCTGACGTCTTGTGTGAAATGTTGTGTGCACAACGTTGTAAGGAGCCAGGGGGTAGAGCTGAACACCCGCTGAACATTGGGGGGCCC
The DNA here is from genome assembly GCF_964188305.1 of Podarcis bocagei. Lineage (NCBI taxonomy): Eukaryota > Metazoa > Chordata > Lepidosauria > Squamata > Lacertidae > Podarcis > Podarcis bocagei. The sequence goes on from NC_138125.1 coordinate 115,187,472, forward strand.
AGCCCCCTAAAAAACACAAATGGGGGGGTGAAAGTTCCTCAGCCCCTAGGAGCTGGTGCCTATCATGTCAAGTCAGTGTCCTATGTCATGAAATGCATTGGCCGTATTAATTTGGGCTGTGTTGAATTTTACATGCTTGTCGTTTCATCATAGCACATCATATCAGTATTCAGATTTCATCAGACTTGAGGAGATTAACCATGTGGATAGGCTGAAAGATGAGCCTTATAGGAGTACATGAACTCTCCAGCCTTCAAAGGCCAAGACTGTTCCCAGACAAGTGCCCTGTAATTGACTTAGAAGGTCATCTGTATTGAGCTTGGCAGAAAAAGTCTTATAGTGATGCCTTTTATTTCCTAGTGGAACAGATATTCTGCTTTGCAGAACAACCCCGTGCAGAGATAGTGAACCAATTATGGAGGGAAAATTACAACTATAAGGGTCAGAGCTCTCTCTCTCTCTTTTAAATCACCATCTGCAATATATGTACAATAAAATTAAAATCCCTTTCGAGCTTAGCTGGATTGGGAGGAAAAGCTTTTTCTCTCGCTCCATCATCACTGGTCTGTGAGACAAATGTAACACAGAAGACACAAATCACTCAGGATAATATCATTGGCTGTGTTCTCACAATCAAATCCTGCATTCATAAGCCAGGATGTGTACAATCTCTGTGCACTGGGAAACTATGGTTAATGTCTGTTAAATAGGTTTTATGTACAAAACTTGGCTTATTTGGAAGTCATTAACCATAGTTTCCTGGTAGCAAGCAATGGGAAACTCTTGTTAACTGCAACTTCCTGGCCTCTTTCCCGACTTGCAGAAAGGAAAGGAGTTGAGTGGGAATGAAGGGGCTGCATGGGTCTCATGCATATCCTCATTTACCAAACTCAGGCTAATCACATAAGAGAAATTGATCCACATAAGGAGGTGTTTCTGCCACTAAGCTACATGCCGTAGTAGCTGAACTGGCTCCAAATCGGCTTGTTACTGCAATAGCTGAAATCAGCTGAAGTGTATTGAAAAGTTTTTCATGTACAACAGCAGCACAAACCAAGGAAAGATGAAAAGGAGAAAATGAAGGGTGTTTTTTTTTTTTAATACACTGCTGCAAAAACAGACAAAAGCTATAATGTTGTCAGCACTTTGTTATGGTTGTTAAACAACATACTCTCCCCCACCCTAGAATCAGTCCTCCCAGTCCAACACCATTATATAATAAAGCTGGTGGGCGGGAGAGAAACACATGGGAAAATAATATTAAAAGCATTCTGGCATTAGGAGAAGTGAATTTGTTGGTATATAAGAAAACTGAAGAAGAGGGAAGGGAGCCAGTGTGGTGTAGTGGTTAAGAGCGGTAGACTTGTAATCTGGTGAACCAGGTTTGTGTCTCCACTCCTCCACATGCAGCTACTGGGTGACCTTGGGCCAGTCACACTTCTCTGAAGTCTCTCAGCCCCACTCACCTCACAGAGTGTTTGTTGTGGGGGAGGAAGGGAAAGGAGAATGTTAGCCGCTTTGAGACTCCTTGGGTAGTGCTAAAGGGGGATATCAAATCCAAACTCTCTTCTTCTTCTTCTTCTTCTTCTTCTTCTTCTTCTTCTTCTTCTTCTTCCAACTATCAAATCTTGCTCATGATTCTGGGAACTATGTAACTAATGAATGAGGGCTAAGACCTTAAACAACACCTAGCACTAAGCAATGGCTAGCTTGGTTGTTGAGAACATAAGAAAAGCCCATTTATCCAAGCCAGGAGCTCATCTACTCCAGCATCCTGTTCTCACAGAGGCCAAACAGATGCCTTTGGAAAATGCTGAAGCAGAATATGAACACAATGGAGCTCTCCCCTCCTGTCATTTCCGGCAACTGCTATTCCAAAGCATACTGCCCTCCTGTCCATTGTGAGCAGGTATAGGATTAGGCGAGTAGAAGTCAAGAAAGAGACCCCAGCTTCCATCAAAAAGGATAATTTGGTGATCATATCCATTAAGTTGCTTTGATCTTGTCAATTATTAGCTTCCATTTAAACTATATGTTCAAGACTGCCTGCTATGGAAATATGATCCTGCTGCTTTAGAGCATTGTTTGTCAAACAGTGGGCCTTTGAGCACTTTCAGTGCCACAGCCTGCCCAGTGGCTCCTCATTTGCCTGCGATGTGCCCTATCCAGGGCACTGCCATTTGGTTGGACTAATGCCAGTACTTCCAACTTCTTGCTTGCTGAGTAAAGGTTACTGGGAGACAGAAAAGTTCAGGAGGGGAGGATGGTCACCCTCCTCTGAACCAGAGGAGATACTGAAGGAAATTAGAAAATGAGATTGATTGCCCATTAATAATAAACTGATACATTGGGGATAGAAAAGAAACTATAGGAGGAATAAGTGAATGTTACAGGGCTAGGGAGGAGGGATGGTGGAGTCTCCTTCTTTGGAGGTCTTTAAGCAGAGGCTTGACAACCATATGTCAGGAGTGCTCTGATGGTGTTTCCTGCTTGGCAGGGGGTTGAACTCGATGGCCCTTGTGGTCTCTTCCAACTCTATGATTCTATGATTCTATGATGGAAGAAACTGGAACTTGCAGTGGGAGGATAAGGCACAGGTTGAATGTGAAAGGAGGGTGGGTGAAGAAATTACAGGAGATTGGTAAAAATACTGTGGGACATGTGGAGTGAGAAGGAAAAATATATAGAAGAAAAGGTCCTTCTCTGGATCAGCCAATTCTGCCTAAAATGGGAGGATGTCAGAATACTTGCAAAGCAAATGTCAGCATTTAGTTGAGGAACGTTGAACCATGGAACTCCTTACTGCAAGGAAAATGCTCTGGCAAATAATTTAGCAATTTAAAAGTGGGTTGGTAATTGTCAGTTGATCATGCCAAATTCTGCCTGTCTGCCACCATTTTGTGATTCTCTGTCATCTAAAGTGCGCCCTGGGGTTAGAAAGTTTGAAAACCAGACCTTGCCTGAGCATTACCTAGAAGCCTACTTTGGCACCAAGAAGTATAAATACCGTAAATAACACCAACAGCATTACATAAGTTTGCATGCATTCTCCCTAATGGTTGTGATGGTAGAAAATGTAGTGTTTATTTCCCAAATATTAGACCCACCATCTTTGTCTATTGCCACTTTCAAGTCATTTTAGCTACTTCTTTTTATTTTTAGCTTGTTACTAAGGAACTACTGCCAAACATATCAAATGTGATAAACAGTGCAAAACAGGGACTGTCACAACTCATTCATTTTCTCCTCATGCTTGATATCAGTTCTGAGTGCTATAACCCTGAACTATTTTCAGCCATCCAAGGGCAGCTGCCCTTTGAGATTTTTCCCTTACATGATCTATCAGTGATGAGGTCCTCAAATGAGGTTTCATAAGCAATGTAGGCAGATGACCATATGTCTTTATATATTTTACAAAGCATAAGCACTTCCTGGGCCTCGTTAACAAACATTACTAGTCTACAATTGTGGCTTGAGCACCTGCTTTCAGATGAATTACTGGTCTCTCCTGATTTCATGAAAAACAGTTTTTCTCTTGGTATTGTAGTAATAATGAGGGCTGGCAGCCATGTTGAATTATAATAAAAAAGGCATGAGCGCTAAGGGGGTTCAGCAAGAACATTCACTGTACAGAGTCTTCTATCTATCAGACTATCTCCAGTGGGGATCCCTTGGCAGAAACACACAGGAGCGTGAAAGTCTCAGAGCTGTGAATTATTAGTTCCTGTCACAAAGTCTGAAAGACGCTCCCGTGGGGGCTAAGGCAACTCTGATAAAAATGCTAATTCATTGTAGCTTTCTATGTGGTGAACGTCAAGGAAGGCTGGTTAAAAAACCCCACACACAAGCCCCGTCAGGACCAAAGTGTTAAGGTATCCGTAGGCCACTAGGCAACTCGTCCTGTGTTGCTGCTAAGGTGAAGGGAGTATCGAAATACTGCAAAACCATGCCTAAGGTCCCCTGGGCATGAACAGAGTGCCTTTCGCCCCAGGGAAGGCAACATCTCTCTCTCTCTCTCTCTTACTCACTCACTTGAAGGGAATAGGCAGGGAGTGCACTGACAGTTGGGAGGCAACGCCCGGAGAGCAGGAGGAGAAATGCATCTGGAGCAAACAAGATACGCAGGGTTGGCTGATAAGCGAAAGGAGTGCACTGCCAAAATGCTTTAGCAACACCCAAAGAGGCAATAAGGCAAATCGAGGAATATGATATGGTGGGGTGGGGTGAAGGGCTGCAGGACTATAACTATTGCTGGCTTACGTGTATTGGGGGCCACCAGCCTTTGGAAACAATTCCGCTGGTTGCCTCTGCGCAGATCACAATAAACCCTTTTCTCCGAAGGAACTGAATCCCTGGTGCTTCTTTTGCAACCTCTACGTTCTGGGTAAGCGGGCAAATGGATCCTAAGTAAATAAGGCTTCAGATTTGGGGGCTCTGCCCGGGATTTGCCCCAACCCATTGGACCAGAGGCCAGGCTCGACCGTGGTGAACAGCTCAGACCGGAGTTCGCAGCTCCAGCGCGCACCCTCCCAGTTTGTAGGGGGAGCCAGCCACACCGTCCTGGAGTGCAGACACCCGGTCGAGGGAGAAAAGAGGCGGCCGAAGGGGGGAATCCGGAGGAAAGAAGAAACAAAGAGGTAAGCCCGAGGGAAAGGGCTAGGGGTCCGAGGGAAAGGACTAGAGGTCTGATCAGCCTCACCTGGCTGTGGCAGTGGAATGCCCGGCACCTGCCCGTGTGACAGTAGAGTGTCCGGCAGTAGGGTGCCACCAGGAAGGGAAAGGGAACTGGCTGAGGTAGGAGTGCCGCTAGTAAAGGATTAGTGTGGTACCAGGGGACTCATAGGGTAGGAAGGGGGGGAAAGGGAAATTTGTGTTGTGTGTTGTGTGTCGTGTGTGGTGTGTTTGAAGAGAAGTCCCGTACAGGAGTGGAGTATTCTGTTAGACATGGGATCTGGAGGCAGTAAATGTACCCCCTTGCAGTGTTTCCTGGATAGCTGGAGAATAGCTACAAGAGATCATGACTGGGGTTTTAAGTTGAAAAAAGAACGACTCAGAACTTTATGTGAAGTAGAATGGCCCACGCAAATAACTGGCTGGCCATCAGAGGGCAGTCTTGACCTGCAGTTAATAGACCCCCTGTGGCGAAAAATAGTTAATGTTCACCCAGACCAGATTCCTTATATCTCCACCTGGAAAACTAATGTGGAAAAAAATCCCTCATGGCTGAAATCCTGCCGCAGTAGAATAGACCAGGGCTCCCACCTGTGTGCAGTCAGAACGCAGCCAAAACCCCCGGTCTTACAGGACCCAGAAGAAGAAGAAGGAGGTGTATTGAGACCTCCTCCCCCATATGCCCCACCAACGGCACCGCCAGCACCAGGGGCAGCCAAAGATGATGAATCAGATGAGGAAAAGGAAGAGGATGAGGAGTTTAGACAGACTATTGGAAGGTTGACAAAGGGTGGAAAGAGGTGGACTGAAGAACAAAGGAAAAGAGTTAGAGATTTTGTAGAGGATTTTAAGAAAGAAATAGATGTTAGTGGGCACTTAGTGAGTGCTGCGGAGTGTAAAAGGGACCAATGGAAAAAGAAACAGAGACATTGGGAACAGGCTTGGGATAGAGCCGCCCTGCATAAGGCAGCCAAGGAACAAAAGGAGAGAGCAGAGAAGATAGCCCCCCTGCGCCGGGTTTATGACCCACCAGGACCCCCAGAGGCGAATGGGGCGCCAGCGCCACGAACATATACCGTCCAACATGTGCCTTTCTCAAGTGCAGATGTATGTAATTGGCGCAATCAGAACCCCTCTTTTGAGGAGAACCCAGCGAAAATTATCAAATTGTTTGAAGGGATCTTTAAAACCTATAATCCCACTTATGATGATGTACAATACCTCCTGGACTCACTACTAACTACAGAAGAAACTAGGAGAGTCCACACTGAGGCAAGAGCGCATTTGCGGGCTCAAAACCTGGGTGAGGTGGCCATAAATATCGCCTACCCCCGAGAAACCCCTAACTGGGATTACCAAGAAGTGGGAGGCCAAAATTCTTTAAATACGTACCGCCAACATGTATTGACTGGGATGAGGCGGGCCTCCCGGAAGCCTACTAATTTGATGAGAGTTAGGGAAGTGATTCAGAAACTTGATGAGCCACCTGGGGCGTATTTAGAAAGACTGAAAGAGGCATATAGACAGTATACTCCCCTGGACCCAGATGATGGAGCAAATGCCCCCATTGTAAAGGCCGCCTTTGTAGCCCAGGCAGCTTCCGATATTCGCCGAAAAATCCAGAAGCATGAAGGGTTCATGGCACATTCCTTGGAGTGGATGCTAGAAATAGCGCAGACTACTTATAACCAGAGAGAGGAGGAAGCTCAGAAAAAGAAAGAGAAATACCAAGCTAGGAAGTTGATGGCGCTACGGGCTAGCAGCCCTTTGGGAGGAGAAGCCACCCGGGGAGGAGGGCGAAGTCGCTTGGGACGGAACCAATGCGCGATTTGCCGGCAGGAAGGGCACTGGAAACGGGAGTGCCCGCAAGCACAAGAAGAAGCCAGGGGACGAGGAGCTAGGATGTCCGAACCCGCCCAGGTTACACCAGGCCTGGGTCCAAGACCCTGGGCTCCTGGGAATCAAGGGAGGGGTAGAGGAAGAGGCCAAGGGCCTCCATGGATGCCACCACCGCAGCGGCAGCCGGGAGCCATGAGTCTGAGGGAAGATGAAGAGACTTATTAGGACAGACCGGGCCCAGCTGATATAGGTTCCCGTGAGCCCATGGTCAAGATACAAGCAGGGAACCAAATGATGCCTTTTTTAGTGGACACAGGAGCGGCTTACTCTGTCGTCCCAATCCCCATGACTAAGCCTACCACCAAAACAATCAGCGTAATTGGGGCAACTGGGAAATCACAAAAGGCCCCCTTTCTACAGCCTGTAACTTGTAAATTAGGAGGCCAGGTAGTACAACATAAATTCTTGTACATTCCGGAATGCCCCATCCCATTGTTGGGCCGAGACTTATTGGCAAAACTACAAGCTCAAATTTTCTTCAACCCATCTGGGGAAGTTGCCATGTCCACTGGGCCCGTTGGAGAGTGGACCCTAGAGGTACCATTGAGGGAACATTGGCGCCTCATGATGGTAGAAGAAGAGGAGGGAATTGTCCCTGATGAACTCCTCAATGAGGTAAACCCTGAAGTGTGGGCAGAGGACAACCCCCCCGGCATGGCCAAAAATATACCTCCAATAATTGTAAAACCAAAGCCATTTGCCAATCCAGTAGCTGTGAACCAATATCCTATCCCGAGGGCGGCAGCAGAGGGAGTATGGATCCATCTAGATCGGCTTCTTCAATATGGCATTCTGAAACCATGCCAGTCACAGTGGAACACCCCCTTACTCCCTGTAAAGAAGGAGGGAGGAGGATTTAGACCAGTCCAGGACTTGAGGCTGGTGAACCAGGCAGTGGAAACGCTCCACCCAAATGTGCCAAACCCATACACATTATTGAGCCTTATTCCACCAACAGCTCGGTGCTTCACAGTGCTGGATTTAAAAGATGCATTTTTCTGCTGCAGATTAGCAGAAGAAAGTCAGCTTTTATTCGCATTTCAATGGACTGACCCAGGGACTGGCACCAAGGTTCAATACACCTGGACTAGGCTCCCACAGGGGTTCAAGAATTCCCCAACCCTTTTTGGGGTGGCATTAGCCTCAGATTTGGCTAGCTTCCCCACCTCCCCAACTAGGGTTCTGTTGCAGTATTCAGATGACCTCTTATTAGCATGTTTGGATAAAATAACATGCATGGAAGCCACCAAGGACTTGTTAAACCACCTGGCTGAGGCTGGATACCGGGTATCCAAGAAGAAGGCACAGATATGTCAGCCAACTGTAAAATACCTTGGTTTTGACATCTCTCACCAACAGCGAACTATAAGGGAGGAAAGAAAACAGGCTATTATCCAGATACCAGAGCCAAAGAACCGCAGGGAGCTCCGTGGCTTTCTGGGATCCACAGGGTTCTGTAGGATATGGATACCAAAATACAGCAGCATTGCTCGGCCCCTGCATGAGTCAACTAGGGGAACAGAGAAGGATCCTTTTATATGGGGCAGGGAACAGCAGCAGGCTTTTCAGGATCTTAAAGTGGCATTACAACAAGCCCCAGCGCTTGGCATCCCAAACCCTGAGAAGCCTTTTACCCTGTTCATAGATGAAGGCCAGGGGGTAGCCAAGGGAGTTTTATGCCAGAAACTGGGAAATTGGCAGCAACCCATCGCATACTTGTCAGAGAGGCTAACCTCAACAGAACAAGGGTTGCCCCCCTGTATGAGAGCGGTTGTGGCAGTGGCCACCCTACTCGCAAAGGCAGATAAATTCACGTTTGGACAAGACACCACCTGTGTGACTCCACACGCAGTCCCAGCCTTACTTGACATGAAAGGCACCTATTTTCTATCACAAGCGAAAATGAGAAAGTGCCAGATGCTGTTATTACATCCACGCCTCAAGTTTCAGGTTACCACAGCCCTTAACCCAGCTACCTTATTACCGGTAGGAGAAGGTGAGGGACCGACCCATGATTGTGTAGAGGTCATGGATGAAGTGTATTCCAGCAGGCCTGATCTTAAAGATGAGGCGAACCCACATTGGCCTACATGGTTTGTGGATGGAAGCAGCTTTGTTGAGGCTGGACAGCGAAAGGCAGGATATGCAGTGGTAGCCCTTGAAAACAACGTGGTCGAGGCCAGCTCACTCCCACCGGGAACCTCAGCCCAACTGGCTGAAATAACGGCACTAACCAGGGCCCTGTGCCTAGCAAAAGGGCAAAAGATCAATATTTATACTGACTCAAAGTATGCTTTCCTCACCTTGCATGCCCACGGGGCACTGTGGAAGGAACGAGGTTTGCTCACCTCCAGAGGGGGTCAAGTGGCGCACCCTCAGGCGCTCTTGGACCTTCTGGACGCTGTCTGGGAACCTGAAGCAGTGGCAGTGATACACTGTTATGGACACAAAACTGGACATAGTGAAGAGGCCAGGGGAAACCGCCTGGCTGACCGGGTAGCAAAGGAAGCAGCCCGGGGTTCATCCCCAACACCTTTCATTGGGGCCCTGGTACCAGAAGAAATTCTAGATAGCACCTTGAAACCAAGGTACTCTGCCCATGAGGTGGCTACCGCAGACGCTGAGGAGCTAAGGCTCTCTAAAGAAGGATGGTACCTCACCCCTGATGACCGGATATGGATCCCAGGATCATTGTCCCGGCAAGTAATTCAGCGGTACCATGAGTCCACTCATGTGGGACCTGATGCCATAACCAAGCACCTGGGAAAGTGTTTTTATGTGGCCAACCTCTACCAACTGGCTGCCCAAGCTTCCAGGAAATGTACGTTGTGCCAAAGGAACAACCCTAGAACTGGACACCTGGCTCCACCAGGAGTTCAGCACAGTGGTACGGCACCCATGGAGGACCTCGTTGTGGACTTTACTGAATTACCTCGGTGTGGATTGTATCATTATTTGCTTGTGGCAGTATGTACATACACGGGATGGGTTGAGGCATGGCCCACCAAGACTGAGAGGGCATCTGAGGTTACTAGGTGTTTGTTGCGAGAAATCATTCCCCGTTATGGTTTGCCTCGCTCCATAGGATCGGACAATGGCCCTGCATTTGTGCAAAAGGTTTTGCAGGAACTGGCAAAGATGTTACAGATTAACTGGAAGCTGCATACTGCATATAGACCCCAAAGTTCTGGGAAGGTGGAAAGAATGAACAGGACTTTGAAAAATCAACTGTCCAAGTTGACCCAAGAAACAGGGTCTAATTGGGTGTCCATGTTGCCCTTGGCTTTGCTTAGAATCCGTAGCCTCCCATCGAAACGTACTCACTTGTCACCCTTTGAAGTGATGTTTGGGAGACCGGTTCCTTATGTGCGCATGCTTTCACCTATCCCTGTTCAAGATGTGGAGTTGAATAATTATGTGCAGTCTCTTTCCCAAGTTTTTCTCTCTCTCAATAGGTGGGCCCAAGCTCGGACTCCTTGCATTTTAATCGAGTCCTTGCATCAGTTCAACCCAGGTGAGGAAGTATGGGTTAAAGACTGGGCCCAAACCCCGCTGCAACCGTGCTGGAAGGGACCCTACACTGTTCTCCTCTCTACACCCACTGCTGTGAAGGTCGCTGGCATCACCCCTTGGGTCCACTACACACGGGTGAAGAAAGCTGCTTCAGATTGGACTGTGTCTCAGCATCCTGAAAATCCCCTCCGTTTGACCATCTCCAGGCGCCCAGCGGACGACCACCCTGCTGGTATCACTCCACGCACGGCTTAAGAAGTGGATGGAGGAGCGCCCGCTGGCAGCGCTCCCAACGTGCCTGCAGTTCAAGTGACACAACCTGATAATGTTTTGAATCCCGAAAGAACTCTAGTGTGTATTATTTGGTGTGAGGAAGAGCCCGTGGGTATTTTGACACCAAGTGCTGGCCGTGTCAATGCTGCCACCTACTCTTGTGGGTGTGTGGTAATCCACCAACCTTGGTCTCCTTCCCCGTGGGGCTTGTGTTTGCCCTCCACCAACCAAGGATATAGTCACCCCACAGGACTAGAAGGGTTCTGTTTGCATATTATAGGATTTGATGCTTGGTTTCCACACCCCTTTATCCTAATCACCCCAAACGCCCAGGCAGGCCAAACCTTCCCCAGACCCTTATTATGATTAAGGAGTGGTGGGAGGAACCTTGGAACCATTGGGCATGGTGGATAGGAGTAATATGTACTGCCCTGATTATCTGGATGGTTTTTTATTTCTGTTGGCACGAACGCCATAGGTTTTTTGGAAGGAAGAGATCCCCCTCCATCCCCTTGATGATCCTTCTCCTATTTATGGTGGGAGAATCCACTCCCAAGGCCGAATGCTTCCAGGCCTTAAATCGTAATAGCATTTTCCCCACACAGGAAATGAGAAAACAGGGGGCTCAGAGTCTCTATAACAAGTGGCTTCAATTGGCAGAAATAGTAGCCCATGAAGCAAATAAAACTGCTTGTCTTGTTTGTACCCTCGGACCCTTTGATGGAGGAGGAGGAATGCCCATGCTCCCCGTACCCCTCAATCGTTCTCAGATCCAATATACGTATAGTCCATCCCGCCCAACTCCTTATTGGAACCATTCAACTCCTTTACGAGTCTATAGGGTCTCTGGATGGTTCTGTACTAATAAAACCCGAAATGTCGTTTACAACCATACAAGGTTTTTAGGCCGGTCATCATGTAATTGTACATGTGGTCCTTTGGACATCTTTGGGTGTGGCGGGGCTTGTACCAACCTTGCATTCCTGGAGGCAAATTCTCGAGCCAGCTGGACCTCTTCTCAGCGCGGCAGTAATATTTATTGGATTTGTGGGACAAAAGCTTATCACCTCTATCCACAGAATGGATATGGTGTCTGCTTTCCAGCATTTCTTGTACCTCCAATGTGGATACCCTCTTCCCCATTCCATCGTAACCGCCGCTCTGTTGATATCCCCAACATTGCGGGGGGTAGTAAACAAACCTGGGGAAAGGACGAATGGCCACCTGAACGCATAATTGCCCACTATGACCCTGCCTCCTGGAATCCTGATGAGTTGGTGACAGGAGCCCGAGAACCCATTTACAATCTCAATCGCATCATCCGGCTCCAGGCAGTGGTGGAAATCATAGCCAATGCCACGGCCACTGCCCTCCGCCTCGTGGCCACCCAGTTAGATGAAACCCGCACCGCCGTTTTTCAATTGCGATTGGGAATGGACTTTATTTTGGCCAAGCAAGGAGGATTTTGTGCGGCCCTCAACCTGACTGGTGGAGCATGTTGTTTTAACATTTCAGATCATGGTGAAGCCATCCGTAATTTGGCGGCTAGTATTGAAAAAGTAGCCCATGTTCCTGTACAAACTTGGGAAGGATGGGATATGTCCTGGCTAGACAATTTCCTCCCAACAGGGTGGCTCCGGGGGCTCTTTGCTATGCTTATGGGACCTTTGCTAATTTTGCTTTCGCTCTGCTTTTGTATGCCCTGCTTGGTGCAATGCTTGCAAAATATGATGCAAAAAATGATGTCCCGAATGATGGGGCCCCGTGTGATTGCCCTCATGCGAGAGTATAGGCCCATCCCTGTGAACGAACCTATGGATTAGGTTATTCAGAAGAAGAGGGGGGAAATGAAGGGAGTATCGAAATACTGCAAAACCATGCCTAAGGTCCCCTGGGCATGAACAGAGTGCCTTTCTCCCCAGGGAAGGCAACATCTCTCTCTCTCTCTCTTACTCACTCACTTGAAGGGAATAGGCAGGGAGTGCACTGACAGTTGGGAGGCAACGCCCGGAGAGCAGGAGGAGAAATGCATCTGGAGCAAACAAGATACGCAGGGTTGGCTGATAAGCGAAAGGAGTGCACTGCCAAAATGCTTTAGCAACACCCAAAGAGGCAATAAGGCAAATCGAGGAATATGATATGGTGGGGTGGGGTGAAGGGCTGCAGGACTATAACTATTGCTGGCTTACGTGTATTGGGGGCCACCAGCCTTTGGAAACAATTCCGCTGGTTGCCTCTGCGCAGATCACAATAAACCCTTTTCTCCGAAGGAACTGAATCCCTGGTGCTTCTTTTGCAACCTCTACGTTCTGGGTAAGCGGGCAAATGGATCCTAAGTAAATAAGGCTTCAAAGGTAGAAAGAGAGGGGTGGTCTGCCTCACTTGTGATTTGATCCCAGAAATATTTTAAACTAGGGTGTGGAATACATTATTAAATTAGCTTCTGGTGCAGAGAGATTTATGCATGGTAAGAAAGATAACCATTTATTATTGGCCTTTTCAAAATAAAAAAGCACACTGATTTTTAAAGCACTGTGCAGAGAGGCAGTTGCGTTTACAGATAACTTTTTGATGTAATGTCCCAGTCAGTGGAAGCTATCTAGTTGTTGCCTGCCATTTTGGTTCTGAAAGACCACTGTTTTCTTGCATGCTTCAGCATGCAAAAGGTACCACCACAGCAATTATAAACAGAGATGGAAAACTCTGTTTCTTTTTAGTCTATATCATTTTCTCATGTCAGATACTGATAAGTATTTCAGGCCTGTTTTCCCCAATATAATCTGTGATTTAAAACACACATTGTCATTCCAGGAAACTAACTCTTGCAAAAAGATCAAAGTTACTGTTACCTACCAACTAAAATTCACACGCACACACACACACTCACATACAATTTCAAAATGTGGTTGAGTCTTTTTAAAGTTCTTAGCATAGTCCAATAACTTTCCTCTCTCTGGTCCCACAATTGACTTCAGCCGTGAGCCAGTCTCAGCAGCCAGAGGGGCCAGCGGATGAGGACTGCAACCAGATCACCCTGACGCCTCATCAGACTGCAACCACCATTGCCCTCCAGGTAGCAGGTAAGCAGTCATTTCGACATACAACCTTAAATACATTGTACATATAAAGAAATGTCATTTGAATGGAATAAGCATTGGATCAAAATGTTTCAAATATTCCATGTGTAATTTTTATATATAGTTGTCTTTATCATTACTCTAGTCCAATGTCCTTTTATCATCTCTCTTTTCTTTACAGATAAGCTCTGTGACTATACCTAATAAAGACAATTCATCTTATTCATGCATAATGTTACAGTGTATTTCCTTTTGCTGCCAAAACAAGAGACTTGTGGCACCTTAAAGACTAACAAATTTATTATGCTGTAAACATGCATAGACTAGAAGCCCACTTCATCACAAGTGTGAAGTACTCTCCCAAATTGGCAGGCATACGCTTGTGGTTGCGGTGATACGGATTGTAAGCAGTGAGGTTGGAGGGAAATAAAATTCAGAAAATGCAGGCTGTGACAATTGCGTTACTTATATTTTATGGAGTGGTTTGAAGGCTGCTTTTTAACCTTTCCCCTCTTTCTTTAACAGGTTCTTGCAGCTTGGAACAGCTAGAAAGGACTGCAGTGGCTGAGGCACATCTTTCAAATAGGGTGGCAAAGCCCCTGGGGGAATGGTATGTGCCAATTTAGTGTCTCCTATTAACTTTGCATGGAGAATTCTTCAAGAGGAAAAAAGAGCGAACTGAGCCCATCTACCTACCCATTGTGGTAGCCATCTTTTTTCTGTAAAATGCATAGTTTGGGAGGAATGCAGATAATGGATTGGGCGTTATTTTGATGCACAACTTGATTTGGATCAGCTGGCTTTGGCCTGGAATGCAGACTCCCCCACCTCAAAAACCCTCAAACTTGCTTGCACATGATTGTACTTTTCTGGTGGTACATATCTTTGGCAAGCCTCTTTCTTTGTGCTTATCCTACTCCTACAACTATCAGAGAGGCATCAAATTCTCCAGCCGAAAGGGTATCAAATGAGAAATGTTAGGCTTCCCATTTCTGGGAGCTGTCTTGGGAAATACCTTCAGAGAAGTTGAAAGGCAGAGGGATCAACTGGGATCAGAGCTTTAAATGCTCCTTGATGTGATTTGAGGTACGAGATCAAAAAAAGAATTGTTAAAAGTTTAAAGTGCTAAATTTGCTCGGTCTTGGCGTGAGCAGCCAGGGTGCACTGCCAGCAAAAGTCTGGCATAAGAAGCTCTACCAGAGGCTGTCTGCCATGGAGGGCAGAAGAGAGCTGTTTACATATAGATTCCCTTTCTGGCTGGAGTTTCTTTCTGAGTGTACAGTACATGCTAATGTAGCTGGCATGACAAGAAATAAATCAAACCAAGCAAATGCTAAAGTGGAAAAGAGCTGTTGGAGATTTCTCATCCAAGTGGAAGGCATTGCAAAACAGGAATTCTGTATCATTGAGCATAGAGCATAGAGCATACAAGCATTGTCCCATTGTAGAGCCACTGTGGTGTAGTAGCTAAAGTGTTGGACTAGGATGAGGGATAGACTGTGTTTAATCCATAATTTTATCTTTAAAATTATACTTGGTAAAATTCCCTATATTCTTTTGTACGCAAGTCCCTCAGACATGCAATGTCACTTAATAATAATAATAATAATGCAAAAATATCTATCACACGCAGGAAGATTTTTGTGCATACCTTGGATAGCAGTGTAACCTCCAACATTTCTTTGATGAAAACAAGGACGTCCTATTATATTATTATTATTATTCCCCACCCATCTGACTTCCTGCCAACCTAGCAATTTGAAAGAACATCAAAGTACAAGTAGATAAATAGGTACCGCTCCGGCAGGAAGGTAAACAGTGTTTCCGTGTGCTGCTCTGGTTCGCCAGAAGCAGCTTAGTCATGCTGGCCACATGACCCGGAAGCTGTACACCGGTTCCCTTGGCCAGTAAAGCGAGATGAGCGCCGCAACCCCAGAGTCGGCCACAACTGGACCTAATGGTCAGGGGTCCCTTTATCTTTACCCATCTGACTGAGTTGCCCCAGCCACTCTGGGTAGCTTCCAACACATATAAAAGCACAATAAAACATTAAACATTCTTTTTTTTTAAAAAAAAACTTCCCTATACAGGGCTGCCTTCAAATGTTTTCTACAGGCTATATAGTTACTTATCTCCTTGGCTTAGGGTTTGCTTAGCTTAATACCTTCCAACATTTCTCTGATGAAAATAGGGGTGTCTTAAGGAAAAGCGGGACATTCCATGATCAAATCAGAAACCGGGATGGCTTCTGTAAATCCATGACTAGCCCTGGAAAATAGGGGTACTTAGAGGGTCTGAGAGAGGGGTTTCAGTGTTTGCAGAAACTAGCCTGGTGTGCAAAGGATAAATTTACACTTGTTGGTCTGTTGACTTTTGCCTTTGACCCTCACTACTACTGGAATGCGGCCCTCAGAAGACTGCCAAGAAAGGAATGTGCCCCCTATCTTTGAAATGTCCCCCACCCTTGCTCTGTGTGTAATGGAGGAACACATAAGTCTGAAGTTGCATGAGAGGGTATCTTCTTGTGCTGGGGATAAACTGGGCCCGATGTAAGACTATTTGAATTTTTGTTTGTTTTGACGGATAGGAATTCAGGCTAAAATCCTACACTTGTTAAGGGAGTCAGCAAAAGTGGACACAACTGAACTCATCTCTGAGTAAGCATGTATAAGGCTGCAAGGTCAGTGTGTTATTTCAAATAAGTGCATCCTTTTATAGAGCTCCCATTTTAGAAGGAAAAACAGAAAGCAACTTCCCCCTTCAAGCCAAGCAGACGTTGAGCTCTGAATCTCAAGGCTCAAAATAGAATCTGTTGTGGAAGAAGGAAGAGCATGTAGCAGTACTCCAGTTTTTCTAATTAATTTGAAATGAGAAATCAAATAGTTTGTGCCTATTGGGTATGAATAATTTTACTGCGTACATTTATGATCAATTAAATTAAACAACTTTCAAATCAAAATGGCATAAATTATCTACAATGGAATATTAAACTAATGATTTATTGGCAAGGCATCACTAATACATATGCTATTATAGATTTGCATGCTGTGTAAGAATATATCTCATCATGAACTGTGCTATCCTTTGACTTTTTAATGAAGATGCTTTTAATATCATTATGATTGCTACTCAACTTTTTTTCTTATTTCCTAGATGTCAAATGCTTTAAAATAAGAGAATCTTGCCTCAATGCTTAAACCACTTTCTAAAAATTAATTATGCTGTTTTTATGTTGTGTTAATGCTGGCCACATGACCTGGAAGCTGTACACCAGCTCCCTCTGCCAATAAAGCGAGATGGGGGTCGTCTCACTTGAGAAATTACTAGATAATATTGCAAAGCACTTTGGATTTTTTAAATGATATAGCAGTACGTAAATATGTTTATGAATGAATGAATGAATGAATGCATTGGCATTGCGAGATTATGTTTTGGCTCAGATTTCACCCTGTCACCATGTGAATGATTTTGGGGAGTGTGTAAGAGCACTGATGGAATCAAAATCTGAATAATCTTGGAAGGCGTCACCAATGTTTTGACATCTCCACTCAGGGTGTTTCATCGTCACATTCAACTGCCTTGATCTGTGGGATCCCAGAGGTTTAAACAGGTGGTCACATGTGTTGCAATAACACACAACCCAGCCGAGAAAAGGTGGCTGGTGGGAAGCAATGGTGTTGCAGTTCAACAAGTCTTTCCAAAGCCATTCTAGGAAGTGTGGATGGTAAGAAATGGCAGAGAGGAACCTGCACTGAAGGACCTTTGCTCTAAAATACAAATAAAATGAGCAATAAGGACTTGGCACCTTTGAAGGGTTAAGGTGAGCAACAGATACTACCTCCTTACCAGCACCACAATGCCAATTGATTTGGTCCTTTCTAGGATTCTACTGACACGTTTGATGCAATGCAATATCCCCCTGCCAAATATTATTTGCAACCACAAGGAGCAGTGATTAAGTGCTTCCTTTTTGGCAGTGAGGGGACATTTAGTCCTCCAGATTTCCCAGCTTAATCCCTCCCATTGTTAATTATTCATTCCACCTCTTCCTTTTGCTGTTGAGAAGGCAAGGCTGACATTTTGGAGGTAAAGTGGATGTGCAATTTACTGCTTGCTGCAGCCCATGCAGCCCTGTTGCTCTGATTTTTCTTCATCTTGACTTTTTTTTTTAACATGGAGAGCTTTAGGTTTGGTAGCAATGATATATGACTCTGATCCCCAACTTTGGCTCCTCACTCCATATCTGTGTGGAAGACGCATTTCCCATTTTCTGCCCTTTTTTCCAGCCCCCTTCTAGGAGAAGATGCAGCCATTAAGCTGTCATTTTTTATTGTTCTGCTGAAGCAGTGATTGTGTTTTACAGCACTTCTCCATTGTTTTCAGCTTTGTGTCTTGATAACAGGTGCTCCTCCCTACTTCATGAGCTCCTTGTTATGAACCAGAATTGCAGCACATTAATATTGATAAAATCTCTGGGGAAAACCAAAAGAAATGGCATGTTTATCTTCAGTGGGGTGCATTCACTGTCTTCTAATGAGGAAAAGCAAGCTTCTATGAAACACTATGAAACACTTTTCTATGCAGAAGAGAGTCCCACCTGCTCCTGTTGAGTTTATATACCCTGTAAATAACAGAGGATCACCACAGCCATCTTGATTCAGTCAAGGTAAGAATTTTTCAGCCCTGCCCCAGGGGTTTGGGGGGAACATTTCCTCAATTTTTCTGGAAGTAGCTTGCATTAGCCTTCCTTCCTTCCTTGCCTCCCTATCTGGCCCTTTCCCCAAGTCACACACTTCATACTTTTCATTTCCCTCTGACCTTTTTTTTTTTTACAATCGCCCACACCCAGACGTATACAGTGCTACCTCTGGATGCGAACGGGATCCGTTCCGGAGCCCCATTTGCATCATGAGCAGAATGCAACCCGCGTCTGCTCATGCACGGGTCGTGATTCGCTTCGTCTGCGCATGCACGTGATGTCATTCTGTGCATCTGCACATATGCAAGCGGCGAAACCCGGAAGTAACCCATTCCGTTACTTCTGGGTCGCTGCGGGATGCAACCTGAAAACGTTCAACCTGAAGCGAATTTAACCTGAGGTATGTCTATTTGTACTGGCAACTCCAGGACAACATGCATAAATGTGCTAGCCTTGAGTCTCTTCGCCATTCCTATTTGTTTTTACATTGAGTGTTTTCCCTGTGCTGGAATGTATAATTAAACTCCAAAAGTGCTTCTTGCTCACCTGGCTGGACTTTGCAGAGGGGCAGAGTTTCTGCATGAAAAAACTAGCCTACTGTACAAAGATAACATTTGCATTCATTGTCCCACCTGCGTTTACCTCTGGCCATGCCCACCACTAGCATGTGGTCTTGTGGACTTGTAGTCTAATGTGCATGGACCCTCAGCCCTCTTCCGACATGATCTGAATTCTTGAGGACTCAGTAAGACTGATCGCTGCACATTCAACATTGTAGTCCTACTTACAGTGACCCCCTTCCTCAGGAGCAAGGGAAATTGACCACAACTTTATTGATTCCCAATGTAGGTAGGATTTGGCTTAGGCCAGGGGTCAGCAAACCTTTTTAGGAGGGGGCCGGTTCACTGTCCCTCAGACCTTGTGGCGGGCCAGACTGCATGTGCGCGGCGGAGAGGGGCCTCTCTCTCTCTCCCCCAGCCTACTTTCCTATCTCCTCTGCTGCTCTGCCTGTGGTTGGGAGTCAGTGGCATGGCAGCGCCTCTCCTTTCCAGGCAGCTTTCCTGTGTGCCAGGTGTGGGGTCAGCAGGCGCGCCAAGCGCCAGCCAAAGCCCCGCGATGCACTCGTCATGATGCCCACAACATGGCCATAGACTGAGAGGCCGGCGGGCGGGTGGTGAGTCTGGGCCGTGCCTCAGCACATGGGTGGCGGGCTTCGGATTGGCTGGCACCAATCAAAGCCCAGCTCCCTTCCTCCGCAGGGCTGGGAGAAGCCAGGAAAAGGGAGGGAAGAGGAGGGAGGATGGACCACTGTGGTGTGTGTGAGGGAGGGAGGGTAAAAAATGGGGGGGGAAGGTGCCCCCAATGGAAAAAAATGGCGCAACCTGAACGATCATGCCGATCCAAGCGGTGATTCCAGGACCATCTGCGGGCCGGATCCAGAGGGCAATTGGGCCTGATCCAGCCCACGGGCCTTAGTTTACTGACCCGTGGCTTAGGCATTGGGTGTGTATCCCTCCCAGCCTCCTGGTGGGGGACTGAGGCATGGCAGGGTCAATCATGGAAGTTATGGGTCCATCGCAAGACACAGGCCTACATGGATGGCCCTCCACTGAAGGGAGCTCTATGGCCTTTTAAACCCAAGGGGGCCTGCTCCACTCCAAGCCCCAACCCATGGACTGGCCTGATAAACTGGAATTCAAAATTGGGACTGGTGGGACTCTTGCCCTTCTCCGTGGCCGGCATGGGGATTTCCCAACTGTTGGCAACCCAGCCCAGCACTGCTCCCGGGTGTCAGGCCAGTCGTGACAGGCTGCAACTGCCACCCACCCCAGGTCTGGGTAAGCGGCCATTATATTTGCATCTGAGACTCCATGCACACAACAGCACACATGATCAGGTTTTATACCTTAGGACATGGGTAACATTTCTATTCCCTTTGCATTTTGCATTATCATTTGCTGCATGATTTGAAAGTCCATGCCGACGGCAATACCTGTGGCTTTTGCTGATCCAGACCCAGCTGGGCTTGATCTGGGTCATAGCTGCTTCAAGGAGGGCATTTGCAGGGGAAAAAAGAAACAGCTTTAAATAAATGCTGTGTTATACTTAGCAATATTCTTAGGTTTCATTTATCCACCGGCACATGAACAACCATCTGATGCCATGCTGTGCCCCTTCCAATGACATTTGACTCTTGGCTGATCATTATGTCAAACAAACCTTAATAGAATGAATAATTTAGAGGAGTGTAATTTGCCCTTGGTTCTATAACTTACTGTCAATTTGTGGTAATGATTCAAAAAAGAAAAGGGGGAAAAAACACACCAGTGTTCAAAATGGAACAAAATGATAGGAAGGGATGTTTGGCTCTAAGATGTCACACTGGTCCCCTTTTCTGAAGTCAGAACATAAATTTTAAGAGTCCTTTGATTTGTTAAATGGTGTCAGACAAAAGAAAAGCTTTCACTGCCTGGCATTTCCAGACCTTTTCAATCTGCTGCAGAAGAGCAGCATAAAATTGCACTGAGAGATCATTGCGGCAATTATGTTCTTGTGGACATAGATATGCAGAGGACTTGCCACGTTTTGATACATGCTGCTCTAAGCTACATTTGCATTTCGTATTGCGAATAGGTAGGTATATACAGTGGCGTAGCGTGGGTTGTCAGCACCCGGGGCAAGGCAAGTAATTTGCGCCCCCTAACCCGTGGATTTGCGCCCCCTAACCCTAACCCCCAGATGTTGCGCCCGGTGTGGCCGGCCCCCCCTGCACCCCCCACGCTACACCACTGGGTATATATCTATATATCATGACCTTTGGGAAGCAACCAAACTTCCCCTCATTCTTTCTCAGAAGCAACACAGAAATTAGAGTCCTTGTTGAACAACCAGTTTAAAATGGTGGGTAGCTAGTTCACTGAGGAGGTGTGTGGGGAGGATATACATTTTAGATGCCTTAAAAGGCTTTATATTTACAAAAAACATGTTTGGAAAGTTGCTAGGGCCCCAGTGCCCCCAAAGAGTCCGCCATTGTTATGTGTTCTGTGTCCTCTTTAGGAATGGAAAGGTTTGTGAGAAACTAGCATTGACATTCCACACGGTGCATCTAAAAAGTCGTTAACATTCTGTCACGGCTTAAAATTAGCTGCTGTTTCTTTAATACAAAAGGAACTGAGTCAGCATGAGTCAGCGGTCTACAATGAATCGGCAAAGCCTGCATGACTCATGCAACCTTTTACCTACATATGTCTGTATATATAGAGTGGTCATTGATTGTGTGTTGGGTTGGTTGGTTAGTAGCTGGTTGTGTTTGATATGTATAAAGCTGTCGGTCGTGGTTGGAGAAGACTTTTTAGAATAAAAGCAGCATTCTGCAAAGTACTCTTTCTCATGGACTCTTTGTGCCGACTAGGGTCTGAGGACCAGGCAAAGGAGGTCAGAACCTTTTCCTTTTCAAACACTGACACATTCCCCCTATCTTTTCCCACTCCTGGTTTTCTAGTTTCTTTCCCCAGCAGTTAGCATAATGTGTTCACAGAGCATCCTCAGTCCTCATTCAGCCATTCTGGGGGATTTCTCCATCCGTTTGTTGTTTTACCCCCAAATATTTTTTGGACTTCTGAAAAACTCCCGATAACCTCCCCTCTTGTCTGTGAATGTGTGACATTTTAGCTGCAGAAGAACAGGCATTCAGCAATTGAAGCACTTGGATAGACAGGATCATTGCTGTAGCCCTGGTTATTTTGCTTTCCTGTTTATTTACTTGGGCATACAGTGGTACCTTGGGTTACAGACGCTTCAGGTTACAGACACTTCAGGTTACAGACTCCACTAACCCTGAAATAGTACTTCGGGTTAAGAATTTTGCTTCAGGATGAGAACAGAAATCGGGCGGTGGCAGCGGGAGGCCCCATTAGCTAAAATGGTACCTCAGGTTAAGAACGGACCTCCAGAGCAAATTAAGTTCTTAACCCGAGGTACCACTGTACTTCCAGTGAGGCAATTCTGCAAATGGAAGCAACTATGAGAAGGAAAGTAACTGCAGCATAGGCCTACCTTGGGTTTTTACATATTTCAAACGTCCTGGGCAGTTTCCGAAGATCCTTTTAGCTCTGATAGCAAGTACTTAAACCTGTGGCTTTCCACATGAAAGGCATGCACTCTCCCACTGAGCTCTGCATATAACTCCTCAACATTTCACAGACAAAACTAGAAACACCTATGGGTGGGTGAAACTGACACGCCATCTCTGGAGGAGGAATATACTTAAACCCCGTAGCAGAGTTCCTAAAAAATAGACCAGAGGCAATTGTGCTTCATCCTGCTGAGGTTTCGCTGGTACTGAAGGCAAATAAGCATAAATGGTCACAAATCCAATACATTCAGGATTGGCACAGTCCATAAAAAATCCAGTTGCAGCACTTTACAATAAAACTTACAATACTTATAAGAAGACTATAATATAGGTTCATCCTGTTAATTGAGCAGTCATTCTGATTTGTTTGGAGAGAGGTTCTCCAACAACAAACATCCTGATTTACTTGCAGGGTGTTTATACACCTTCCCATTAACCATTTGTTACATTGCACACTTTTCAGGGTGTTTCCCTCTCACTTTACTAACCACTAAAAGCTTTTTTCTTTTCTTTCCGGAAGTGGATTTGTTGCATCTGGCTGCATATTTTAATTGTGCAAATTTCAGATTCTGGTCCCTGAAAACAAATTCACATCCTAGGGATTTGTAAGTATCCTTAACCTGCAGTATAAGTTACGAGTTCATCCAATAAGTTAATTATATATGCCTTGCATGGTGTTTCTTGCTAGATGCCACAGTTAAAAAAATTCTCCTAAGATCCCAACTGTCAATATGGCAGTTTTTTATTGATAATGTCTTTCTATGGAATATGTCAGTCCTAGCCTAGAGCAATTTTTGGTTTGAGCTTCAATGGCATTTGTTGGCTAACAGAGTACATTATGGTAATGTAATTCATATATTGGTTTCCTGGAATCCTGTGCATTGTGTGGAAACTTGGCCATCCAATCTGTGGCTCATGCAGCACGACTCTCAAGATTTATGCAGTTTATTGATCTTCATCAAACAGACTGTATTTTCAGACCAACCTTTCTGCAAATTTGTGAAGATGAGATTAGCTTTGTGCACAAAGAATAATCCTATTAAATGTGATGAGGAGAGAAAATAGGAGGTGCAATCAGGAGGACCCAACTGGAAAGGGCCACTAGGGTCATCTAGTCCAACCCCCTGCAATGCAGGAATCTTTTTGCCCAACATGGGACTCAAACCCACAACCCTGAGATTAAGAGTCTCATGCTCTACCTACTGAGCTATCCAAGGTGCTGATGCTACATATATCCATCCCCTAACAGTAATGCTTCTGTGCATGCATCCAACCAGCCATAAAATGAGACCCTCATAGTGTGATTCTGGGCTCATTGCTTCCAGAGATGGGAGTGCCCACTTCACTCAAACCTTCCTGCACTGTGTGGGAAGATCTGAATATGGCTTCTAAATGCATTTGCCGAACACACTCCACACAGCCAGGAAAATTTACTAATGCACAGTACCCAATCACAGAGAAGCTTCTATTCATGTTCAGCCGAACACGCACAGAAACTCCCTTCAGACCTTCCTATTCACTGCGGGTAGGTGGTCCCTCTGTCTAGAGCAGTGTTTCCCAACCGGTGTTCCGCGGCACACTAGTGTGCCGCGAGACATTGCCTGGTGTGCCGCGGGAGGGAGGCGGGCGAGTCGGGCGGTGAGAGGAGAGGCCGCCCAGCGCGGGGCTCTCGCCGTCTGCCTGCCTGGCTGCCTGCGTGGCGCTGACGTCCCGGGGCTGTAACGTGCCCCACATAGGCACACGCGGGGCGGCGAGCGAGCTCCCTCCCACATCCCATCGCCGGCTCTGCACCAGGCGGTAGAGCTCGGCGAAGTCGCCGCGCTGGAAGGCCAGCAGCGCGCGCGCCTTGGCCAGGCTCTCGCCCGCCTGCGCCTCCAGGCACGGCGCCTCGGCGTCAGCGAGCCCAGGAAGCGGCCCAGCCGGCCGGGGTCGCCCGCCTGCAGCAGCGCCTCGCACACGCACGAGACCTGCTCCGCCGAGAAGCGCGGCGAGCGTGGAGGATCGGGCGCGGCGGAGGCTAGCCCCGCGCTTGGAGAGGACGCAGCAGCCGTCGCCAAACCCGATCCTCCTCCTCCTGCTCTGCCGCCGTCCTCTGGCTCTCGGCCGGGAGGAGCCTGCGGCGACGGGGCGGGCGCCAAAGTTGGCAGAAGTTACGCTACGCCACTGCCTAGGACTCAAGCCGTCACCTGGCTTGTCGTCGTTGCTTTACTTTCCGGGCGGAAAGACAGGAGGGCTGATCATCTTGCTGGAGTCTGGGCTGCTTAGCGTCGCCCCAGGAAAAGTTTGCTCGGGAGGAGGGGAGCCGCGCGGAATTCAAGCGCGCGCGCTTCCGTGCCTCGCGCAGCGCAACTTTGCGCGGGAAATGTCCCCGAGTGAGTGAAAACACCACTGCCGGGCACTTCGAAGGCCCCTTTTTCACCCTCCCCGCCCCGTTTGCTGCTTCGTTTCCCCCCGGGGGCGAGAGAGGGGCGCAACCACCCCGCAACTCTCTCCCCTCAGGCTCCACCTTCTCGGGAAAGGAGCAGCTGCCCCCTTTCCTCTGGCTCTTCCCTACACAAAACTTTGTCTCCCGGCAACTGCGCGGGCGGCGTCACTTCCTCTCCCTGTAGGCCAGCCGGCGGTGGGCGAGAAAAGGACGAGGGCTCGCTCTTGTGTCTCCGCGGGGCAGCTGCTCCGCGCGGGGACCAGCCGGGCTCCATCGCGGCCGGAGGAAGGGCAAGCCCGGGGGGGAGAGGGCCACGTGGGGCCGCCGGAGGAGGTGGGTGGGGGGGATGCAGCATGGCCGCGGTGGCGCTGCCCGAGTCGGTTTCCAGTAGCCATGGCGGCGGCGTGGGGAGCCTGGAAGGCGATGCGGGCACCGGGGGCGCCAGCAGCAACAGCAGCCGGCATGAGAAGAGCCTGGGGCTGCTCACCACCAAGTTCGTGTCCCTCCTGCAGGAGGCCAAGGACGGCGTGCTCGACCTGAAAGCGGTGAGGGGGAGGTGGGGGGCTTGGGTCCAGGCGCTGCGGGTGGGATCCGGGCGCGGAGGGAGGGGCGTGCATGTGCGTGTGTGTGTGTGAGACACACACACACACACACACACAACGTGGGGTGCGATGGCCCTTGAGGGATCCAGCGGGAGGATCTCTGGACTGGGATCTGGTGAGGGGAAAAGTTCCATGTTGGGAGTAGGCACCTTTTTAATAACCCACCCCTTTTCTTCAGGCTTTGGCGTATGTGGTTTTGCTGCCTGCCTGGCTGCCTGCCTGCGAGAAGCGCGGCGAGCGCGGAGGATCGGGCTCCCCGGAGGCCAGCCCCGCGCTTGGAGAGGACGCAGCAGCCATCGCCAAACCCGATCCTCCTCCTCCTGCTCCGCCGCCGTCCTCTGGCTCTCGGCCGGGAGGAGCCTGCGGCGACGGGGCGGGCGCCGAAGTTGGCAGAAGTTGGCGCGCCTCCTCGGCAGCGCCTTCGTCCTCCTCCTCCTGCCTCTGCTCTCCTCCGGCGGCGGGGGCGTGCCGTCCTCCCCGGCCGGGGGGCTCGGCGGGGCCCGCGGGGAAGGAGGCCATGTTCACGGCGCACGGGATCGCGGCCCCCCTCGCCCGCCTCCGGCCCCTTCCCCTCCCCCTGCGCGCTGCCCTAGCCGTGCGGGTCTCCTCCCCCTGCGGCGCAGTCCCCTTTCCACATCCTAGGAGCCGCGGTCCGCCTTCCGCCCCCGGGCCGCGGCGCGGCTCCCAGCCCGGGCTGGCCTCCGCCTCCTGGGACGCGTGCCCACCCCCGCGGCCCCCCAAACTTCGGAGCAACTCTCCAGACGCTTCTCCCCCGCCTCGGTCTCCCTCCTTTCCACTTCTCTTCCCCCCTTCCTTCCCTCTTTCTTTCTCTTTCTCTCCCACCCGTCTTTCCTTCTATTAACTTTCCTTTCCCCTTCCCATGTAGAACAGTCCCTGCAAATAAAAACCTAGCATATTTGGAAGAGGGATGCTAGCCTAACCATTACCTTCTATGCTGTTACTATTTTTTTATTTTTTTTTTACATAAGTAAAAAGTGACCTTTCCCCATCTGGCATGGTGGTGTGCCTCGAGATTTTTTACATGAAACAAGTGTGCCTTTGCCCAAAAAAGGTTGGGAAACACTGGTCTAGAGGACAGGCTAGTTGCTGGTTCTGGATGGGGTTGCACTCCATCTGAAGGAGCAGGTGTGTAGTTTGGGGGTTATTTCTGGATACATGTTTGTCACGAGAGGCCAAAGTGATCTCTGCAGCTAGGAGTGCTTGCGAGACTCTGGCGCACCAGCCATGGTCATCTGTGGATCAGGATAGCTTGGCTAGTGTCATCCATTCATTGGTGATCTTGTCTGTATTATTTCAATGTGTTGTATGTGGAACTGCTGTATGTGGATATTGCAACTCTGCTAAAACATCTGCATTGGTTGCCTATGTGTTACTGAGCCAGGTTCAAGGCTGGTGTGTTGATATGCAAAGCCCTGAACTGTTCAGACTGAACAACTGATGTCTATGATTCCTTATGGGCCACCTGAGTCCTTACGTCTTTGTGGGAAGTGATCATCCTGTGTGATTGTTATTCAGATAATATTAGAGGCTAATTGTTCATTAATTAACATGACAAAAGAGCTGAATATTATTAGTGGAAATGGGAAAATGCTAACTTTTTACTCTAACAGGGTGCATCTATAAAATAATATGCACATATACTGGCTAAGAGCAGCATACTTTAAGCTTTTATGGTTTTATGACTGAAGCTTCTTTGACACCCTTTAAAATGAATGTAAATATATTCAGCCTATTTATATGTTCTGCCATTGTCTGCAAGAATGCAATTGTGGACTGTCAGTGCATTATAAAAAGTGATGGTGTTTCTATTGCAAATTGTGCTCTATCCAATAAAACACACACATTTAAATGAAGGTAGTTGTACGGTGGGGGGGGGGGGAATTGCAAATTTTTATGTCCCTGAGGGGCAATAATGCATGAGGTACAGTACCTGCAATTTGTCTTTCAAACCCAAATTGGAATTACACTATATTGTACTTCAACATTACATTAATAGTGATTTAGAATCCCACCAGTAATAGATCTTCTATAAAGGCTGGACCCTGGTGATACATAACTATCTTTGATATATAAAAGTTAGCTGAATTAATTTTAGATACAGAAAGTTTAGGAAGTTGCTTCCGGAATTCAAGTGTATGGAAGGAACTCTGTGTGAGAGAAAGTGGTGAAGACCACTCCAGAGCTGGCTTGAGCTGGACTTCCTTTTCCCCTCATGGGGCCATCTACTATTAACTGTCCTTTGGTAGTTGTTCCAGAAGAAAGAGGAAGGCAGGTGAAGACCATCTCAGAGCCTACTCCAGCTGGAGTATTCCCCATAAGCAATATCAACATGTAGGCAATATCCACAGCATACATTGGAGGCACTAGTATAAAAGAGCTCACACTTGCAGGATCATCACCTTGTCATGGTGAGTGGGCTTGCACGTTCCTATGACTCTGGTAAGAGAAGTCATCGGGAGTCTCATACTCCCAGCAGGGTCACCCAAGGCTGTAAGGTCAAAGGGCAGGAGATAGACAAAGAATGATCCAAGAAGTCCTCAATGGCAGAACAGGTGGGTGATAACAAGCAGTATGTTACAATGGCTGTGAAGGCAGATGAAGGCTGCAGCAGATAAGAATCTACCAGTCATTGTGATACTCATGCCATCAGAATAGAGCCTTACTGTGAAGACTGTGCATTGGTCAGCGTGCACTGATCTACACACAAAACAAATTAACACACAGGGGACATGGGTGGCGCTGTGGGTTAAACCACAGAGCCTAGGACTTGCCGATCAGAAGGTCGGCGGTTTGAATCCCCGCGACAGGGTGAGCTCCCGTTGCTCGGTCCCTGCTCCTGCCAACCTAGCAGTTCGAAAGCATGTCAAAGTGCAAGTAGATAAATAGGTACCGCTCCTGCGGGAAGGTAAACGGCGTTTCCATGCGCTGCTCTGGTTCGCCAGAAGCGGCTTAGTCATGCTGGCCACATGACCCAGAAGCTGTACGCTGGCTCCCTCGGCCAATAAAGTGAGATGAGCACCGCAATCCCAGAGTCGGCCACGACTAGACCTAATGGTCAGGGTTCCCTTTACCTTTACCTTATCTTCTAAAAACCCAACCCAACCCAAACCCAAACCTCAAAAGTCCCATGGCAATCGGCAAATGGTAACAGGGACAGGACCATGAAATCTGGAAGCCCCTAATCATGAATTGGCAGATGGGTGGTGGATACAGATTCCGTCATTCTGACTCAAGGAATGAGGCAGTTGAGCAGCTCGGTAGCTGTATCCATGCCTGAGCAGCCCTATTTAGGATCCACTCTGCTCACCCCAAAAAGGGGGGGGGGCTAGAAAAGCTGCCCTAAACATAGTCTGCCTCCCTTTTCCACTGACTGGATTACTATGTCCAGTGGGTTCACCACCCAGTGGTCTTAAAAGACAATTCAACTTTGGAACATGGAATATATGGACAGAGCTACAGTTCCCTGTGTGGTTGAACTATCAATCTCTCTTCCTTTGGAACTCTGAGTTCTTAAGCTGACTGTTTGTCTCCTTGAGTGCCTTAGGTAGAAAGGTGAGATATAAATTGAAATAAATAAGTTAATGCTTATTAATTTACACAAGTAGCTGGGCTTATTTCTAAAATGAAGGGGTAGCTGTAAGTTACAAACATAGATGGCAGCACCGTTCAGCTCTATAAGGAAGACTTCAATTCACGCATGCCCGTGATTGATTGAATGGAATATTTACAACAGTTCACCAGAGCCCAAAATTATACCAGAGGAATTATCAGTTAAAGATTCATTTCTAAAAAATAAAAAATAACTTCAGGAAGGAAATAGAGTGAAAAATTAGTTTCTTAAGAATGGCATGATCTATGCACCCATCCTCATCCACTTCTACCCATAAGATTTGCCTTTGATATTGGCTTCGTTATATACTGTATGCATAATAAACACCAGCAATCTTTTGCACAAAAATAATTTGATAAAATAAAAACAAATAATCTGAAACATTTTAATCTTCATTAGGTAGTCATGTTGGAAACAACCCCCCGCCCAATTTGTGCACAGCTACCAACTGAACTTTCTACAGTACCTTCTGAATATCATCTGTTATTTAATTAATTAAAGTCATGATACTTCCTTGACTGCTTCTTGTGAAAGGGCAAGATTGTTCCATTTTATCAGCATAGCGAAATTAAACACCGTCTTTAAAGTGTTTCCTTGTCTTGGGTGGTGGTGGTTTTTATCTTCTATGGCAAGATTTTGCAAATTCATGGAGGTTTGGTCTCTCAGTAGCTATTGGCTGCAACGGTTAATGCAACCTTCATGTGCAAAAAGCAGCACACCTCTTGGTAAGCAACATGGTATGGCTCTCACCATCTTGCTCTGTCAGTGAGCAAGGTCATATATGTCAGGTATAGGGCAAGTGGGTTTGACATGGCCAGAACAACCTTATGGACCAAGTGGTCTCATGGGCCTAAATAAGCCTATAGGCCAAAAGTTTCCTACTGCTGGTAGCAGTCCCACTTATATCTGGCAGCTCTAAATGCTACTATGGTTAATAGAAGGGAGCTGACTCAGGTTTGTCTCTTCTGTTTAAGACATTGTATTATGGGTTTCCACATATCCGTATCTGGAAAACCTAATATGACAGCTTTTACTCATGTGACGGTCATCGCTCAGCCAGTGCTATGTTGCAAGGATGGCACCCGTAAGTGGCCCTTTATAACACGGATGCAGGAAGGAAACAGAGTTGATCGCTGCTGTTAACAACATACATTCCAATAGCAGTGTGGTGAGTGGTTAAGAGCGGTAGACTCATAATCTGGGGAACCGGGTTCGCGTCTCCACTCCTCCACATGCAGCTGCTGGGTGACCTTGGGCTAGTCACACTTCTCTGAAGTCTCTCAGTCCCACTCACCTCACAGAGTGTTTGTTGTGGGGGAGGAAGGGAAAGGAGAATGTTAGCCACTTTGAGACTCCTTCGGGTAGTGATAAAGCGGGATATCAAATCCAAACTCTTCTTCTTCTTCTCTAGCATGATTAAGAGCTTCCTCCTTTAAACACCAAAATATTTTTGTTTCCAAGTTATAGCTCTGGGCTAACATGAGCCTGTAGAAGCTTTCTGAATGGATGTTTTAGGTCAGGGGTTAGGAACTTGAGGCCTGGAGGCTGAACAAAACCCTCTAGGCCTCTTTATTTGGCCCTTGGGGCTCAACCCAGACGACATTCCCTTCCAAGCCACACCCCTCACTGGCTCTTCTTCATACCTCCTTGAGTGCTTTTGACTAGATGCAATGTGTCCTTGAACTCTGATCATGTCTCTTCCTTACCTGGATGAAGGATAGGGGGTGCATGAGCACCTAAAGGCCAAGCCATCTGCATCATGGTAGTCATATTAATTACCCAGCCCAATATTGCATCTGGCCCCACACACCTCTGTCGTGTACCTCCCCAAATAAGATCCCCAGGAATGTGGCCCACAGCTTGAAAAAGTATCCCAACCCCCATTATAGCTGTTTGACAATATAATGCATAATGGTGCCAAGTTTGGAAAGCCCCCTAACACTGATCAGGTCAGAATAAGGACAAGGAATCTGGAACTACAGTCCAGTCCTCTATTTGCACAAATGCTTCTGCCTTATTTGAAAAGCCTGAAGAACTCAGCACGTGGGAAGAAATCTGTGCCGTTGTTTCCAAATCGTCTCTGGATTAAATAGCGGCAGCTACTGCCTGCCTATTCATCGTTTTATTTTAGCAAATCAATCCTGATAGCATACCAGGTCACATCACCAATAAATATTCATCAACTCTGGGGTTTGCTTTGGAGCCTCAGTGGTTTCCACACATCAAAAAACACCCCTTTCCCTCTAAATTAGATCTAAAAATAATTTGTATACACTATAAATATTTTTAAGATTCAAACAGGATATATGAGTTAATCAATGCTAGTTCAGTTGTCAGCTGTGATATATACAGAGCACATTTAATGCTGAATGGCTACACGATGATGTGACATTACAAGACGAAGTACCAGGCCATACCTGGGGTGTATTATCATTAATCTCAGATTGCCACTCCAGAGGAATACTTAACTACAAACTTTTCTTTTCCATGAAATGAATGCATGCTCCTTCCTTTAGCCTACATCTCTTGCTTCCCTCTTGTGACAGTTACTATCCTAGAAGCATACATCAGGAATTGTCAGTTGGGCACCCACAGGCATGCCAAATACTTGGGCACAGAGTATTAATGCATGAATTTGTGCCTGGAGAGAGTGGGGCAAAAGCTAAGTGTTGATAAGTCCAAACTCATGCAGGTCGTCTATCCATGCAGAGAAGGCTCCTCCTATGAAACTTCCTCTATATCACATGGAAAGCTGGGGGTGGCAGCAATCAGAATACAGTGAAGAAACTTGGGTAGTGAACAAGCCCACTCTGTCTCCTGCACAGGATTGTAGTCACATGAGGTGAGAACACCTACAAGGGACTTGTTATAATCAGGAGAATGCTTGGAAAGAGATCTAGGTTGGCAGCAGTGTTAGGAGCCTTGTTCATCGTGCATACTTAGACAATGCTTTGTCATACATCCTAACATAGAATCATAGAATTGTAGAGTTGGAACGAAACCCAAGAGCCATCTAGTCCAACCCCCTCCAATGCAGGAATCTCAACTGAAGCATCCATGACAGATGGTCATCCAACCTCTGCTTAAAAACCTCCAAGAAAGGAGAGCCCACAACCTCCTGAGGGAGCTCATTCCTCTATTGAACAGCTCTTACTATCAGAATTTCCTTTCTTGTAACTTGAAGCCATTGGTTGGAGTCTTATCCTAAAGAGCAGGAGAAAACAAGCTTGTCCCCTCTTCCATCTGACAGCTCTTAAGATATTTGAAGATGGCTGTCATATGTCCTCTTGGTCTCCTCTTTTCCAGGCTAAACATTCACAGCTCCTTCAACCGTTTCTCATAAGGCTTGGGTTCCAGACCATCTTGGTTGCCCTCCTCTAGTCACTGCCACCACACCCCCCCCCATGGCAAATGCTCATCCCCCAAACAAGAACTAAAATGTGCATAGCATAGGAAAACATCCTAATGACAAAGGTGTACCTGATACCTTCTAGGTGTTCCTGACTACAGCTCCCATCAGACACAGACAGCATGGTTGATGCTGGCTAATGGTTATGAGAACTGTAGTCCAACACATATGCAGGGAGGATATGTTGGTATGGCATAATGCTTTGTCTTGTAGCATTTCTCTGAGTAACCCCCATCCCCACCTGCCACCTTGGGATAAGTAAAATAATACAATGAGTTTGCCCACTGCCTTAAAAGATTAATCTGCAAAGCTGGTCTCAGTACTGAACAAATGTCAAGCATAAGGGCATTATGTGAAGCAGTGGTTTCAGAAGATCAAAATACTTGGGTGGGATGAGCAAACAGTAAATGTAGTAGCAAAGGTTGCAGAAAGCAATCAGGGATGCATAGTTTGCCTGGTGATCTGATTCTCCCAGCAGAGATTCGTAAAAATTCTTGCTGGCTTTACAACTGAAATCATGCAAATATTAAAGGATTGAGGCAACACCTTCTTTTTAAAGGTACTGTAATGACATATTCTTTAACAAAATCAGCTTCTTTGGAGTGAGCTATTTGTTGGTCATACAGAAATGGGATAGAATCTCTCTTTCTCTATATATCTTTTGATATAAAAGCAGGTTATATTGAGGCATATCATTGAGATTCATGCACAATCCTTTGTTGTACTTCTGAAATGAACAAATGTGCTTGTGTGTTCATATAATACATCATGCCAGACTTTCCAGTGCCAATGTTCAGTAACTGGGCAGCTGTATTTTATCCCTGCCTGGTTCACCTAAAGCAGGGATGAGGAACCTGTGCCCTCCCCTGGGTTATTAGACCACAACTCTCATCATCCCTGAACACTGGCTGATGGGAGTTGGAGTCCTTCAATGCCTGGTGGGTCACAGGTTTCCCATATCTGAAATATTTAATTGTATATGAATGGAAGGTTGCTGCTGGGTTTCATTGTTCCTCACATTTGTTCCCAACGAAAAGAGCTGGCGCATGGTTAACTCAACACATTTTGCTGACTGGGGTGTAGCAGCAAATGGTGTCCTCCCTAGTCAAGCTGCGTAGTATAAAAGCAGGCAGAAAATATGACAAGCACTTCTCCAACAACTTTCTTGCAGTAAAAATAACAGCAGTCACAAATTCAGCTAGCGCCTTTGAGGGTCTCCCTTAGAAACCAAGTGAGATATAGCAGAAGGTGGCAGTGGTGGTGACTGCAAGGCCCGAAGTGACCTTCTGCTTCTTGCTTCATGCCAAAGGGTGTCATTATCCTTTCACATTACTCTAAGGGCGATGCTGGAAGTCAATTTGGAAGAGGTAAAAAAGGTGTTCCCTAAAAACGTTCACCTGAGTGATCTCTTCTTAGATCTATAGTATATTTATTCCTGCTTAAAGTACATGAGGTGCTCTTTATTCTAAGCATTTCACCCATGTCTTAATGTAAAAAGGAGCTTTGTCCCCAGAGTCGCTTAATGCTATCCATATGTTAACAGATGTTTCTAAGATCCATCATTAATTTCACTTCTGTTCCCTAATCCTTAAGAAGTCCATTTAACAAGCTGAATTCCTGCTGTATGTTTCAGATAGATGATAGATAGATAGATAGATTATATATCTTCATTGCCTCTCTCTCTCTCTCTCTCTCTCTCTCCACCCTTCCCTCATGTTTCCCAAGCGCCTTCCAGGATGACATGCATTTTAATGTAGTTATGAGGCTCCTACAGCAAACGGAAGCAAATGGAATGTCAGCAAAACGTTTTTCTCTAGACGTGTTAAGCAGCTAGTCCAAAGAGATGAAGATCATTCCCAATGGAAAAGCTAGCCTGGAGGGGCTGGTCGTTTAGCTGCCCAATACAATTCCATCGGTGGCAAATGCAGCAAACAACATGACTGCTCACTTGTCCATCATTTATGGCGATGGACCCGATGGACTGGCATGACTCATCCCCGGCGAAAGAGAGTTGTGATCTAAACTACCTGATTTTAGCAGCTGATTAATCTATTCCGAAACAGGGAAGTGAAAGAAAAAGCCATCAGCTCCATCAATAAAACATTGTCCACTGGAAATATTTTCGCCAACCTAAGCAGTGTTATGCAAAACTGTGCCTTTTGTGAAATACATAAAAGCAACCACCTGTCATTTGGTATTAGTTATTTAGCATTTGTCAGACACTTAAACAAAACACATTGTTCCAATACGACTGGAATATTTAGATGGGTTCTGGCAACGTTTGAAGTGATGGCATCTTTGATAGAAATTCTCTTTATTACTCAGAGTCCTACTTCCAACCCACCCACATTTTCTTCCCCTTTGGGCAACCTTCTTGTGCGAAGAGGTTGATTTATCTTTGTTTTCAGTTTCAGCCTGTCATCTACGAGTCTGTTGAGCAGTTCTTCATATTTCCTTGTTTGCTCCCCCTGCCCATTTATATTCTGCCTTTCTTCCACCATACAACCCAGGGCAGTGTCCAATGTAGGCCCCAGGTGATTACCCACCCAAGCGCTGACTGGATTCAGATATGCTTCAGTTGGTTTCTGTATATGGAACAGGAAAAGTAACTATCTTTTTATCCCCCCCTTTTTTTCCTAAAAATACACATAATAAACAATCTCCATATACCCCACCCCTCAAGAAACATTTCATGCCCATACAGTGTAAATAATACAGGAAAACATACAGTAAATAGTTTAGATCTGATTACTTCAGTTAGGGATATTCTGCTCTCTGTCTTGACAGATTGTCCCAGATGGTGGCAAGGAGGCAACAGTGTACTTTACAGTGTACTAAATAAACATGTACCATATAATTTCAAAATTCTATTCTTCTTTTTTGTTCCTGGGCTCTCTAAGCTGTTTTGTTAGCTTCTCCATAAAGGCTATATTCCATATGATATGTATTGTCCATGTTTGAGGCAAGAATGACTGGTGAATACATAGTTGTTTATAAAGACCTTTGGCCTGTTATTTCCCCCTTTTAAGTAATTTTAAATTTATTTAATTAAAATTTAAATAATTTTATTTAATTTTAATTCTAATGACTGCTTTGTAATCATTACCATGGTCATGGGTTTTTTATGCTAATGTTTTGTGATTTGGGTTGAATTAAGGATTGTTTTATATTTTATTAAAGTTGTTGATGGTTAGCCACTTTGAATTTACACACACACACACACACACACACACACACACACAAACACAATGTGTTACAGCTGAATAGTAAGAGCCAACTTCTCATTCTCTAGAAGTACATTCTGAATTTCTCTTTCTCTCAAAATGATCACCATTGGGTGATTCATGTTTTCATTAGCATCTTTTTATGGATAAATATCAGGAACTCAAATGAAACCACATCTGATTTCACCACAGGAATAGAAAATGAATTGTCACCTTTCATTCCTGGAACAAATGAAGATGGCAATGGATGAGCAACAGTCTATATATACAACCTGAGCCTATGATAGAGGGGTTCACAGCATTAACACCACAAAGGGTCTTGTTTCTCCCACAGCTGTAGCTTTAGGTTCATGCAAAATCAAATATGGTGCTCTAACTTTCTCTCCAGCTTGCTGCTTTACTTCTGGTCACATCACTGCTAACTCTGCTCTAAACTTGCA
Organism: Podarcis bocagei; assembly: GCF_964188305.1. Classification (NCBI taxonomy): domain Eukaryota; kingdom Metazoa; phylum Chordata; class Lepidosauria; order Squamata; family Lacertidae; genus Podarcis; species Podarcis bocagei. The sequence continues at coordinate 115,223,470 of NC_138125.1, forward strand.
AGGCTTTCTCCTTCCAAGTATCTCAGAAGGAGGGGCCCCACCCATGTGCCATCTCACACTGAGTCCTCCTTTCCTTTGTTTCCCTGAATGGCTCATCACCCAGGCGATTACCCCATCAGGAAGCTAACCTGGCTTATATCTTAGGACTTGCTTCATCCAGGGCTTCAGGAAGCTAGCCTGACTTGATTAGCTTTCAACATTTGCTGGATCTAAAGATTAGAGGAATCCGGCACACCCACCCACCAAATTCACAACAATATGTTGAAGTCAGAAAGTGCAAAGAAACCTCCGGTTTCCTTTTGAAAGTGTGAAGTGACTTATTTCAGTATTAGTGAAAAGGTTTTTTCTTTAAAGCATAAGGCAGCTTGCTAATTTTTACTCTTCAAACATATTTTAAGTATAGTTGGCCTGTATCCAAGAGCAGACACACATTGCCAGGGACTGCTGCGTGCGCTAAAACAGCAAATTAAAGTGCAAAAGTCAGCGTGAGCATAAGGATATCAGATTTAAAACCATGAAGAAGATATTAGTGTTCCTGACATTTCATTCCTAGATAAATAAGTGCAGTATGGGTCACTTAATTTCCATGTCAGCTTGAATGATGTAACACAGGGGAAGAATATGGTTTAAATCAAAGCAATACGACAAACATACTTCTTTTGCCACTAATTTCACAAATTGTAAGAAACCATGGGGAAACCATGAGGATACAAACCTGGCTAAGGTGCAGATGGTATTTTTGGTGACATTGGCTGCATTCAGGTGGTTAGGTTTTGGCTTAATAAACTGAGATATGAATGAATTTCATACATCTGCATGCAATTGTTTTACTTCTCCCTTTGTGCAAGTAGGGCAAACAAGGAAAGAGGCCACAATAAGCTATAGCTTCCCTTAACATATGAATTGGAGAACTATGCTTCATGCCTTCTGAATAAGCCAGGCTATCAAGTAGGGTTGCCATATATACAGGAAGATTCTGGTGATGTCCTTGGGAGTGTGGGCTAACATGGCCGCCTTGCGGGAATTTTTAATTTAATATTTAATGTCCAGGATTTTGTATTTTGCCCGGCAGAAGCGGAAGTGCTGTGGAGAGGTTGCCTCCAGCCCGCTTGCCTGCTGCTCCTGATCGCTGGAAAAAAGTTTGGATGATGACTCAAAGAAAGCTCAACAACTCTGGACAATCACCCCCCAAAAGCTGAGCAACTGTGTCCAAATTTTTACTTCTTGAAATATGACAACCCTATATCAAGTCAACGTCAAACCATGGCTTCATTTCCTGGATTGGGAAAATGGCTGGGGGAGACATTGTATTTGGTAGCTTGTAGCAGTAAAGGAAATGCAATGATACTCTGCTACAGAAATATGGCTGGGATTGGGGTAGCTAGAATACTGAATCCTTCACAATTTTTGATATAAACAGATGTGATCCACATCTCTTGGCTGAATGAGTGGACTATACACATCTATTCTTTGGCATCCATACTTCTCCAAATCTAGTGATGCATTTCTTAGCTAAAGAAAACGAAAGTACCAGAATGCATGAAAAGTGCATATTTTAGGATAAAATCATTTAAGGTAAAACACACCTCAAAATACACATCTAAATATGAACTTGTGTGTAGATTTGTGTATTTATTCTGCAGACTAATGCAGAAATAGGACAGATTTATGAATCAGTACATGTGAAACTGACATGGACAGGGGAAAAGGCTGAGCCATCCATCCCTAACTGTTCTTTATTCTTACCAATAGCTTCATGGTATCCTTTCTTGACTTCAAGAGGTTTTCTGTGACACAGTTTTATGACCTGATAGCATAGCTCCATGACATGGAGAACTGTCCTAAGAGGTTTCATTAGACTTATGCCAACACTTTTTGCTCTCCTTAAAGTCCCTTGGATATTTCAGCCAAGGAAGAACCTGCAGCTGCCTTGCTCTGGGCAAAAATTACTTATGTCGCAGTTTGGCAGTTTGTACAATCCCAAGTGCCTTCTACTCTTTTGGATAGTCCAAATCTACAATGTTGCACACATATACAGTGGTACCTTGGGTTACAGACGCTTCAGGTTACAGATTCTGCTAACCCAGAAATAGTACCTCGGGTTAAGAACTTTGCTTCAGGATGAGAACAGAAATTGTGGCACGGCGGCAGCGGGAGTCCCCATTAGCTAAAGTCGTACCTCAGGTTAAGAACAGTTTTACGTTAAGAACAGACCTCCAAAATGAATTAAGTTCTTAACCCAAGGTACCACTCTATACAAACCATGCAAAAAGCTCTCTATTACCAAGGTACTTGGGACACGGGTGGCGCTGTGGTATAAACCACTAAGCCTAGGGCTTGCCAATTGGAAGGTCAGCAGTTCGAATCCCCGTGATGGGGTGAGCTCCCATTGCTCAGTACCAGCTCCTGCCAACCTAGCAGTTCAAAAGAATGCCAAAAAGTGCAAGTAGATAAATAAGTACCACTCCAGCAGGAAGGTAAACTGTGTTTCCGTGCACTGCTCTGGTGTTGGTGTTCCGCTGCGCCAGAAGCGGCTTAGTCATGCTGGCCACATGACCTTGAAAAACTGTCTGAGGAGCGGAAAAACTCCGGCTCCCTCAGCCTGTAAAGCGAGATGAGCACCACACCCCAGAGTCGTTTGTGACTGGACTTAACTGTCCTTTACCTTTTTACCAAGGTACTTAACCTGCTCCACTCCCTCCCCCGAAGGTAACCAAATGCTATAATTTACCAAATTATGCTTCAGCTTGTAAAGTAGTTTTGCGCAGCATGCACCCCTATTTTCTTGTTGACCAGATGAAGCATATTACAATCCTTCTGTTCCCCTGAACATTTCTACTTAACTAGCAAGGCTGGTTTTTACAAAATTTATCAATATGTAGGGATGGCAAGGTGAAATTGTAATGAGGTTGACAATGGTTCCTTTTGGAGTGCTCTCCGAATAACCATAAATGACATGACTGACACATTCGATGATTTTTATCCTATGCTCCCTCTTTCACCTTAAAAAGTGCATTTTTTATTTTTATTTTATTAAAAATTAGAAACTATTGCTTCTGACCACACACTCAACCTATAATTTTATCTGACAGTAAATACATAGCCTCATCAAATCACTTATCTTCTCACGCTTCAGCAATAATATTGAGGGAATCTGAATAAATTACATCTCAAATGGTACAGCTGCTCTTGAACAGCAGAACTAATGAATTGCCATGACTGAGGGAGGACTGGGTGTGTGTGGAGAGATGACTTGCATTCATAATCTAGGACAGCTGACAAGCCAATGTTTGATCCATATCAGTCACCGTAACTAATTGCAACCTGAAAAACTATTGCCACTTTTAGGTTAATGGTTTGCCAGCACCTACTATGCCACTGGTAACTAGGTTGATTTGCCACACCAATAAAGAAAAGTGGTTCATCAAATGAACAAAGCAGGTCACAAAGCTTTATATTTTGTGTGTGTGTGTGTGTGTGTGTGTGTGTGTGTGTGTGTGTGTGTGAATTTTAGTTGGTAGATAACAGTGAATTTGATCTTTTTGCAAGAGTTAGTTTCCTGGAATGCAAGGAAAATAAATTATACTGTACTGCAGTTACAATGGAAAATTAAGCCTGGTGAACACTCCTATATTCAAATGGCTATAAATCAACCTAACAGCCTGGAAACAGCTTTTCGTGGATTTGTTTTCATAAAAATTATATACCACTTGATTGCAAAACCACTACAACAAAAAGCCACTCAAAGCTGTATGATAAGTGGCATATTGATCGTCTAGCTATGTGTCTGTCGTGGTAGAATGGGATGAACAAGAACTTTTGATTATTTGGAGCTATTGTCTATATTTGGATGACCATGTGGAAGATGCTTGTTAAAATTTGTTGCTAATCAGCTTCACTATGTGGTTGGAACCAGGCATATGTGGTGGTTCAGTCTTTCTCCCAATCCCCACTTTTTTTTAAAAAAAAAAGTCTGCTCAGTTAAGATCCTCTTTGGTCTTTTTTTAGACCTTTTTTTATACACGTTTCCTCTTCAAACAGGGGATGCAGGAGCGGAAAGGAGACTTCCACGGGCGTATGGTTCCTTGCAAGCCACGTCAGGGCACATTTCTCTCTGATTTCCAAATCAGATAAACACTGAATCGGCAGAGAGTGAAGCACCAGAAAGCCCTTCATTTGAAGGAAACTATTTACATGTCACTCAGTTCCTCAGATGAGTACTTGAATAATTATGTGATTATTAATTTGCTAACCATAAACTCTAAATATTTCCATATTCTTTATTCTGAATAGCTAACAAACTGCAGCATAAGCCCCAGAGACTTCATAGTGTGCCTTGGCATTGATAAAGAGGGATCTGGAAACCTGGAAGAAGAATGCCCTTTAACTGTCAATGTCAATTCCCCCCCATCAGTTTTATATGAAAATATTTTTGCATGAGCTGTGTATCTGATTGCTATAATCTGAATATGGCATGCATTAGTTATTCATAAAGCACCATCCATGAAAAAATATTTCTTCTTCAGAAAAGCGTAAGATTTTAACAGAAAGGTTTTTTTTATAAAAAAAACAAAAATAGTAATTTCCAACCTAAAACAGAGTGAATATTCATGTTTTGTCCTTGTTTGTGCTGATATTAGCCAGTCCTACAGTCCTATGAGCATTTTTTGGGAGTACAGTAAATCCCACTGAACCAATGTATAGGGCCGTCCCACCCATGTGGCAAGGTGAGACAACTGCCCCAGGTCGCAGGATCCAGAGACAGCAGGTCCTGGTGTAGATCTTTATTCCTCCATTATTCCTAATGTAGATCTTCACTTTCCCCTTCTTCCCTGGCAGAGAAGGGGCACCATTTATGATTTGTCTCATGTGCCAAAATGTATTGGGCTGGCTGTGGGACATATTAGCTGTAAATCTGCTCCACTGGGTTGAATGGAACCTAGTTACAACTGACATCCCTGCCATTTACAAATACAGTGGTACCTGGGGTTACAAACGCTTCAGGTTTCAGACACTTCAGGTTACAGTCTCCGCTAATCCAGAAATAGTAGCTTGGTTAAGAACTTTGCTTCAGGATGTGAACAGAAATCGTGCCGCGGCGGCACGGCAGCAGTGGGAGGTCCCATTAGCTAAAGTGGTACCTCAGGTTAAGAACAGTTTCAGGTTAAGAACAAACCTCCAGAACGAATTAAGTTCTTAACCCGAGGTACCACTGTAGAAAGCAAATCTGTCTGAAGTTAAACACTTATAAGGGCCAAAGTATCAAAGCATCAACTTTCCTCAATCTCCACCCCTTAAAGATTGCTTTCTTAAGTATATATTTTGGGATCTAAAAACACAAACACCTGAATGCATATTTAAATCAAAAATAAAAATCTGAATATGTAGTTTGAGAGAGAAAAATGTTCATTATTAAAATACACATTTAAAGGTTTCGTTAATGCAGATTAATGCAGAAAGGAATGGAATTAAGGGTAAAATTGTAACGTGCAAAATTGAGACAGATTCATTTCTGGATCTAGGGAATGTTCCATTTTGAAATGCCCCAGTACACACACCACACCCCTGTGGGCGTTGCGCCATGCCCCCGGGACGTATGCCAGCCCCACCCCGCCTGCTCTCCGCCCCCCAGTGCCAGAGCATGAAACTCCGCCACTGCCTGAGGTGTTTGTAACTCGAGGTACCACTGTATCTCCTTACATCTAACTGTTTACCATTACTATTACTACTACTACTTCTGTTATCAGAGACAGGGTATTTCTATTATGTGAAATCAGTGCATTTATTTTATCCATGTGTGTGGGCTTGTAGCTTTCACTCTACAGTGACTTCAAAACCCCTGATCACATTGTGAGATATGATGATGGTACATACCTGACCAGAAAACACAAAACTGCATACAGAAAAACAGAATCGGGGGAGTGGGCGGAAGGATGTGATATTTGAAGGAGCCCTTACAGCTTGAAGAGCTGTAGAGAATCGTGTGATTTCCCTAAACTGTTTTCCTGAATATTTTTGCCATAATTGTGTAAGTGAAGTTAAAGGATCTCAGGCAAGCGCCACACTTTCAGACAATAAATATGTTGCTTGAACAAAATGTCAAATCTATCCCGAACAAAACATTTTGGTAATACTATAGCTTTAATTGCTTACTGCACTTTCCACATACTGTACGAGAAAAGCATGAATATTTCCCATTAATCCTATTAGTTTATTCTCGGATAAACGTCTGCTGGATAAACCCTTGGCTAAGCTTCTGCTGTGTTTCAGAGCACATTGATCATCCTCTCTCTACCAACTATATTATAACATCAGCGGTTCTGAGTCCATCTGTAATGATGTGTTTTGCCACAGATGATGAGCTACTGCTGTTCGGAACATTTCTCCAAAGATCAGCCAAGTGATCAAACACCTGTTTCTTTCAGCATTGTATAAAACTGTTAATGGGACTGCAGATGGTGAAGTACCACAATTCTTTTAGAGGTGCATGTTAAGCGTTATAGAGGTGTGCATTTAGTAGCCATGAGTGACAGATGAAACTATGCTGTAAACGTACTCAGAGAGAACAGGGAGTAAATGTTAAGGAGTGATTATGGGCCTCCAACTGGTCACACTTCCATTGGAGATGAAAATAAAATTCAAGACTGCAGATATTCTTCCCATGCTGGTTCACGGACATTTTTCACCTCTGAAAGGAATACTCTGTAACGGGAATGTGAAGTAGCTTATCCAGCCGATGACACTTTAGTGCTTTTGGCAGGGATTAGTGGTTCATCATTTGGACACATCAGGTACTGACTTTTCAGCTATCACATAATTTAAAGTGTGCCTTTAAAAAAAGAGGGTGACCAAAATGGCAAATGCTGTTCGCCAATGCAAATCGAGAAGAATTTGAAAGATTCATCAGCATGACCATGAAAGCTGGAGTCCTAGAACATCAGAACAAGGGTGCCAACTTGAAAAATATATTTGGGCCCCCAGGTAAGCCTTGCCCCACATAATTGATCATAAGACGCAGAGAGCACAAACCATTTGAATGGCAGTGCCCATCAACTTTGGGAGGCCCAGTCCCCTCAAATATTTTATTCGGGGGGCAAAGGAACCACACCCCCTAGGAGTTGGCTCCTATGCATCAGAAAGGCCACAGAATGGGGAAAGCTAATTTAGGGCCCACTGGCTTCTTCTTGAATCAAGAGAACAGTTTAAGAGTTTCCAAAGTTTTTCCATTTTTCTTCTTCAATATTTAGAAATCTTTTTCGTTTCTATGAAATTCTGACCTTTCCTTAATGCTTTCACAAGTTTAGTTTCGTTTTGTTTCTTTTCACCGGGGTGGTAAGATTTTGCTTGTATTCCTAGCTATAACATCAGTGCTGTTCCTTCATTAAGCCTCTACCTGTGGCTTTTCAGCTGTTGTCAGGGATGATTCCCAGGTAAGTTCCTCCCTCTGTTGTGTGGGCAGGTAGTCCCTCCCCTACCTGGCCTGGTCTCCTTGGCAACGCTTCCCCAGGCGGGATTGAACAACTGATTGAGGTAGGCGGAGATCTCCAGGTATCCCACCTGGGGGAAGGCGAAGCCAAGCCTGTGCTAATGGAGCTGCACAGGGTCCAGGGGCTGCGCATGTCCACACAAAGGGCGTCCCCATTTAATGTGGGGAGCGGTCATTGGGAGATGTAAACCAGAAACGTCAGGGCAGTTGTGTGTTCTCCATTCCTTTCCTACCTCTTCTATATCCAGCTTGGTCCTTTTCCTTAGTCCTACAGATTCTTCTAAAATCCTTCCCCAGATTCTGAAATTTATCCCTCAGTTTTGGTATTCCAAGAGCAAGAGTCTTCTTTCCAAAGCAGAACAATGCATCAGGAATCTTCAGTTCTCCCCCCGCCGCCCCCCACATTTTATAGGCATGCACATGGTATGCCACAATGTCCAGTTCCTTCAGCGCAGTTGTACCTCCTTTTCCCACTCACATGCTCTTTGGGATTAATGGGAGTTGAAGTTCTTGAACATCTGGAGGGCCACAGGTTCCCCACACCTGCCCTTACTGTTCAGTTTTGGAATTTATTTGAAACCAGAAGCCAGGAGGAATAGAAGCAGACTGGGGAAGGAACAAAACAATGGAAAGCAGTTGTGCAAGCCAGAACTTTTACCCTAGGGATTAGCAATCTTTTGAAGCCCATGGGCCCATTTGCAAACCAGAGAAACTATTGTGGGCACCATAGACTCACACACAACAACATATTCTATTGACTACAATAGCTCTGAAACGGATAAAAAAGCTTAACAGAGAACAATTAAAATTGCCCAGAATGTTATTGGGCTCCGACTACCAACCCTGGATGAGATCTTCACGTCTCGCATTTTGAAGAAGTCACATAATATCCTGAGAGATCCCACCCATCCTGCTCACAACTTCTTTGAACTATTGCCTTAGGGCAGAAGATATAGGACAATGAAAACACGAACCACACGCCTTCTGAATAGTTTCTATCCAAGAGCTCTGATTGCACTAAATAATGATCTCAGGGCCAGTTGCAAGGTTTAGCAAGCAGAGAGTAGGAAGGAATGAGATAGGTTTTAGGTTATGTTTTAGGTTTTAGGTTATGTTATGCCTTAATAGGTCATGTTATATTCTGGATTATGTTATGTTTTATAGATTATGTCTGAATAGGATGAGAGTGTCGGAGATACGTGCAAATGTATATGTGAACCCGGTCTTTGGGTGGGTGTTTGATTTTCGTTGTTGTGTATACTGTGTATATACGGACAATGACAATAAATTTATCTATCTATCTATCTATCTATAATGAAATGCTTCTCTCCCTCTCTCTCCATCCCTCCCTCTCTCTCTCCTGCTAAGCTTGTTTTATTACAAGGGAAATGTCAATTCAGGAAACGCCTGACATAGTCTTTTCATTTCTAAGTATGGTTGATCTGCATTTTCTCAGATTCACAAAGATGGAAAGTCTCTGCTATTTCGTACTCTGATCGTTGTTTCCACCCATAACAGAAAATACCTAAACAAAAGGTTGATTTTATTATTCCAGCACTGTTGTTGCAGTGCTGGGTCAGGTCTCTCCCAGATTCTTCTTCAAACAATAGTTGGTAGTGAGGCTGGTTTAGAAAATAGAAAGTGGTTGTTTAAAGGATTCCTTGGCAGTTTGAAGGCAGTGTTTGATCTTTTTAAGGCAGGAATATGATTTTAATTTCTCTCAGGCTGGTGTCCATTCTTTCCCCTTTTCTTCCTCTTCTGTTCTTAGCCTTAATAAGCCAGTCAATGAGAAGGGAAGGGATTTTTTTCTTCTTCTAACGAGTCTTGCTGAAAGCAATTTGCCTGGTGTATTTTCTTGGGATGACTTGCCTCAAAGCAGTTTGCATACCTGAGGAAATTATGGAGGGTGTTGCTCCTTTCAAGTCTAATTACATCAAGCGAGAAGTGGACTCCATGGGCACCAGGAAAGGCCTCTGTGGGTACATGTGCACCTTTGGGTGCTACACTTATCCCCTTTCAGACAGCTTACCCTGAGCAGCCAGGTAAAACGGATTGTTTTGGTTCCTTGGTGATGGATTTATTATTAATAAATGCATCCCTTTAGAAAAAGAAGAGCCCATTCCCTCCCCCTTTACTATTCCTGCAAAAATCAATTCCTTTTCTGAATATCCAAGTGAATATCAGGGTCTGATTAATAAGCTCAGGGAACACAATAAAGACAGCCATAAATGTAGCATGGATGAAGAACACAGAGCATTTGTGGGCAATCAATTGAAATATATTTATTACCTAAGGAGCTCTCAAATGACTAGATCTATACCAAACGAAAAAGACATAGTACCGGCTAGTTGGTATTGATACCTACGTAGGGCAATAGACTGCAGGCTTTTCTGAATTTCCTGCTGACTCCCAGGTTTCCTTTTTTAGCACAGTATATTTCAGTATCTGATTCATAAATAGGTAGCTATTGAAAAAGGAATCAACTATATCATTAAAATGCCTGCCAGAGATTCTGGTGATTAATCTCTTATTTCCAGGTGCTTGAGGATAATGTAAAGGTTTTAAGAACAATTCTTCCATAATTTGTATTAGTATTAGTCTACGCAGGACAAGGGGTGGTTTAGAAGTGTAAGGACCCCCATGTGGAGTCACTCTCCCAGGCCATTAGTGACAAGGAAGACCTGTTAGGTTATTTTACCACTCATTTACACCCGATTTCTGGTGAAACCCTTTTTACCACTTTGTTCAATGATATAACAACTGCATCACACAGTGACAAGTTGCTGCTTGATAATATTGTTTCAGAAGTGAGCCAAGCTGTTTCCTGATTTGGGGTGAAAATGTCTTGGGATGCTTCCAAGCCAATCCAATGCAGGCAGAGGTAAAGGCAAGCATTGTTCATTCAGCTGATCTCCTTGGATGATGTTCCAGTACTTTCAGTGGCTTCAGTTAAAACTAGCATTGTTTCATTCAACAGCATTTTACCAAAGGAAATCTAACTGACACATCTGACTTTCTACTTCTTCCTGATTCATTTCATGTCAACGAGGTGAACAGCGACTTTTCAGTAACATCAGCATCATTTTTGAACTCAAAGTAAGGTCATTATTATCATTCTAAAACACAGCTGATTCATATATTATCTTCTTAATGAGGACCTGTGTGCCTTCAAGTCCCACGACTCATGTTCTGGAATGTGAAAGGAAGGAAGAGACTCCTTTTCCCAGGTGGTAGCTGGAGAGGCTTCCAGGTAGAAATGGGGTAGGGATTTGATCCGGTTCATATTTCAAAGCAAACCTGCCTAATTTGCAGTTTCTGAAACAATATGCCTACCAAAACACAGCCATCCTTTGAGATTCACACTTCTCAGAATTTTGCAGTGCAAATCTCATGCCAAGATAATAAGCACTGGTCCATGGGGTCACAAAGAGTTGGACGCGACTAAACGACTAAACAACAACAATTTGCTTACACTTAGGTGAAGTGTACATAGAAATGCATATAGGTGGAATAACACACACACACAAAATCATTAAATCAAGGAAAATTGCTTCGCAAATGTGTCTGTTAAGCTAAAGCTGCATACAAAAATATTTGTTAAAATCCACCTGTGAACTGTATTCCATGAGTCTCTTTGTCTCAAGTTTATGGATGCTTGAGGAATTCAATCTTTGTGCATTCATAGTTCAAACAACCTGATCTGCACCTACCCACTGGGTTTCACATTTCTCCAAATGTTGCAACACCATTCTTCGTGTTTCAACAGATCAGAATACAAACTGAAAAAATATGCCTATAGGAAGCCCAGAAACAGGGAACCAGGCAGAGGGTCTTTTCAGTAGGGGTGCCCACCCTGTGGAACGCCCTCCCATCAGATGTAAATATGATAAACAGCTATGTGTTTTTTAAAAGACATCTGAAGGCAGCTGTGCTCCAGGACGTTTCTAGTGTGTGATGTTGTATTGTGTTTTTACTAGTTTGTTTTTGCTGGAAGCCTCCCAGAGTGGCTTCAGTGTATCCCAAGTTCCCTCTCACCCTATGCAGTACAGATTTCACCAGTCATGTTTCTCCCCACTCTATTTTCTTTTGCCTGTCCTTACATTAGCCATGTGAGCAGGGTTATCTTATTTTATTTTATTACTCTGTACCAGATGCCTTGGGTTGTGCCATAGGTGTCTTTAAACAGCTTGATTTGGCCGTGCTTTGGCAGGAAAGTGTGGGAAATTGAACTGGTGTATACGAGATCACCATAAGCACCTTTGAAGGTGCTGTGTGTTTCCAGAGGTCAGCTGCTCAAGTCTTTGGTACCCATGGGCTGGACAAGGAGCATCTCTGAGACTAACCTGCTCCTCCTAACTAAAACTGTGATCATGAGCTTCCAAGAGGCTGTGGGCCAGAAACATCTCCCTGTTCACCTTAATGCTATGATTCAGGCAAAGGGACAATAACCTATTATTTGTGACCCTTGCCCTGAGCTGGCTTACCCAAAATAGCTGAGCTTAGATTAGGAACACAGGAGTTGCTGGTTCATCTACCTCAATATTGTCTGCATGGATTGGGAATACTTCTGCCAGATTTCAGACAAGGGAAATCCCAGGCTACTTAGATATGCTAGCATTGAGCCCAGGACATTCACCCTACCACTGAGTTAAAGCCCTTATTTTAAACAATGTTAATTTTTTTTTAAATGATGTTTCTTCCCCCCCTTAAAAAAAAATTGTGATAACAAATGTGGCCCTTGTTCAATGCTTGCCACATATCTTGCCTCCTCTTCTGTGGTGAGCAGGGGGTGGAAATCATATAGCTGGGATAGAGTGGAATCTATCTGCTTACCTGACATGGGACTTAGACATGTACCGTAGAAGACTTTGAATTGTCTCTGGGGGAGCATTTTTAAAAGCAATTTGGAATTAGACGAACTACGTTGACCTCTTTGCTGACCTTTTCCATATATTCCTGGGAAATATGGAGGGGGGGGCGAATTATGTTCTTCATCTTTTAAACCACTCTTAGAATAACTATAATCACAAACCCATTGGATCTTCTTTGCAGCAGGTTTATAGGTGCTGTGCTTCAGCTGAAGGTCAGGATAGAAGGAGGAAGGAGTCAGGCAGGATGAAATCAAATTGTGAGATCAAAAACTGCTTCAGATAACTAGCTTTGGCCTTTCACCTCCATCAGTATTGTATTGTTCAGTCTTATCCCTCGCCCCACACAAAAAATATCTCTGCTTCAAAAGAAAGGATGGTTCTTTTACTCTGATAAAACTTTGTTCTACTACAGTGGTACCTCCGGTTACAAAAACCTCAGGTTACAAACAGTTTGGGTTACAGACTCTGCTAACCTGGAAGTAGTACCTCGGGTTAAGAACTTTACTTCAGAATGAGAACAGAAATTGCGTGCCAGCGGCGCGGCGGCAGTGGGAGGCCCCATTAGCTAAAGTGGTACCTCAGGTTAAGAACGGTTTCAGGTTAATTAGCTAAAGTGGTACCTCTGGTTAAGACCTCCGGAACGAATTAAGTTTGTAACCCGATGTACCACTGTATTTGGTTTCCTTTTTGTTACACTTTAACTGTTCTCTCATCGCTTTTCCTTCCTGTGGCCAGCAAATATTTAAATATTCATTTTGGCTGCCTCCCATCCACTGTGATAGGTAGAAGTGTATTTAACTTTTTTTTTTTTTACATAATTGACTCTGCCACTTGCATCCAGAAATGAAATGGATTTCTACTGAATCCTGCAATACTCAAAGTATCGTTGACAATGAATTCCTCTCCCCATTAAAAAGATCCTTTTTTCAGAAAGAAAGGGTTCGCTTATCCTTTCCCATACACACATGCACACAAACACACATATCATTATTTTATATGGCAGACATATCTGTAATAAAAAACACAATAAAAATATTTAAACCATTTTAGAACTGTCAAAATATCTACAAACAATAAAATATCTAATTTAAGAAGAGATGTAACCAAATCATGGTTATTGGGCATTCATCCTGACTTGCTTGCAGGAAGATTAGACAATGTCAGCTTTTTAATGAACGTTTATCCTGATTTGTTTGTGGGGAGGCTGGACAACATTGTGTCAAAGCAAGTATCATCCCACACTTTCCAGTGCTTCTCTCCACCACATATCACAAAAAAGAGAAAAACTTCTGATCTTTTGGGGACGTTGAGTTGTTGTGCAACACTATAATTGCACGACATGAATTTGCAGGATATCATTGAATCCCACCCGAAAATAGCAGAAGCCCCCTAAAGTCTGATCATTCGGATACATTTCATGTGAACTAGCCGTAGTTATTTGAAAATATCTTCTAAAATTGTTTCTCAAACACCAATTTTTTAGCATGTTTCTTTGGAAATATATTCTGCTTCTGCTCCTGCTCCTGCTCTGATCAACTTTGTAGCCTCCAACCCCATGAGAAATCAATTGGCTCAGGGCTAGCTCAGGAATGTCTCTTGGCTCAATTGCCCTTGCCAGCCCAGGACATCAGCAGCAATCAGTACCATCTGGGAATCACCTATATCCTCCCTGTCTGCTTGAAGTGATCCATCCATCTTACTAAGGAAGGAATTCACAGACTAATTTAATGGTATACTGTAGCTTCATTGAGTTCACAGGGACTATGCCTAATGCATTCAGTTCATTTCTGCCATTAAAAAAATCCAGAAGAAGTGTTAAGAGTTGCATGCTACTGATTCTAAATACGATTTATAACCATACATCACATTAGAAGTGTAAATGCCAAGATGTAAATGCCTTTGAGGTCTAAGAAGGTTGTCCTGCCTGATCAGATTACAGTATAGCCTATCTCTTGCCATTACTGGAGCTTGAAATGAATTAATATATTGTTATTATTCTCAAAGGGGATTTAATTTATTTCAAATGGCAATTTTATAAGAGTAGTGCAAGACATGAAATCTTGTTTCAGTGTTATTAACAAATATAATTACCTGGAACAAAGAATAATTATATGAAATGAAAATTAAAACCCCACAGGTTTTACAAGAACATTATTTTCTGGACTGCTATTGATTGTCGAGAAGAAATAATCCCGGTACAGTGTGTACACTATGCTACGTGCTTGGATTTCATGACTACGGAGAAACTGGCTGCTTGCACTGGGGTTGGTTTGACAGAATGCAGCAGGAGAACCAAATTGTGATTCAGCCATTTGTTTCCAGGACAAACATGATGTAAACAAGAAGGTATCTTGTTAACTTCAGGGTTTTTCTTCTCTTTTGTTGGTTTGCTGTTCTGATGGGTTCATTACAGAGTTAATATATTTTAAGAGGCTTTTCCTTGAAACATGATTCAGCCATTTTGCAATGTATACTGAATTTATGAAACTTGGTGTTTTTGAGTTGTGTGTATGAATTAATATATTCGTATGCTATGTATGCATTTTTTCTATTTTATGCTCTTTTGGGGTATTTCTGTTGTGTGCTGCTTTGGAGGATGGGAGGGGAATGTTGGGAAGCAGCTTAGATATACTTAAAGAATTTCACTTTTAACTTTTCCATAAAGAAAATCAATGGCGTTCAAATGGGGCTTCTGATGTGCGTGGACATGACACCACAAAGTGTCACCAGCAATGCTTGTTCACACATTCATGCTCACCCATTGATATCTGGATTTATTTGTTAAAGTTGGCTGCAATCCTAAATCCCTACCCTTCCTGCCCAGGTAGGAGCAAGGTAGACCTTTAAGGAGCAACATTGCATCTTCAGTCATCAGCCAGGTTAGAAGATAGAACAGGAGGACAGAAAGATTGCTGTACCAACCTGAAGCTTGCCTACCAGTTTAACTCAAATCAGGCCTGAAACCATCCTGCTGGGGACATTCCAAAGGCAGCCACCAAGAGGCTGGCATAGGGTGACACAGCTGGGCATGCAGGAACACCTCCACCAAATCAAATCCCCTCAGGTGGCTCCACCAAATCAAATCCCCTGGCTGATGACTGAAGATGCAATGTTGCTCCTTAAAGGTCTGGTGCAGAAGCAGGTTTGGATTGTTTTGTGTCTATGTGGTGCTGTGGGTTAAACCACAGAGCCTAGGACTTGCCAATCAGAAGGTTGGAGGTTCGAATCCCCGCAACGGGGTGAGCTCCCGTTGCTCGGTCCCTGCTCCTGCCAACCTAGCAGTTCGAAAGCATGTCAAAGTGCAAGTAGATAAATAGGTACTGCTCCAGCGGGAAGGTAAACGGCGTTTCCATGCGCTGCTCTGGTTTGCCAGAAGCGGCTTAGTCATGCTGGCCACATGACCTGGAAGCTGTACGCCGGCTCCCTTGGCCAGTAAAGCGAGATGAGCGCCGCAACCCCAGAGTCAGCCACGACTGGACCTAATGGTCAGGGGTCCCTTTACCTTTAGCTTACCCACCTTTTTTTTTATTTAAAAAAAATGGCTTGTGATTTTTAAAGATGGAAATCCAAAGCAGGGGTGGGGAGCTTGTGGCTCTTCAGATGTCATTGGAACACAGCTCCCATCATTCTTTATTTTTGGCGTTGCTGGTTGAGACTGATGGGAAGTGGCTGCTGGGGCAGCAAGGGGAACAGAACTGGAAAAAGAAAGAATGAAAGAAAGGTGCAATTTTCTCATACGTGCTATATAGGCTGTTCAGGAACTATTTCTCCACTAACTCTGAAACTGCTATTTTCAGCCCAAAAATGGAAATAAGAGAATATTTACCCTACCGTGTGGGTAGGTTGCACTGTTTTTAGGTAGAAGCTGCTTGTGTGGAGTTATGTATGTCAAGCCTTGCTGAAATGATGAATCTTGCATATATAAAAGCAGTAACCAGGTTCTGACATAAACAATAAAGCACTTGCATTGCAGTCCTTTTGGTCTTGGAAGGCATATGCAATGAATAAATTAAGTCAATAAATTGAACATGTCATGTCTTATCCATGTTGAGGTTCACAAGCTCTCTTGAAATATGGTAATCATTTTTATCTTCCCTGATGCTAAACGCCACCCTTATGAATTGTGTTTGCAGGGGTCTTAAATATTTGGCAAAATACTGCCAACATATTCCTATCATAACGTTGCCTTTGCACAAATCCAATCTTGGATGTCTTAACTGGTTCTAAGAAATGGATATATTTAGCAGTGCATTACAGTTGTCAAATGTAAACCCTGGAAAGGAACGATTGCAGAATGAAAGGTAGATCCCCTAGAAAAACAGACTGTCCTGTCAGTTTCAAGGGTGTAATAATTAGGACAACCTTTGCTGTCAAAACTCTGTGTGTGCCCTGCTGCCAGGAGCAGTCAAAAACATTTCCTTACTCAAGGTAGGGCAATAAAAGGTAAGAATGTGCACCAGGTACAAGATTTGCCTTGCATTTGTATATATAGCATTGTGAAACAATATGATGTGTTTTGTATTTGCTGTGTCTTTCCATTTAGACTTAATACATGTGTCCAAATCAGACCTGATGAATCTGAAGCTCTCTTCACCCCTCCCTATCATTAACTATAATGGAGAAATGAAGATGCTATTATCCCCCTTTTCACATAAGTGGATAGAATTTGTAGGAAAAAGAACCCTTCCAGCTGATTAAGCCTGCCAAATCTCAGGCAGAAAAACCCAGGATTTATTATTATTATTTTGCAACCATTTAAAACCAGCAAACTGTTTCTTTTCTGCCTGAATTGAATGCAAATTGCAAGCATGGTTGTCCCTTCTGAAGTTATGAAGTCTGCCATGAGCAGCACACCTGGGATCTTACTTAAGGGAAAGGTTTAACTTATGGGAGGGAAGAACCACACCTAGAGGAGGGAGGGGAGAGAACTTCAAAAATACTGGACAATAAGAGCTGGATGTAATTAAACCATCACTAGCTACCTTCAAACTGAAGAGAGAAGTTTCAAACTTTGAACAAGCAGATGAAAACCAGAAGAGAGAGAGAGAGCAACAAACAAACTCATCAGAAGAAACCGAGAAAGAAAATAGAAATACAGTCATACCTTGTTAGTTGAACGCCTTAGTTGTTGAACAAATCGGTTCCCGAACGTCACAAATGTCGTTAGTAAGTGTTCCGGTTTGCGAACGTTTTTGGGAATCCAAACATCTGATGTGGCTTCCGAGGCTTCTGATTGGCTGCAGGAAGCCACGCCTTCATTTTCAAACCATTTTGGGAGTCAAACGGACTCCAGGAATGGATTAAATTAGAGAACCGAGGTATGACTATAGATAAAAAGCAACAAACACATTCATGCAGCAGCAGTGGAAGGACTTCAAGAGAAGGTTGTACAAACCCAAGGAAAAGCAAGCTTAAAAACATGGAATGAAAAACAAATAATTAAGATCGGTGTTGTTTGTTGGAAAACAGAAAGCAAGTAGGATAACAAGGAGCCATTAAATCATGTGGAAAGTCATAAAACTGAACTGAGGAAGAGGGAAATGGAATGGCTCTACTGAGCTGTCCAAAATGTTTGTAGACATCCCAACTAACTCTTCCCAAAACACCAGTGCCCTGGGAAAATAATGGATCAAATTTAATTTCATGATTTTATTGAAAGTAAGTAAACCTTGGATCAGGCGGTCAAAACAAAAGTTTTCCCATCTCTAGGAACATAGGAGGTTAAACTGAATGAGACCATTGGATCGTCTAGTTTAGTGTTGTCTACACTGACTGGCAGCTCCTCTTCAGTCCCAGCCCAAGACTGAACTGGGGACCTTCCACATGCAAAGCTATGGCCATTTTGTAAACTGAATTTGTCCTCCATGCCTACCTTAGAAACTAACCCAAACAGCTGTCCCATATATATATATATATATATGTAGGTTTTGGTGTCTTCGGGTGTCTTCCCGTGTAAGAGTTGGGGTGTCTAGGCGACGTTTCGACGAGGTCTCACTCGTCATCTTCAGTGAGACCTCGTCGAAACGTCGCCTAGACACCCCAACTCTTACACGGGAAGACACCCGAAGACACCAAAACCTACATTCCTGTACCCGTGAAAATCTACGAAAGCAAATATATATATATATATATATATATATATATATATATATATATATATATATATATATATATAATAAGCAGCAAAATAGCTCAAGAGTGCAAGTTTAATAGTGCAGGGTATTCTGATGGTATACAGGGTATACAGTGGTACCTCGGGTTACATACGCTTCAGGTTACAGACTCTGCTAATCCAGAAATATTACCTTGGGTTAAGAACTTTGCTTCAGGATGAGAACAGAAATCGTGCTCTGGCGGCGCAGCAGCAGCGGGAGGCCCCATTAGCTAAAGTGGTGCTTCAGGTTAAGAACAGTTTCAGGTTAAGAACAGACCTCCGGAACGAATTAAGTACGTAACCAGAGGTACCACTGTATAGCACAGAGCAGTGGGGAAAGACCCTTCTCCAATTTGTAATTGTGTGTAGGGAAGTTTCAGGACTCTTTGCTGATGTGGAAACAGTGTTACTAGTAATGGTATACCCATTTTTGTGTGTGTGTGTGTGTGAGTGTATTAGATGCTATGTGACCCCTGCAAAAGTATGGACGAGCATTATGGTTGCCTTACAGTGCTACTGGATTGAATGCTGATAAAGACAGCCCTTTTCTTTTTCCTTTGCTCCAAGAAACGCTTACTGTCAGGAGTGGTTTTTTAAAGAAGAAGCAGCAGCAGAAGAAGCAAGCCATTTCACAAAGGTCAGGGAGTATTGTAAAGATCATAATTGCCTAAAGGCTTCATTAACCTTTGCAAAATAGTGCTTGCCGGATTGTAGAACATAGGATTAAATGACCATTAACATCCAGAGCAATTAATGAAAGTAGCACCCACAAGGTAATACAAATGACACATAAACCACACAGGCCTGCACCCCAAACAAAAGGCTGATTTCCAGCAGTCAGGCATGAAACAAGATGTCTATGGAAATTGCAAAGAATGGTTTATGCACTGTATAATCTACCACCCCCCCCACACACACTCCAAAACAGAAAATCAATTGTGTTGGCTTGGGAAGAGGTTGCTGTATGCAACATCAGACAGCAATTGCCTGCTTCCTTTCTGTAGGCACCCTTGAAATAAATAGAGTCCTGTAAATAGCCCATTTGAACATATTTTGATTCGTTCTTTTGTTTAAAAAGAGCCGTATGCGTTCAAACAGTAGGAAATAATTTTGTATTTCAGGGTGGGTGGGTGGTTTGGAGTAATGCCTGCCTTCAGAAAGAATCTAAATTGCTCCACGTTCCAGCAAACAGGCTCATAGTAAGGATGAAAGCCTATTAATCACAATCTCTACATAATCTAATCAACTTCAAAGAAATAAAGCTTACCTTGTATAGTCAACCTAAACAGGATGGCTTATTCTGCATCATTAGTATCAGTAGATCATCTTATGCCGATCGTTGACTTCCCCATTATAACACACCCCTGGGAACCTCTGCTAATAAAATTAATTCCACATATAAGATAACAGCCAGAAATGCACATGCTTAGCCGGTGTGTGTGTGCATGTGTTCTGTGAACCATACCATGGGTTTTTATGGAAAACAAATTTTGAAAAGACTGCTTTTACCGTAGCGATTGCTTGTTCCGAATCATAAAGGTAAAGGGACCCCTGAACATTAGGTCCAGTCGTGGCCGACTGTGTTTGCGGTGCTCATCTCGCTTTATTGGCCGAGGGAGCCGGCATACAGCTTCCGGGTCATGCGGCCAGCAGGACTAAGCCGCTTCTGGTGAACCAGACCAGCGCACGGAGACGCCGTTTACCTTCCCACTGGAGCAGTACTTATTTATCTACTTGCACTTTGACGTGCTTTCGAACTGCTAGGTTGGCAGGAGCAGGGACCAAGCAACAGGAGCTCACCCCACTGCAGTAATTCGAACTGCTGACCTTCTGATCGGCAAGTCCTAGGCTCTGTGGTTTAACCCACGTCCCTGTTCCGTATCATACTTTTTAGCAAATGGCCATCTGTGACAAGGTTTGTTGTTTAGTTGTTTAGTCGTGTCTGACTTTTCGTGACCCCATGGACCAGAGCACGCCAGGCACTTCTGTCCTCCACTGCCTCCCGCAGTTTGGTCAAACTCATGCTGGTAGCAGCAATGGGTATTGAGTTCATCAAAATATGGATATGTACAAGCAGCTAATTCTAGCCCTGTCTAAGCACTCACGAACACACAGTGTTCATTGTGTGAAGGGCCATAACTCTGCGCACTCAGCTTGCACACTATGCTGCCCCCCAAGTCACCCCTTCCTTAAACCCTGCAGGTTCCATTTCATAGGAGCAACTTATGGACAGTCTTGAGGAGGGGTTGGCATTGGGCATGGCATGGCGATAGAGCCAAAGTGGGCATGGGAGGCTCTGCTCCTTTCCCTCACTCAATCCCCTCCCTCACATCACTTGTGTGTGAAAGTCTGGATTGGGTCCCCCCTCCACCCCCCGTTTACACCCTGATGTGACCCATTAGGGATCTGCACTGCAGCTGTCACAGGTGCGCAAATCTCAACTTGCAGGTGGGCTGTTGCTGTCTGCTGTAAATTTCATATGCTAAGCATAACCAGATTGTTCTCCTTTTCTTTGTTTGTCAGGCACCTGCTGCTATCAAGCCACTGCAATGGCGTAGAAACAGACAGAAAAACTAAGCGAGCAATGAGCCAGCCAATGATCTGACTTGATATAAATCACCCATCCAGTATTTGTAAGTCTTCCCCAGCCTGTTTCTCTTGTCTGAGTTTACAAGCGTGCACTGCTTTCATGGTTCAAAAGACCCATGAAACCCCACCCAAGGAGCCCGTGTGAGCTAGTTAATCCGTGGCACGACTAAGGATGGGAGAATCTGACAATATTGGTTTCTCCTAATTTCTCATCCCCCCCCCATCATAAGCTTGTAGTTGTTTAGTGGTTTAGTCATGTTTGACTCTTTGTGACCCCATGGACCAGAGCATGCCAGGCGCTCCTGTCTTCCACTGCCTCCCACAGTTTGGTTAAACTCATGTTCGTAGCTTTGAGAACACTGTCCAACCATCTCGTCCTCTGTTGTCCCCTTCTCCTTGTGCCCTCCATCTTTCCCAACATCAGGGTCTTTTCCAGGGAGTCTTCTCTTCTCATGAGGAGGCCAAAGTATTGGAGCCTCAGCTTCAGGATCTGTTCTTCCAGTGAGCACTCAGGGCTGATTTTCTTCAGAATGGATAGGTTTGATCTTCTTGCAGTCCATGGGACTCTCAAGAGTCTCCTCCAACACCATAATTCAAAAGCATCAATTCTTTGGTGATCAGCCTTCTTGATGGTCCAGCTCTCACTTCCATACATCACTACTGGGAAAATCATAAGCTTAGTTCTCCACATTTAAATATCAGTTTCATTTTTTAAAGTCCCCATGAAAATTAGCCAGCATTTTATTGGGAATGTCACCTAATTTACATATTTTATATGCATTCACCTCCCCAATATAATGCATTTTTGTTTTCTCTTTTCACTAGTATGTGACCCAGGCATTTGCCTTTTTTGACCCTTTACTTTAGATGGAGAAGTGGGTTGCAAAATTTGGAGAAGTGAGAATTTCAAAGGATGTGTGTTTCAGAAAGTGTGGATTAGGTTGGTTCTCCTTTAAATGCAAACTGAACTGAATATCTCCACTTTCCCCAGCACAACTCAACTCTCAATATCCTTGCATGACTTGGCTCCACTTAGATCTTTGGCCATTATCAGGGTTCATGAATCTTCTAAGGGGAAGTTTCTTAGCACATTCAGCTGAACACATTTAGAAACCCCTTTTAGACCGTTACTCTGCATGTGCAAAGTTTGCCATTGGAGCTACCACACGGGCAGTGGATATAAATGGCCCACCAAGGCCTGCCCAAGACATTTCTCTGTCAAAGGATAAGATTCCACATACAGAATCCAACCGACCTGACAGCTGAATCTTATTTCATCACTGGCATATGGAACAATATCCTCCACTGTACCAGACAGCAGCAAAGTAGGCTAGGCTAGATCAGGTTAGGTAGTTCAGAACAGGGTAGTTTAGGGGATTCAAGAGGAATGGAGCATTGTGTGTTGCCAAAGGCAATTGCCCCACTTTGCCTAATGGAAATGATGGCCCTGGCTGTTTCTGTTTTGCTGGTGTTGCAAGCATTAAACTACAGTGTGAGCACAAACCAGGGCAGTCTATTTGTCCTGCTGCTGGCACCTAACCCTCTGTGGCTGTGGTCTAGTGTCCTCACACTCACAAATATATATAGATTATATCTGACATACTGACACCCCAGCACCTTTCTTTTTGCATGTCCTTCTAATGTCTGTTCTCTAAACGTCCCAGGGTCAACCAAAACAAACAGTATTTTTATCCTTCAGTTTCTATAATTGTGTGCGTGTTTGAATCAACGCACTATAATAATAATTGTATTAAAATAGGAATCAGAATAAAGAGGTGAAATGGTTGCCGGGCAACACCACCTGTAACCAATTAAGCACTTTCAGGCATTACTGGGAAAGGGCTTTTTTTTAAGCACACATTTTGAAAAGACTTGAGTAAAATTACAGTCCAGCTCTATGTTTTCCAGATGAATCATTTTGTAGCCTTAGTGGAAGCATGAGTTCCCATAGGAACCTTGATGTGAAAGGCAAGAATATCAAATTGGACTTTGAGCACACTTTGGCATTCAGGGCTGCTTTGCGCTTAGCTTTGAAAAGGTTGTGGGTGGTGTTTTATCCCACAAATGGTTCTGTGTTTGCCCTGTAGCAGGTCACAGCATACTAGGCGGTGTAGGCATTTTAGGCATGTCGTCACGACTCATTTACGGTTAGCAAAGCTGAACAGCTCTATCTGAGGCCTTTCTATAGGGTTGTCTGAGGCCTTTGGGTGATCCTCTTCGCATAACGGCAGACACATCCCACTCAGCATGCAGATGAAGAAGTCCAAATGCACGTAGGCTGGAGATTCATGATCTTCTCCCTCCTCCCTGTTTTGAGTGGAAAGTATGGTCCAAATGGTCTGGCTGCAAATGAAGTTTGTAACCCCAAACTTCCAAAGGGCACTAAGTTGGTGAAGGCTGACACAGACCATCTATATCTCATGTTGATATTATGGGCATGGTGTCCACTGCTTCACCAGAGGAAGGGGATTGCTAGGTTGTTGTTTTGTTGTTTTTTAAAAGCACCGTATTTTTCGCTCTATAAGACGTACCAGACCACAAGACGCACCTAGTTTTTGGAGGAGGAAAACAAGAAAATTTTTTTTCTGAATCTCAGAAGCCAGAACAGCAAGAGGGATCGCTGCACAGTGAAAGCAGCAATCCCTCTTGCTGTTCTGGCTTCTGGGATAGCTGCGCAGCCTGCATTCACTCCATAAGACGCACACACATTTCCCCATACTTTTTAGGAGGGAAAAAGTGAGTCTTATAGAGCAAAAAATATGGTACTTTTAGCATTTGGCACTAATTAGTTTAAGAGCCTAAGAAAAGCCTGGCTGCTGGATCAGGCCCAATGATGCATCTAGTCCAGTATCTTATTCTCATTGTGGCCAACCACACGACCATGGGAAGCCTGTAAGAGGGACCTGAGTACAACAGCACTTTCCTCTGTGCAGGATTTTAAGCACTCTTATATTTATTTTATGGAGTTCTGTGCTGCGTTTTATATGGGATCTAACTTGTTTTTATGCTGATGTTTGTGTTTTTACAAATTAATATAGATATGACTGTTAATATCATTTGAATATGCTTGAAATGTTTTCAAAATGTGCTATGTTCTTGCCTTCGGGGGATTTGATTGTTTTATATTGTATTGTAATTTTGCAATATGTGCAAAATTATTACATTGTAGTTTTTCCACTTCTGGTTTTGTTTTGTCTTTTTAATGGTTCCCCCTCCACTTTTTGCTGTTTTCATTGCACAACTCCTTCAGATGATTGAATATATGTTGACAAATAAGTTGATGTCAGCCATTGTTGTCATCATCACCACCACCACAGCCTTACATGAGAGTTTCATGCAATGCCCTGGCCTAGAAAACATGTTAGAAGGAAAACTATTATTCTAACAACCAGTGAGAGACAAAACAAGGGAGAAAACACATATAGTGTCTTTGGCTTTGCAGACACACAGCTATATGTCCATGTAGTTTGTGTTGGATGGGGGAGAGTGTGTGGTTTGGATGAAAGCATCCCTCTGCCTAGTCTTGCCAAACCTCCAGGTGGCCAGCATCTGCAGAGTCATGATTGCATTCTTCTGTGTGGATCTTCCCCTTCTACCTGATGAATGAGAAGGAGAGTGGAAGATTTGTCCAGGGATTCCTGGGCAGTGTCAGCCCTAAGGAAATTCCAAAATGAGTCTGTCAGGGAATGGAAAGAAATCCCCTGCCAGGTCCACTGCCATCACAAGATGGTGACAGACTTGTGTGCCAGGTCTGGCCTGGTAGAGCAATATGCCTGCCCCATGCCTCACATCCTGCCCTGGCCATCATTTGCAGGAAAGCTGTGGATGTGTTGGTAGCCCTGTTGCTTTTGCAAAGTCCTGCCAAGCTGGCAGAGGAGTTAGCATTTCTCCCTAACAAGTTGAACGTGGTCTTCTAGTTCAAGTTCCTCTTGGAAATATGAAGATGCTGTTCCCCTGCTGCCTCAAAGCTTTGAGGACCCAAACCAATGGCTTCAAGGTACAAGAAAGGAGATTCTGGCTAAACATCAGGGAGAATTTTTGGACTGTAAGAGCTGTTCAGCAGTGGAATGGAGTCATTCAGGAAGTGGTGGACTCTCTCTCTTTTTTTTAATATATTTATTAACTTTTCAAAGTTTATACAAAAAAGACAAAAAACAAAAATACAAAAATTAAAAACACATAATTTCATTCACTTGTTTTCTTTTAACTTATTTCTCGGACCTCCTCATACCTCCCCTTTTTGTATTCCAATTCAAATTATTCATTCAGCAAATCCTCACCCTTAATTTTCACTTAACTTTACACCTTTCTTTCTTCTTTTTCCCCCAATTATCTTAATCATTACAGCTGATAACCCCTTATTCAGTCCAACATCAATCTAACATTCACTAATTTTATAATATTTCCCAAGATAGTCCTTAAATTTCTTCCAATCTTCTTCCGTCGTCTCTCTTCCCTGGTTTCGGATTCTGCCAGTCATTTCTGCCAGTCCCATGTAGTCTATCACCTTCATCTGCCATTCTTCCAAGGTGGGTAGATCTTGTGTCTCAGGAAGTGGTGGACTCTCTTTCATTGCAGGTTTCCATGGAGAGGTTGGATGGCCATCTGTCATGGATGCTTTATAAGCCCACCCTTTGCATGTTTAGTAAAGACCTGTTTCCTTTATTTCTACAGGCTAGTATTCTTCGTACTTAAACACTACCAGCCAGCCTAAAGCAAAAAGGTATTTTTTGCTATAGTGCTATAGGCATGGACAACAAATGACATACTTCCTAGACAGGCAAGGGCTCTCCTTTGCCCTCAAATGTTCCCAAAAGGGAATTCCATTTCCTGTATGTGATCTGCCTTAATATTCTTTATAAACTGTGGGGGCCATAAGATACCCACAAAGCCCTCAACGTATAAATATGACTTAACCCCCGATTCCAAAGTCAAAGGAGATGAAAAGGCAATAGAAAGAGTGCAAAGGAATCTGAATCTGGCAGAAGACGTGATATGAATATGAGATATATGATTTTTAAAAAACTCTTTCCAGGAAGAACCTATTTAAATCAGAGTTGGAGAGAACTGCCTTTGACTGACAGCTACTGCACTAAATAGTCTGCAGCCAATCAGTCCCCGCTAAGTGCAGAAATGGGAGAAAGACAACTATGAGAATCCTTACCTATTTATAACTTCCAACAAACCCTGGAAAAATGAGGGAATATCCTTGTATCTGTTGCTAGGAAGAAACATAAGGCCATCAAGTGCAACCCAAAATGGAATTCTCAGTCAGAATTCACCAAATAATCTGTAATTTATATGAGGGTAGTTCAAGGAATAGAATGGGGAAGGGGCTATTGGGTTGCTGTTTTTATTTTTATTAGGTATTTTGTGGTTTTATACCTTGATGTTATTCTGTGAACCACCCTGAAACCCCCCAGGTATAGGGCAGTATGCAAATAATGATGATGATGATCATAATAAGGAATGCAGGAAGTCAGAAAGTCAATCACCATGTAATAACAACAGAGATTTGGTTGGGGTGGGAGAGGGAATATTGCTTAACAGTACAAATGGTAATGAAATTGAATTTTGTTTGAATTTTAGTGAGCAACTACCTACATCAGCTCTACCTCTTTGTGGGGACTCGTTGCAGGTGAGCCACCAAGCCTCCCCCCTCAGCATGGGGGGCAGGACTGCATCCCGCCTTATGCTGGGGAGGCCCGGCCATACCAGTTACCCAAGCAGCCAATCAAGTGGCTTGGGGGCGTGGCCGGGGCCAATTTAAAACCACGATGCAGTTGGGGGAGCTTCTAGAACAGATTTACAGGGGGAAGAGGAGGTGGAGAATATTCCATCACGCAAGCAGAAAGCCATGTGCTAACAACATGATTGCCCTTACATTAAGTTGGATTCCACCCTCTAGTAGGTAGTCCTTGGGAAAGTATGTGTGGCCCCTGGTAATTATTTTTCTGTCAAAAAATTTTCTTGAGCAGTATCCATCAATTAAAGAGAAAGGAAATTGCATTCAAAAACTCTAACACAGGCATAGGTAAACTCGGCCCTTCAGATGTTTTGGGACTACAGCTCCCATCATCCCTAGCTAACAGGACCAGTGGTCAGGGATGATGGGAGTTGTAGTCCCAAAACATCTGGAGGACTGAGTTGGCCTATGCCTGCTCTAGCAGGAGAAGGTAAATGTTGGTGAAACTGGCAGTGTAGAGTGGAGGGTGGTTGTTGTGCTTAGCTAACTTTTGAGGTGGGTTCATTTCTTTCATTCCACATGTCCTCTCTGAAATGCTCTGCATTTTGCAGCCTCCCTGGATGCCCATGTCACCTAAAGTCTCCATCACTGGGCCTCCTTATAAATGCAGGGAAGTAAGGGAATTGCCTGGCATACACCTGGCAGCTGCCCATTGTTGCTGTTGTTGTTTTAAGTGAAGTCTTTTTATATCTAAAGAAATCAATACAGGAAGTTTGAAAAGAAGGGCAAAAGGAGGAAGCCTCAAAAACAAAATTGGTGAGCACAGTGATCTCACATACTCAGTAGATAGCGTCCATAACATCCCTTGTTTCAGTTCAAGCCCAGCTGGGGAGGCTGCACAGCACTGTGGCCGTGTTTAATGGAAAGAAAAACACACCACCAGCCCAACAAGACAATGGCAAGTATCCACCAACAGCATACGAATCAATATGGCTAATCTGATTCAAAAACATCCACTCACACATGAAAGCAAAGTTCACTACAGTCAATCACAAAGAAACAACCACACCCTAGGCCAACCCCAACCTCTCTCGCCACCAAAGGAACACACACAAATAGTAAAGAGAACCTGCACAAGTGATGCTGACGCAAAACCCCACCACATACATTAAGTAAAATAGAAACATCACCACCCCACCCCACCCCCACTCACCATGACCCCCTCCAACTCTTTCCCCCCTTTCTTCCTAATGTAACACTAATGTCTCAACAAATGAAACTGATCTATAGAAAATGAAACAAGAGACATTGTGCATACTTTTGTGAACCAAGAAATCTTTAATTAAAAAAAAATGTTTAAAAAAGAAAAGAAAGAAAAGAAAAACACACCACCATCTTACAAGGATAAGGTAAGACCAAATGAAATTAGTCTTAAAAATTATAAAGAAATTCTGAAGTGCCTTGTGAAGGAGACAGGAAAACAGAAACCTCTTATCCAGGTTTCAGCAAAGCACTACTTGTAATTTCACAAACAATAATCAACAGTGAAAAAACTCTCTCAGGAAGGCTGACAGACAGGTATGTCCTGGGGGCCTGAAGTCTCATCACAATGGGAACTGTTAGAAAGGAAGGGTGAATCTGTCAATTATTGTATCTCTTGGTTTCTCATATTTCTAATCTTGAGCCAGTTCTTCACATTTCCACAGCAATTTTCAATTTTAAAAAATCCTCATGAAAATTCATCAGCATTTGGGTGTGAATTTCTCTGAATTTTTGTGTTATATACGTTTTTTCAAAGCAATTTCCCTGATTTCAATGCATGCTTGTATGTTATTTTCACTATTGCATGCATTTTTGGGCACATACTTTAGTCAAATATATGCAGTTTTGAACCATTACTAGGCTGGAATCACACTGCAAAAATTTAAATAAATGTGTCTTGGAAATGATGGCTGTGTTTCGGTTCATCTATTTTTTCAAAAAGTGTGACTTTGGTAGGTTCACTTTCAGATGTGAACTGAATCAAATGTCTTACCCATCCCTAGGCATGACACTGTGATCTCAGAATGCTGGGCAAACTATGATCTGATCAAGCATGGCTCTTCTTCTGATCCTCTGTTCTATTTGTTTTGCCAGTGATCTTTCCCCCAGTAGATGGAGGTGTTTGAAACCAACTGCAAAACCGTAATGTTCACCCATTAGGTACGTCTTGGTTTGGGGTATGAGAAACAGAGGATTAATTATGTTTCTGATTTCTTGTGCTGCCAAGGAGAAAATTAATACAGCTGAACTTTCACTGACATCTTGCAATTGTGTATACTTATTAATAAAACTTGTCTATTAAAATTAGCAATAACGTAGCTGTTAATGTTAGACTTAAAATTCTGGATAACTGGTGCCTCTACAACAGTCATTACATCCAAACGGTAACAGAAAGGAAATAATTACATTCACTAATCACTTGGTTTAGTTGATGTAGGGAAAAGGGCAATGTCAGAAAACAGGTTCATGAAAAAGTCATCTATAGAAACACAATATTTTAAATAACAATGTGGGCAATTCAGCCCCAGCCTAGAGATGGGAGACTTCTTTAAAAAAAATAAATCAAAAAATAAATAAATCAACATAATCAACATTCAGATAGCTAAATAAAATAATAATCCAACTTCTGATAACAGATCAGCATTGAATGCAAAAGGTGGATCATTTAAAAATAGCATGAATTCTCACACAATTAATTAAAAACTAGCATAGATTGTCTCATTATTTTTGTAAGTGTTGAAGCTGCAAGTTTTTGCAATTGACCCTCCACATTGTGAAATTTGAGACTTCCACCACATCAACACCATACATTTAAAGAACTGTTATACCACAATATTTAAAAGTCATGTCTTCCCCCAAAGAATACTGAGAACCGTAGTTACTCACTAAGAGTGCTGCAAGTTGAATGGAGATATATTCATCTTCCTAATGAGGGTCAGTAGCACAGATGTTGTAAAGGTGCGGTGATCTGCCATGGAACAACCCGACTGAAGAAGAAGATAACAGTAATTACCCGGACCTCGTTGCTGGTTGAGAAGAGTCCCTCATGACTGTTCAAACTTCAGGATCCAAAAAATGTAGGTCTGTCTCTGCATCTGCCTATACTAAGATGGAACATTGGCTGTTTCCATCTTGGGTGATGTTCTACTTTTAGGTAGGTGATTGCACTATTCAAATATGTATCCCAGATTGCTATCCCATACTGTGACTCCTCAAAACACCAGTATCTTTTTTGTAAGCATTGATTTGAAAATTTGGAACCCCAAAAAATGCTTTATCTTCTTCCTAAGGAGCCATTACATCATGACTGTTTTGTTCCCATTTCATGGCATAGAGACAACAAGGTCAAACAGAAGGAACCTTTTGCGCTGACATATTCTGACCAAGTCTATTCAGTTGCTGGTGGGCAAACTCCTTATTAGAGAATCACAAATAAAGCAAAAGGAATGGCTGAGTGAAAGAAGAGGGGCAAGGAAGGAAGTCTGGGGAAAGAGAGGCTTCTGTAAATAAACCAAACGCATTTGAAATAGCCAATTCAGAAAAGAATTCAGTGATCACCCTGATGTGAATGCCAGATCCCTTTATTTTCAGCAGTTATTGTTCGTACTGTGGCGCTGTGGCCTCTTGGGCTTGCCGATCGGAAGGTCAGCAGTTCAAATCTGCAAGACGGGGTGAGTTTCCGTTGCTCTGTCCCAGCTCCTGCCAACCTAGCAGTTTGAAAGCATACCAGTGCAAGTAGATAAATAGGTACCACTGTGGCAGGAAGGTAAATGGCATTTCCATGCACTCTGGCTTCAGTCATGGTGTCCCATTGTGTCAGAAGCGGTTTAGTCATGCTGGCCACATGACCAGGAAAGCTAGCTGTTGACAAACACTGGCTCCCTCGGCCTGAAGTGAGATGAACACCGCCCCCCATAGTCATCTTTGACTGGACTTAACCGTCCAGGGGTCCTTTACCTTTACCTTACTGTTCTCCAGTGTATTAAGCATCATACACATGCACTAATGACTAGTTAGTGTGTTGCCAAGCTAAAATATTGAGCTTCCTAAGTTATGCACTCTCTTACGTAAGCTAAGGCAACAGCTTTTTAGCTTGAAGACTTAATGAACAGTTTTCAGGCATGTGTTATGATTATTACACAAATGTAACAGAATACTATCTTCTCTAATTAATCTGTAGCTCCAGTGTATCACTGTGGATATTAGATGGGGAAGAAAATATTAAGAACTCAGAATATGGAGTAAGTGGCTTGAATACTTTACAAGAACATACATTAAAAGGGCAAATATTCTGAAAATAAGGAGAATAAAATTGCTCATAGTTCTATCTCAATGTAGAAGTCTTCCCATAAAACCTTTGATCTTTTATGTTTCCTGATTATCCTAAACTAAGAATATAACTGAATATCAATGGAGTAATTTGGGGTATGCTCAAACCTTTGGCATTTCCAGTTAATGGATCTGCAATAGCACTCACCAGGCATTCATTGATGAAAAGGCCTGCAGGACTGTACAGTTATCTCCATCCCTCATTGATATACTTCATGTTGTCAGCCCTCCCAAGCTGGCATGCAGTTGCCCGGGTCTGAAGGGTGCCATGATGATGCAAATGGCTTTCCAACATGGGGATAGGACCTTCCATGTGTTTGTGACTCCGCAGAGTTACTGCTGGTCAGAGTAGATAGCTGCTATGAAACTTGGTAGACATGTGGCACTCAATTTTGGAAGGATGAAGTCTGTTTCTTTCTAGAAATACTTCCGTAGAGCCAATATTTTCTTACTTCTATCCAGTTCTTATATGGACTATTGACTAGATCCTAAGATCCAGTTCAAACTCAGAAATGAAACTTGATTCAGTCTTGGAACTTAATCCAGTCTAGTATCCCAAATGGAGTGACCATTGGACTTCATCTCATGTCTGTAGATGCCACTGATATAGCAGGTCACCAAGCCATAAGGCACAGGAGGTCTTCCTGTACTCTGATCCTGACCCATCACTCTGGTGTTGATAATGTTTTCATGTCTTAAGTGCACCCACAACTGCATAAGACTTTGATAGCTGCACACAGCTATCCTTTGCTGTGATAATTTCATTAATATATCCCAACCAAGCCTAAACCAAACATGGGCACTTGAGAGCTGACCGGACCCTTCCTTTTCCCCTTCCCTCCTTAGGACCTACACCTGGGACAGGAGGAAGCCTGTTCCTCAGTGGAATCGTCATGGTACTGCATGAGTAGACCCTGATCAGCTTGCACCTACTCATGAGTATCCAGTCCAGGACACTTGCTTTTACAAATGCCCCATTTGATTTACTCACAACACCTCAGGCTTTTCTACAACTAGTGTAGCATTCACACTCAGCTGTGTTGGGAGAGAGGGATATAAACTATTTCCACATCTCCTCCACATGCCCTTTTCTTAATGGGATGTCAGGCTCATGAACGAACAGCCATAGCTGCATCCAAGTAATATGCAAATACACCCAAAGAATATGTGTAAAAGTCATCCCAAAGGAAGGCAAGATAGAAACAGCTATGTCTGGCTAACCTATTCGCGAGGAGGTAGAACCACCCATTTCATTTGAGGGTACATTATCTCTCTCCCCCGCCCCACATACATAGGCACACATATATATTGTGTGTGTGTTTGTGTGTGCATGTATACACACACACATGTACTATATCATCAATCAACATAAAGAACTAAGTG
This sequence comes from Podarcis bocagei, assembly GCF_964188305.1. Classification (NCBI taxonomy): domain Eukaryota; kingdom Metazoa; phylum Chordata; class Lepidosauria; order Squamata; family Lacertidae; genus Podarcis; species Podarcis bocagei. The sequence continues at coordinate 115,256,010 of NC_138125.1, forward strand.
CAAAGAGGTGCTCAGCAGCAGGCAGAAACATGGCCTAACACAAATTTGAAATACAGGCTAGCAAAGAACACTAAACTGTGGCTGCATAAGTTGTGACTAAAGTATTACATATCTCTCCTGAATGTAGTATTATAAAAGTGCTAATAGAGAATTTACAGATGTATTCTAAATGCCAGGGAAATTTAATCAGGTTCTCTTTGAAGCAGCCACTACTTTTTAAAAGGCCATCTTTTTGAAGTTTACCCACATCATATGGAGAATGACTAACAGGGACCTAAAATGCATTTTACACTTTGAATGTCTTGTGATTGAACAGAGTGCTTGTTGCAGATAGAGAAAGATAAGAGACCTCGGGTGCAATTGTGTTTTAGAACTCTGAGCTGTTATTCATTGAGCATCTATTCATTGAATCACAGTTTATAGCCCCATCAGTGAATACTGGCAAGTAGTTAAAGAATGTTTATCAGAAGAGAAATGGATGTTAAACCACAATTGAGCCATGAATCAAACTTTCATGGGAAGAAACAGAAAGCATCTTTTCCACGTGATTGCTAGCTGAAATGAAAGATTTAAAGTATGAGGTTTCTCTGAGGGGAGAGATTTATGGACTGGCTATTTGTGCTCTGTGGAAAAATTCTCCCACTCCCCCCCCCCGTCATTCTCCATCAATTAATGAGAAAAGAACCTGCATGTGAAAATGATCAAAGGAGAAAGGAAATGTTGGTGAAATTCTTGTGGGTGGAGTGAAAGGCTTTTTTGTGTTCTTGCCTTTTGTGGTTTGCTGAAAGGTGGAAACCTGTCAATTATCCAATTAAGAAGAAAATAAATTGCACTTGAAAGCAATCAAAGGAGACAGAAAATTTCAGTGAAATCCTCACAGGTGGGTTGCAGGGTGTTTTATGTGCTTACATTTGTGGATGCAAAGAAATATTTGTGACTGTCCTTCCTTCATTCTGCAAATCAGCTATCCATTGGTCTGTACTCTGAAGCCTTACTGGGTTGCCTGTGCTTTGATCAGTGTCCTGGGGAAACATCATGATGTATCACCTTCTAAGGGGGACTTTTTCGATCAGGGAGTACGGGGTGCTACTGAGAGCTGGAAAGATGTTTAATAGAAAGAAAGAAAACCACACATCACCCCTGGCTACCTTGCAATGATAAGGTGAGGTCAACACCCATACCCATGTAGTAATAATAATAATAATAATAATAATAATAATAATAATAATAATAAAATTAATAATATGCCCTGGAAAAAAGACAGGAAAATAGAATCTTCTTTGATGGCAGTGGAAAACTCAAGAACTTGTAAAATAGATTTTGTCACAGCTCTGCTGATTGTGATGGTGATTTTGCTTAGACCTGACTTTGAAATGTCTGCCTTGTTGATGATTTGCCAAAAGCAATCATGAGAATGACCTTGTCTGAAATTAGAGAGGGTTTGTGGCCGTGATTTGTTTTCCAGGGTTGGGGTGGTTACACTGTGATAATTCATGGAAAAAGAAAAATCTGTTTGCCACCAGAGCCTAAAATAAAGAAGCTAGACAGATCATGTTGTTGAGTTAATACAACACAAACTGATTGCATATTTTATTAACTTAACACTATGATCTGCAGGGATCAATTTCTGTAGGAAAAGCTCACTCTTAGGAGACCCCAGCCGACCAGCCTGTGGGACGGATTCAACATTGTGCTTATGTGATTGTTCCATCAGCTTGCTAGAGGGAATGGCCACACCCCTCTCCTCGCCTGCTTGCCTGTTCTGGGGTTCTCTTACCCACTCCTGAGCGAATTTTGGGGGTGTGGGGGGGATGAGATGGGGCAAATCCCTCCTTGCAAGGGGAAGCCCTTACTCAGGGCCTCTACTGATGGGAATCACACTCTGCGTTTACAGTGGTACCTTGGGTTACATATGCTTCAGGTTACATACGCTTCAGGTTACAGACTCCGCTAACCCAGAAATAGTGCTTCAGGTTAAGAACTTTGCTTCAGGATGAGAACAGAAATTGTGCTCCGGCGGCGTGGCAGCAGCAGGAGGCCCCATTAGTTAAAGTGGTGCTTCAGGTTAAGAACAGATTCAGGTTAAGTACGGACCTCCGGAATGAATTGAGTACTTAACCCAAGGTATTTGGATGAGCCAGCCCCTGGCCATGGAGGGAGGTTCCTTTTCCTAAACATCTTCTTTTGAGTCAGCCTTTCTGAGCAGCCCCACTTCTCTGAGTGGATGTCTGAGTCCCAAGGGTGATCCATATCCTGCCCACAGGTTTCACAACAACCCTGTTCACCTTCGGAGGTGCCTAAGGCACCTTCACCTAGCATCACTCTTACCTGACATAAGGTGTGAAGATGCAGGCATGGACATATCCAAATGTGTTGTTCTGATTTTTGCCAGAGCTTTCTGGAGGGAAAATGTCCACAGAGCGGTTCAGTTTTAAAGCACACTTAACATGCAAAACATATAGGAAGGAAAATTGAAATGTCACTTTACTGAGAAAACACTATAAGCAAGGAGGGAACTGGTGCTGACCAGAGATAATGCATAATGTAAAAGGGGAACAAAATGCAGAAACATCAATAAAGGTCATTTGTGGTATGAAGAAAATATCCATAGATTTCAGCCATGTGAGGTTTATCAATAGGAGCCCTCTTTTAGGCTTCACAGAGAACCACCACAGATTTATTTGGGATAAAAATAGGATGACACAAACACAGCAAAATGTCAGGCTTAATTTAAAACGAATCAGCATTTCTGAACAGTATGAATTCATAGAATGATAGAATCATCAATTTGGAAGGGACCGTGATGATCAACTAGTCCAACTCACTGCAATGCAAGAATATTTTATGCAACATGGGGCTTGAACCTACGACCTTGAGATTAAGAGCCTCATGCTCTTCCAACTGAGGTAACCTTCAGGGGTGATATTATTTGCTGTTGGAGGGGGGAAGAGATTAAGTAAATGTAATGTATATACAAAAGAAATAAGGGCAAACTTCTCTCATGGTGAGGTAAGTACAGTCCCATCAGAAGTGGAGAATACTGGGTGGCATAGATAATTCTAGTTTAGTTTTAGAGCTTTGTTAACCTTGTGGCTCCCTTGAGTGAATACTGGTGGCTCCTTTTTCTCCCAGGGTTTAATAATAATAATAATAATAATAATAATAATAATAATAATTTATTATTTATACCCCGCCCATCTGGCTGGGCCTCCCCAGCCACTCTGGGCGGCTTCCATAAAAACCAGAAATACAATAAAATGTCACACGTTAAAAACTTCCCTGAACAGGGCTGCCTTAAGATGTCTCCTGAATGTCAGGTAGTTGTTTATCGCTTTGACATCTGCTGGAAGGGCGTTCCACAGGGCGGGCGCCACTACCGAGAAGGCCCTCTGCCTGGTTCCCTGTAGCTTTGCTTCTCGCAGTGAGGGAACCACCAGAAGGCCCTCGGCGCTGGACCTCAGCGTCCGGGTAGACTGATGGGGGTGGAGACGCTCCTTCAGGTATACTGGACCGAGGCCGTTTAGGGCTTTAAAGGTCAGCACCAACACTTTGAATTGTGCTCGGAAACGTACTGGGAGCCAATGCAGGTCTTTCAAGACCGGTGTTATATGGTCTCGGCGGCCGCTCCCAGTCACCAGTCTAGCTGCCGCATTCTGGATTAGTTGTAGTTTCCGCGTCACCTTCAAAGGTAGCCCCACGTAGAGTGCATTGCAGTAGTCCAAGCGGGAGATAACCAGAGCATGCACCACTCTGGCGAGACAGTCCGCAGGCAGATAGGGTCTCAGCCTACGTACCAGATGGAGCTGGTAAACAGCTGCCCTGGACACAGATTTGACCTGTGCCTCCATGGACAGCTGTGAGTCCAAAATGACTCCCAGGCTGCGCACCTGGTCCTTCAGGGGCACAGTTACCCCATTCAGGACCCATTCAGCTATAGAGTATTTCTTTACAGCTATTATTTCTTGATTTAGAATACTTCTGGATCCACTACTGTTGCTTGAGGCCAAGGTGGCCTTGGTGGCATGAAGTGCCTTCCATCACCTTCAACAGGTAGCCCAGCTGACCCCTATCTGGACAGGGGTACCCCCACTTCTGCTCTGGTAACCATAAATCATCTGGATCACCAATAGGAAGCTGACGCTGAATGACTTAAGATCAAGGGTGTTAAATAACTGATTTTGGTAACTATGTGTCAATCAAAGAGTAACAATTAAAAGAATTAACAAAAAATAATGAGAGAAGGGGGAGAAAACAGAAACTTACTTTCAAATGCAAAATCAGAGGACATACCAATTTCCTGCTTGCAAAGCAACAAACCATCTCCAATACTGTGAATGGAGAAAGAATTCATCTTAGGCTGCAGACTTCAGAATACCTATCAGGAAGTAAATCCTACTGAATTAAGTTGAACATACTTCTGAGCACAGTTATTTTGGATCAGCTGGAAGAACTTGAGAGCTTGCTGAAATAGAGATAAAGGATTGATCCTATGACTTGAAGATGCTGGTGCCTTTAATGGAAAGAAGGGAGATGGACAGATGACATTGGAACAAAACCTAGTGTATCTTAATCCCTAGGAAGCATCTGTAGCCACAAGTCATTTCCAGTGATCATTTCATCATTTCAGGTGTATAGTGTGGTCCTCCACATTCAGATTTAAGGTGAAGAAATCACAGGCCCAACATCTTCACCCACCATGGTGGGGCAAATGTCAGGGTTGCATCAGGACCTGGTGCATTGTGGGGGAACGAAAAGGGTGGCACTGTTGCTGGGGAATAAGGTTACCAATGCTTACTCGTTTTGATGGGTGTATGCTAATTCCAAGGTCAGAGGCATAATATATCTGAATACCACTTGCTTCCAGGGAACAGCAGCGCATGGGAGCTACTGCCCTTACATCCAGCTTGTGGGCTTCACAGAGGCATATGGTTGTCGGCTGTGGAAAACAAGGTGCTAGACTAGTCAGCCCTTTGACTTAATCCAGCACAACAACTCTGTTCTCTTCTTAAAGAGACCCCTGACCATAAGGTCCAGTCACGGACAACTCTGGGGTTGCGGCGTTCATCTCACTTTATTAGCCAAGGGAGCCGGCGTACAGCTTCCAGGTCATGTGGCCAGCATGACTAAGCCACTTCTGGCAAACCAGAGCAGCACACGGAAACACCGTTTACCATTCCTGCTGGAGCGGTACCTATTTATCTACTTGCACTTCGTGCTTTCGAACTGCTAGGTTGGCAGGAGCAGGGACTGAGCAATGGGAGCTCACCCCGTTGCAGGGATTTGAACCGCTGACCTTCTGATCGGCAAGCCCTATGCTCTGTGGTTTAACCCACAGCACCACCCACATCCCTTTTTCTCTTCATAGTCATCTCCATTACTCTGTCCCCTGGGACCATACCAAACCAAAAGAGATTCAAATTCACAGTTTACATTGACATCAGAATATGTTTTGTACATAGTGAGAAAGCAAGTGAATGAGCCTGCCCTAAAACACTCATTAACTGATATTATAATTTTGGCTGGTGGTCAAAGTAGTCCTGTCACCAATTTTCACCAAGTTTTCAGCAACATCAGAGGAGCATGATAAGGTTTTCACCCAGTAAAAGCACCTGAAGACTCTCAAAAGGAAAGAGCTTTCACAAGACTAAGAAAATTGCTTAGGTAAAGTGAAATAATTTGCATAAGATTAGTATAATCTCCTACACAAACTTTAGATATGTCTCAGTGAAATTGTGGGGGATTCCCGACTCCCATGTCCATAGGGTGTGCAATATTCATTGCTGAAAATGTGTTGGATAACACAGGGATACTTTAAAAATCAAGATATCAATTTCACTTCCTCTTTCTGACTATTGAATCTTCTTTTGATTTACAGCCAAGATGGACACCTAAAATGTCACCAGTGGTTTTCCCGGCCTCTTTAAAGATGATCTCATTAGGAAAATGAAATTGGCCTTAATTATATTAATGATAATAGCTGTGAACTGTGCACAATTAATTCTGTCACTGTACATATCTGTAATATTAACTGATCACTCCTCTTCTGGGTAAGTGGGTATTAATTAGGGGAAAGAAACAACTCAGACTGAAACCATCTATGACAAATTCCATGCAACAATGCTAATTCAGTGGGTTTGTTTTTATGTAGCAAAATATTTAGTGGTCAATGTAAATTGTAGGAAAAATATATTTGGCGGTGGCTAGATTAGTACTAAAAGGACTTTCGTTTATTCCCTCCGCATGACTTTAAATGTAAGCTAGGCTGCAGTCATATAAACAGTTACCTGGAATTGTAGTGCAATCTTGACCATATCTCCACAGAAAGAAGTCCTATTGGATTCAATAGAGCTTACTCCAAGGTAAGAGGGTTTAGAATACCACAGTATGCAATTACCTATATCGTATCTAATTTCTATCCTACCCTTTTGCCAAGGGTCTCTGAACACCATAGTTTAGATTATCTCATTTTAATCTCACAAGTACCCTATGTGAGGTTGATCAGCCCAAAATATGACTGTCCCAAGATCATTTGGGGGAGCATCATGGCTGAGTGAGAGTTTAAACCCAGATCTCTCCAAGCTAAATTCAAACCTTCTGCTACATCACAATGGCTCCATTATTATCTGTTTTAATTTGTTTGGTCTATTTATAATTGCAAAGAACAATTATCTTTCAATTTGAGAAAATCTGGCATTGGGCCCTTAAAATTTCTTTTATGTAGCTTTTTAAAGAAATGTGAGTGCACATGAAGGAAAATTCAATGGGCTGGTTACGAATGCTCTAATAGTTTACATTGCCTTCTCTGTCAGAACCTGAGGGGAAGTGTATCAATTTGTGAATGACTAATGTCATTCTTCCGCATAGACCCTCTCTTGTCAGAGTTCATTTATGTCGAAAGGGAGGAAAAGACTAACAAAGTTTCACAATGCATAATTTTTCTGCCTGAAAAAGAAGAGAAGTTTCACACAAGGAGTGACATGCTTTATTGAGGTATTAATATTGAAACACACAGACCGCATGATATATGTATATATTGCTTGGATAAATCACCCAAACAATCTGCATTCCATGAGACACTTTTATTGGGTCTTTTGGAAGGTGTCAGCATAAACATTCTGGATCAAATGATAATGTCACTGTGTTCCTTGTGTGCGGCGGTTTCTAAAACTGGTTTGGCACCCTGTATCCCCCCTGAAGCAATCTGAGTCTTAAGGCAACCAGCATTTATAACTTTTCAATGAAGGAATATGCTGCTAAAGTACTGAAATCTTTGGGATGTAGCCAGGATAAATACACCCCTTGGAATGGGATGGAGAATGCGATGGGAGCCAGTGTGGTATAGTGGTTAAGAGCAGTAGACTCGTAATCTGGTGAACCGGGTTCGCTTCCCTGCTCCTCTACATGCAGCTGCTGGGTGACCTTGGGCTAGTCACACTTCTCTGAAGTCTCTCAGCCCCACTCACCTCACAGAGTGTTTGTTGTGGGGGAGGAAGGGAAAGGAAAATGTTAGCCACTTTGAGACTCCTTAGGGTAGTGATAAAGCAGAATATCAAATCCAAACTCTTCTTCTCTCTTCTTCTTCTTGACTATCTATAAACCACTGTGTATGTAAATATGTTGCTGCTAGTCAAAAGGGAGGGAGGGAGGTAAATAAAGAGAGAGAGAGAGAGAGAGAGAGAGAGAGAGAGAGAGAGAGAGATTGTACTAATCAGGGGTCAGCAACCTTTTTCAGTCGTGGGCCCGTGCACCGTCCCTCAGACCATGTGGTGGGCCGGACTATATTTTTTTTGGGGGGGGGGGGATGAACAAACTTCTATGCCCCACAAATAACCCAGAGATGCATTTTAAATAAAAGGACACATTCTACTCATGTAAAAACATGCTGATTCCTGGACCGTCCGCTGGCTGGATTGAGAAGGCAATTGGGCCAGATCCAGCCCCTGGGCCTTAGGTTGCCTACCTGGGCCTTAGGTTGCCTACCTATTTTAAAAGCCAGACCAACTAAGGGGAGGATGCGGGGGTGGGGGGTGGTTCCTGCATACTGGGAATGGTTGTGATGTTTGCAGGAGAACTGTGGTGTATGTGCTTAAACCTCCCCTACCAAAGGCTGCAGAGGTTTGCCTTGGCACATTCATGCTGCCCTTGTATGCTCATTGAAACCTACCAGCATGCAGGGGCCCTAGGTCACTGGGTGGCCATTGGGCTGAAGGGAAACAGGCAGCTTGCCACTTTCTTCTTTTGGGGGCCCAAATAAGGAGGTGGGGTGACATTGTGGCACCCCATGAATCCCTTGATTGGATACTTTAAACTGTAACAGGGGCACATTTCCCTGAAACTTAAGGAATCACAGAGAAGGATGAAATAGAAGTTGTGTTACTAAGACAATTCCCTTTGATTCATTAGAATTACAATTCTCCCCAAAACCCTTGATAGATATAACACACCTTTCCCATATTTACTCCTGTTTAATGCAGTTGCCTGGTTTTCTGCTCCCTCCCATTTTGCAGATTTTCAGGATGAAATACGGGATCCATTTTAAAAAGTTTGCAGGTTAATTGCTGCTGTTATAACGTAAAGATATTCCAACTGTATTCTTGAAACCAATTCCCATTGTAAAGAGGAAAAAACTCTTAAGTTATCCAGAACTTTTAAGAATTATTTATCACCCAGCATAACACAGTAGGTGTTTTAGAACTGTTGTTTATGCATTGATGTTTGAAATATGATCATAGCCTGTCTGAAAGCACTTCCAGAAAATTGTACAAGCACTGAGCAGAAAGCTGAAAATGTCACCAAGGGGGGGGGGAAGGGTGGCAATATGATTTCTTTGAAATATAGTTGAGAGTTGAGTAACCTGTGAAAAGTTGGTTTGATGGTCTTGCTGATTTCACAGTTTAATTCAAATGCTTTAAATCCTTTTACAAACAACACCGACTGTGGTGTTCTTTAAGTGTTACAGGAGAGCAAGGGGAGATATTTCTGGGGCTTCATCCCAAAGTGTTAGAATCACTTTTAAAGGCCTGCCAACACATAGGGAGGGCTGATTCCAAGAAACTTTTCAATGGGATCAGTTTCTTTCTCTATATAGAGCAGAGCTTTCCAAACTGTATATCATGGCATGTTTGTGGGTCTGCTGCAGTGTTTAGGTGCAAACACTCCCAGCACTCTTCCAAGGGCTGGGAATGGGTTCGGTTAACCTCAGGTTTGCTAGTAAAACTGAATTACTTTGTCATGAAATGATTCATGTCTAAACAGTGTGTCACCAACATGAAAAGTCTGGAAGGCTCTGCTGTAGAGCACCCATTTGATGGAAAAGACCCACCCATTTACTCTGCCTACAACTGTACTTCTCTAAAGATATAGAAATATAAATATAAGTCTGCAATCTTTAATTCACTGATAGGGACACAGCTGGACTTACTCCTGAGCAGAGTTTCCTAGGACTGTGCTGCATAAATTACATTAGCACAAACTGATGAACCCACAGAAAACACTTCCCATTGATAATAGTATCGAACTTCCGGAGGCGGCGCGCTCAGCAATGGCGGTCCTCTTCAGCTGCTGAAGAGGGGCTCCGCGGAAAAGGGTCGTGCGCTGCGGCACAGCGACGACCCATGAAGAAAAACCACTGGTAGAGTGAGCCAGTGGCCGTGGGATTCGGCGGGCACCAGGAGCGACCTCCGAAACGCAGAAGGGACCCCGTAAGGGGTTTCTGAACGTGGAGGGGGTAGCGGTGCTGTGGATCCATCGCTCTTTCCGCGGAAGTGAAGCCGCGCGGCTGCTGCTGATCAGCGCTGACCTTTCTTCCTTCAACAATCGAACTGAAACAACTTACTCGTGAGTAGGAAATTTGAAGCTTTCTACGAACTAAATTTGGAGAAATTTGGCTGAAAGCGGGAGACGCTAAAAAGGAAGTCAGTCTCCCGGCTCTGTTTAAAGTATTGAGCAAAGCCCCTTTAAAGCTGAAGCGCTGAAAGGAATCTTAAAAGAGTTGGAATTTATCTGCAAATTCGACCTTGATTGATTAAGAGTTAAAGAAAGGACATAACAGTTTTATAAGAGACAAATTTATGTTCCTCTTTCTTTTACCTTGTGGATTACAAATTTTTGAAACCCTGCTCTCGGTCTGACTGGATACAAGTAACATCGGTCTGCAGTAACTGTAGACAAAGTTAGAAGTAACATTGGGCTACTTTGTAAGTGGGAAAAGGAACTGTTGCAAGCACCTTGGTAAAGAACTTTTATTCTCTGCAGTTTAAACTTAAGGAGAGGGGTTCCCCCCCTTGTTTTGGATAATATTTTTTCTTTTGTGTGTAAGGGAACTTTTGGTGGAAATTTCCTATCCTTCTCCCTAACTTTCAGGGAGCTCCCCCTGCTGGATTGTGGATTTAATAGTCTCTGAGAACTGCTACTAGTCTTGGAATTTTCCTGCCTGGATGTTTACTTTTTCTGGAATTAATTTTCCCATGGGATTTACAATTTGACCTTGATACTGGGACAGCTGTGGAATGAGTGGCACAGCAAAAACAAGGGCTGCAGAAAGAAAAAAAGCAAAACAAACTGAACTTTTGCAATTAACTCTGCCTGTGCAGCCACGCAGATCATCTGTCCCAATTGTGACAGGTCTGCAGGAAGGACAAGCTATACAGCCTACTCTTGGAGAGATGGCTGCTGGAGGGATAGACTCTGTCTCTAAAGAAATATTGGAACAGCTGGCAGCACTGAACAAGAAAGCGGATGAACAAGCACTTAGGTTTGATGAACAAGCTGCTAAACTTGACCAGGTAACAGCCTCAATTAACAAATTGACAGACCAAGTTTCTAAAAACTCTCAGGCCATAGATAATATTGAAAAGACTGCAACAGAAAATCGGAAACTAGCACAGGAAGCAAATACAAAAGCAGACGAAAATAAAAAGAGGATAGAGGAATTAAGAGGCGAAGTCAGACCACTGAGTAGACAGGTGACTGAACAACAAGTGTACCTGTCCCTTGCAGAGCTGAAAAATAGGGAAAATAACCTCAGAATTAGAAACATCCCAGAATCAGAAAAGGAGGATTTGATTGGATTTTTGACAATAGAATTATCCAAATTCTGGGGTGTGGCAGAGGAAAAAGACTTTAAAATTGTCACCGCTTTTAGACTAGGAAGAGTGGCTAAGAAGGATAAACCAAGAGATTGCCTGATCATTTTTAGATCTAGGCAAGAAAAAGAAACCATACTCGGCTTGCATTTTAAAAATCCATTGGTGATCCAGGGAAAAAAGGCAGAAATCTTTAGAGATATACCAAAACAACTTCTGGACTTAAGAGCTACATATAAAGACCTAGCAAGCTTACTAAGAAACAACACAATCCCATACAGGTGGGAATTCCCTCAAGGATTATCTTTTACTTTGAAAGGGGTGAGGGTAAGAATCAGAACAGCAGAGGAGCAAGAAAAGTTCCTAAACGACCACGGGGAAGACCTTCGGAAAGGAATAGCAGGTGCCTGGCCACCTCCTCCGCCTGGATTGAATCCGGTTCCACCTCTAGACAAAAACGAAAAAGGAGACACCCCAGCAGGTAAATAATTAGTCCAAGATGTCTCTACAGCTTCTTAGTTGGAACATTAATGGCGCAAATTCTCCCGAAAGAAGGAAAAAGATTTTTCATATTTTGAGAAAAGAACAATTAGACATTATTTGCCTTCAAGAAACACATGTGACTAGGCTCCATAGGAGAGTACTAATTAACAAGAGACTAGGCCAAGAATTTATCTCATCAGATAAAGTAAAAAAAAGAGGAGTAGTGATTTATGCAAAGGAGGTCCTAGCACCAAAATTGATCTTTAAAGATGAACAAGGAAGAATTTTGGCGATTGAAATTCAAGCACAAGGAGAGAAATTTTTGATTGTAGGAATTTATGCACCAAACGACGGGAAATCGGAATTTTATAAGAAGCTACATGAGACAATGTTGGACTATATTGATTATACTAATATCATCCTGATGGGTGACATGAATGGAGTTGTCTCCACATATATGGATAAGTCTCAAAATCAGAACTTGACTAAAGATGGCAGACTCCCAAAGACCTTTTTTGAACTTACAGACAATATGGACTTGATTGACATCTGGAGAACAAAGAACCCTCTAGGTAAAGAGGGAACTTTTTTCTCTGAGGCCCATTTTTCGTGGACAAGAATCGACCAGATTTGGACATCTAGAGGACTGGCACCCAAGATAAAAAAAGTCGAGATCTGCCCTAAAACTTGCTCCGACCACAACGCCTTGAAAATAGATTTAAGACTTACACCAGCTGGATCCTTCAGATGGAGAATGAATGACTATTTGTTTAGAGATCAGGAGATTGTGAAGAAGGCCCAAAAAACGTTGAAAGATTACTTCGAAATAAATTTGAATACTTTGGTGGAAAAGAAAACAATCTGGGACGCAAGTAAAGCTGTGATGAGAGGATTTCTGATACAGCAAAACTCTATCAAGAAAAAACTCTGGAATGGTAAAAAGGATAAGATCTTGGAGAAGATAAGAGATGGCGAGAAAAAGTTGAGACTAAACCCAAAATCAAAAGAAGTCTTAAGAGAAATAAAATTCCATCAAGCACAATATGCAAAATTGATAAATCAAGAAGTTGAATGGAAAATTAAACAAATGAAACAAAGATCATTCGAATCGGCAAATAAATGTGGGAAGCTGCTGGCATGGCAGCTGAAAAAGAGACAAAAGTTGAACTTTGTTACCAATCTAGAGGTTGAGGGAGAATGTATTCAGAAACCAGAAGATATTAGAAAGTGCTTCCAGAGATATTTTAGAAAATTGTTTACTCAAGGACCCCAAGTGGAGACTGAGATAGATAATTTTCTAGGAAGTTATGGCCTCCAAAAATTAACACAAGACAAGCAAACAGCCCTGAATTACAAAATAACACAACAGGAGATTGAAAGTGCCATTCAGAACATGCAATTAGGCAAATCTCCAGGTCCAGATGGGCTTACCTCCAAATACTACAAGACATTGAAGGAATATTTGGTTCAGCCATTAATGGAGGTATGTAACCAAATTATGGAAGGAAAGGGGGCACCCGAATCGTGGAAAGAGGCATTCATCACCTTGATTCCTAAATTAGAATCTGAAAAGACTCAACTCAGGAATTATCGCCCTATCTCACTCCTAAATGTGGATTACAAAATTTTTACTAACATTTTGGCAAACAGATTGAAAAAAGTTTTAAATGAAGTAATTCATAAAGATCAAGCAGGCTTTCTCCCTGGCAGGCATATGTCTGACAACACTAGGAATATCATTGATGTTCTGGAGTTATTACAGACAAATCTGAACACGAAGGCAGTTTTGATATTTATAGATGCCGAGAAAGCCTTTGATAACATATCTTGGAAATTTATGAAGAAAAATTTGGAAGGGATGGGAGTGGGAAGGGCGTTTCAAAATGGTATTGAAGCAATCTATTCAGAGCAAAAAGCTAAACTGATAGTAAACAACGTGGTGACTGAAGAGTTTAAAATTGAAAAAGGGACACGACAGGGGTGCCCCTTATCACCCTTGTTATTTATTTCTGTCCTGGAGGTGTTGCTGAATATGATTAGGAAGGACCAGCGGGTGGAAGGAATACAGGTCGGGGAAAAACAATACAAATTGAAGGCCTTTGCAGATGACCTGGTTTTGACATTACAGGAGCCAGAGGCTAGTACAAAAAGAGCCTTAGAACTAATTTCTGAATTTGGTCGGGTGGCGGGATTTAAGCTGAACAAACAAAAAACCAAGGTTTTGGCTAAAAATCTGACACCTTCAGAAATAGATGGGTTTCAGAAGGAAACAGAATTAAATGTTGTTCCAAAAGTGAAATACCTGGGGGTTAACCTGACTGGGAGAAATTTGAATCTGTTTAAAGATAATTATGTAAAATGTTGGTCGGAAATTAAAAAGGATTTAGAAATATGGTCGAGACTGAGACTTACCTTGTCGGGCAGAATAGCTGCAGTCAAGATGAATGTACTGCCAAGAATGTTGTTCCTGTTTCAAACCCTTCAGATCGTGGACAGAGTGGAATGTTTTGGAAAGTGGCAGAGGGACATTGCGAAGTTTGTCTGGCAGGGCAAAAAGCCCCGAATAAAATTTAAAATATTAACAGATGCAAAGGAAAGAGGGGGGTTTGCCCTGCCGGACCTAAGACTGTACTATGAAGCTGCATCCCTCTGCTGGTTGAAAGATTGGTTCTTGTTAGAAAACACTGATGTCCTAGATCTGGAAGGGCATAGTAACGCTTTTGGATGGCATGCATATCTCTGGTACGACAAGGCAAAGTCTCATAAACTGTTTAAAAACCATATTGTCAGGAAAGCTCTACTCATTGTCTGGACTAAATACAAAGACTTATTCGAAAGTAAGACCCCGAGGTGGTTATCACCGGTGGAGGCTAAGGCTGTAAAATTTCGTAATATGGAGACTGGCTGGTTGAAATATTGTGAGATAATTGAAAGAGATGGTGACACTTGGAGGTTGCAGAGTTTTGAAAAACTGAAAGGAAAGGTGCGAGATTGGTTTCATTATGCCCAAATTTTAGAGATTTTTAAAAAAGACAAAAAAATTGGTTTCCAGGTGGAAAAATCAAAATTAGAGACAGAATTACTTGAACCTAAGACGAAAGTGCTTTCAAGAATGTATAATTTGCTGCTTAAGTGGAACACCCAAGATGAGATAGTTAAATCAGCTATGATAAAATGGGCACAAGACATCGGGTACAACATTATGTCTGAAGACTGGGAAAGGTTATGGACCACCGGTATGAAATTTACGGCATGTACTGCCTTAAAAGAAAACATTATGAAAATGGTATACAGGTGGTACATGACCCCAGTCAAACTTGCAAAGATATATCATTTGTCTGACAATAAATGTTGGAAATGTAAGGAAGCTGAGGGAACCTTTTTTCACCTCTGGTGGGCGTGCCCGAGGGTGAAGGCCTTCTGGGAAATGATCTATAACGAATTGAAAAAGGTGTTTAAATACACCTTTCACAAGAAACCAGAGGCCTTCCTCCTGGGCATTGTGGGCCAGAGAGTGTTAAAAAAAGATAGAACTTTCTTTTTATATGCAACTACAGCAGCAAGAATTCTTATAGCTAAACACTGGAAGGCACAGGAGTTACCCACGCTGGAAGAATGGCATTTGCAGCTGATGGACTATATGGAATTAGCTGAAATGACAGGCAGAATCCGAGACATGGGAGAAGACGCCGTGGAAGAGGACTGGAAAAAATTTAAGGACTATTTACAAAAATATTATAAGCTATATGAATGTTGAGAATTTGCTAAATGTTTTGGAAAAACATGCTTCAGTATTGAATTTGGTAAACGTTGAAAATTAAGTTAAGATTTCGAAATGTATAAATTGTGGACTATATAACTAAATGAAAACACAAAAACATATGAAATAAGGTATTAACTTGCTGTTTATTTTTATTGTGAAGAAAACAGGGGATGGGGGACGTGGGGAAGTCTGATCGATCATGAAAATGGATGTGAAAAAGTGAATCTTTTCTTTTTCTTCTTTTATAACTTTCTTTCTTTTTTGTAAAACTGCTTTTGATGTGCTATGGATGGTATACCTTTCTTTTACCCTGGAAAAAAGCAATAAAACTTTATTTAAAAAAAAAAAGATAATAGTATCAACATTTAAGGAGCACCTACAATCTACTGTATTTGAATGCAGTCCAGAATAAAGAGACATGACAAGACAGTGGAAGAAAGGCAGAATGTAAATATAAGAAAATAAATAAAAATGTAAAACTGTCTAACGTGGAGCACAGGGCATTATCAACATCTGCAAAGGCTCTTTGAAGCATTGTCTTGCATTGCTTAGCAAATGGATGTATTCAGAGAATGTTCTGTGGGGCAATGAAAACTGCAATCTGAAGCATTAAGCAAAGGGGAAGTTTTAAAGGACCTCGCCCCCCTTTTTCATTGTTCATTTTGTGTTTTCATTGGACACTGTCTTCAGTCTGTAAATTAGGGGCACATTCTCCAATCTGTCTAAAATATGTCTGATGCTTTCAGGAAGTGGCAGAAAACCTGGGGAATTCATGCAATCTTAGATGGAAAACAACAAAGTTCTAGGCATCAGAAGACATTCTGGAGCTCTGCTGCAATCTACATAAAAATGAAAGCCAAATGAAAATTGAATGAAACAGAAGCAAAAGAGAAAGAGAAAAAAGAGAGAACAATTGACTGGAGCTATATGCTGGAAATAAAAACAAATGAAATGAAATGAAACTTTTTTCAGAACACATCACATTGTGAATTTGTGTTACATATGAGAGCATGCTTAGTACTGAGCCTGGGATTACACTGTGCAGTTATTCTGATAATTTGAATTTAGAAACATTTCTTTCCAAAGAATGTGATCAGGAAGAATATAAACTTGATTTCTTCAGTTTTTTGAATAGATAACATACTGCTCTCTGAATATCACACGTTGTTTTCCCATCACATACTCATATTTCATTCATTGTGTAACAAAGAAAATGTAGAGTGTATAAAATGTATAACTCCCTCCCCTTTGAACCAGGCATGCTGGTGCAAACTCATTTTTTTCCTCTAGCTGTAAGAAACCAATAATAATGGTTCACATGATCAGTAATCCTGGAAAACAATCTCTGAACTCATTTTAGGCTCTGGTTTATGTGCACATTCAGGAAGCAAATCAGAGAATAAATTGAATTGAAAGTCAACCAATAACCCTCTGGGAAAACCAGAGGTTCCCTCTTTCTAGAAGAAATGACCATGTAAACCATCACAGTCTTCATAATCTTGGTGGACATTCACAGGTTTAAAGCAGGGGGTGGAATCCTGGCAAATGATCCAAGATATCTGGCAAGGGGATAGCAAAGGTGGCTAACCTGTGACCCTCTAGATGTTGCTGGACTCCCATCAGCTTCAGGCAGCATGGTCATGAGGGAAATTGTTCTGCTTCTGGAAAACCACAAGTTAGCCACCCATGGCTTAAAGATTACTGTTTATTATGGTATAAGCTTTCATGGACAAGAGGCCACCTTATCTTATACATAATGTGCAGGCATCTCTGCACAAGATGCTGGGGTGTGTGGTGGGAATGCAAATGAATGAGGTCAGAGGGAAATGATATGCAAAAAGAGCAGTGATAATTATGTGAAAGCAAAATAGTTACAGTGACAATTGATAAGGCAGGGCTGGTGATAGGAGAAGCATACAACACTGTTAGATTAACATATGCAGCATGATAAAATTCTCAATTCAGCTGCGGGTGATTGAATATCCTGATGAATTATAATGCACCAAGTTTCACGCTGGAATTTCCCTTTGAAGTGCCTTTGTTAACAAATGGTCACTTGCAGCGTGTCCTGATGCACTGAAACGTTCTCCTGCTGGCTTCTGGATAGTGCCATTTCTGATGTGAGATTTGTGCTCATTTATTCTTTTGTGTAGAGACTGGTCTATTTGTCCAGCTTCCATGCAGAACACACCACAAGACCCATCTGCTACAGCCAAATACCTATGATATAGCCGCTCAATGATGTAAAAAATCAGGTAAAAAGGAGGCCAGACAATTATCAAGGAATACTCTATCAAAGGGAAGATCTAGAGGAGAAAATGGCAGCACACTAGTCATCTATAGCTCCTACTCAGCTTAGAATTGCGCTTCACACATCTAGTCCTTGAATGTTTATTCCAAGGCAGGAAAACCTGTGATCTTCCAGAGGTCCTTCAAAAGTGGCTGGACTATAGCTCCCACCATCCCTGACCATTGGCCATGCTGGCTTAGTCTGATGAGAGTTGGAAGACAACAGGCTCCCTATCCCTGGCTTCTGCTGTAATGAATTTGTTAGTTTTACAAGACTGCCTTGATTTTGCTGTAAGGGACTAGCAAAGATATCCTTCCAGGATACAACAGAGAGCTGCGCAATACTTTCCCTTTTTATGCATTATTCTTATGAGTAAGAAAATGCACATTCCCACATTGTACAGAAGATACATGTATTGGCTCTGCCCCATGACACCCTATAAAATTGGGGTTAGCCCTATGGACATATTAGGGGAACATGTGTGGACAGGGAGCTGACACAACTTTATGGTGTGAGAATGAGTGTTTTCCTGCTTGCATTTATGGAGAAGGGTGACTTAAGGAAAGGGTGGCTTGCAGAAGCATAAAACATATTGAAACTCCTTGTTCAGGTGGACTGAAGTTGCTTTCTTATAATAATATTTATGACATAATAACCTCTGAATGTTTATTGTCTTGTGAACCTTGGGGAACTCTTAGCAGTACAGTATTCTTCACTGCTGGAAGAGTCTGGATATCAGCACCAAGGAGAGCAGCACAGAGGTGATCAGTTGCAGCGATGGGGTGAAATCTCCCCCATGGCAGTGCTATTCTTTGCTCAAACTGTTTCTACAGAAGTATGTGAAATTCATAGTATCACTGTACCACAAGCAGTTGTAATTAAGTCAGGCAACAGTTTCAAGAATTAAAGTGAAAGTCGGCATGAACAAATAAAGTCAAACTCTGATTCACAGCCTTTACAGTGAGATCTGTTAGAGAGAAAAATCGCTATGATAAAAATGGAAGAATTTATTTATTGTTTATTGGGTGACCACTTCATATATCTTTGAGTAACATGGAGGATTTTCCCTGGAATTCTTCTCTGTCCGTATCTATGGTGGAAGTGCCATTTAATGTGCTCCCCCTTCCTCTGTCTGGATGTCTATGAAAATTGCTAAGACAGCTTGTGACAGTGCATTTTGAGTTGTAAGCTGAGCTAGCTGGGATTAATGGTCGAAGTCATTTGGAGTCTGTGTTTTACTCTCCTCTCTGGCAATAGGCCACCTTGACATTTTTGGTCCCCCAGTTAGAGATTGTTCTAACAGAACACAGATCTCCCTATGAAGCCAAGAACCTTAGGAAAGTGTGTAGAAAAAACTGATCCTGGTGGGTGAGGGGACAACGTGTCTCCACTTGTGGAGACCAGCCCCTGTTTCTTCACTGATTGTTATATAACTTTAACACTTTGATTAAATTGCATGAATACAAAACAGTGTCTGGTTGGCAGACACATAAAAGCTGAGTGTAGCACTTGAGTTTCAGTTGAACAGCAGCTGTTTAAGTTATAGAGGAAAATGTCAAATGGACCACTTGGAGATCCCATTAGAAGTAAGGTAAACCTGCTCCTTTCTCAGGAGGTAAGGGCCCAACCCAACCCTGTTTTCCTTGTTCTGCCCCTTCTTTCCCACTGAAGATGCTTTCAAACAGGAATGGGAAACCTCTGGTCCTTCAGTTGGGTTCCAACTCCCATCAGCCCCAGCAAGCATGGCCAATGGCAAGGGTTGATGGGAATTGTAGTTCAGCAGCATCTGGAGGGCTACAGGTTCCCCACCCTTGCTTTAGAAATTTGAATTCTCTAGCAAAAAAACTATTCCTCTCTTCTACTGAGTCTCAGATCAGAATTTGATGGTCCACTGGTTTCTACTGTCATCTGAATGTTGCAGCGGAGGTCCATTTTAGCAAATGTACACAAATAGTGGTTTTCTGTCAATGTCAATGAAAAACAGTATGCGTTTGCCATCTCTGTAAGACTATACCCATTTAGCCATAAGGGCATAAATATCAAAACAAAATTACATATGTCCTTTTAATTTTAGCTGACCAAAGGACTTTGGAAAAGAAAGGTGTTGTCCTGCCATTAAAGTGCTGAGACTTTAAAGCAACACAGGTTTTTAAATACCAAATCATGTTTCTTTGAG